>NC_141143.1:144082503-144403185 GCF_053477565.2 Lygodium microphyllum | reverse complement strand
GTTGATGCAATTGTTGCTGCTGCTGCATATACAATTGTGTTTGCTGATTTTGGAGCTCCATATACGTGGACATATTCTGCAAAATCTATTTTAGATCCTCTGTTGAAGTACTTGACGCAACAGTCATTGATGGAGCTGAAGTAGACGTAGCTGCAACTGTAGAAGAAGCTGAAATAGAGGCTGAAGTATCTCCCATCTTGAAATTTCTACGATGCTTTCACGTCGGGTTCACCAAAGATGTCGAAGGGTTTTGAAAGCAATGTCGCAACTTCAGAAGTCCTTGATAAATTTCAGGATAAAAGATTAGCCAAGTATGACATTTACAACCTTGCAGACAATTTCAGATAAATATATTATCCATGTATAGCATTTGTTTGTTTCAGTACATTCAGATCCTTTTAAGAATCATCTTTTAATGTGACTGAAATCAGTAGCCTCTGTTTATACAAGAACTGAAGTCTCAAAGTATTGTTTTTGATATTAATTCTTCAATGGTACTCTTGATGAGCTTCAAGAAAAGATACAGAGAACACTTGATAGAAAGTTTGGACTGTTTCTGAGCAATAATCATCAATCAAAATCTCTCATTTTCTCTTGTCATGATGTCATTCACAAAAGAAAAATTTTATGTCTTTAGATTCCAGAAAGAGGTGTAGAAATTTGTGCTGGTTCTGTTTTCTGCAACTCCAGTCCTCTGTCAAAAATTATATGAGTAGATTCTGCTACTGCTGGTTGTAGAGAATAGAATAACAGTTCCATGAATATGCTTCAAGTAGCACAAAGAAAATCATAACTGTAAATGCTGTTTGTTTCAGTTGATGATCAAGGGATATGTCGTTCATGTCCACATGTCTAAAACGAATTTGCAGACCCTCAGACAACAGGTATTGGCCATCTCCAGTCCAAACACGTTCATAGCCTCTTCTCCTATGCACGATGACAGGGTTGCTCTTGAAGTTTCCAGGACTGTTTATTGATTGCTCCCATCTCCACGGACTGGTTGTAGGGAACCATCTCCCTTCTTTGTCTCCCCTATCTCCATTTTCTCTCTGCCTACGTAGAGATAGTACAGTCACAATGCTCACTTGTTGTAACGACAGAGAGCCGTGGTTGCTAGAATGATAGAAGTAGATGCACTTCTAGTCTATTGCAGGGAGTTTTGCTGATTTTTGTCTACACTGCTCAGCATTCCTCAATCGACTATGTACCGCAGCCTTCAAACAAGTGTATGCTTCCGTAATCTGTCTAAGCTTTGCTTCACCATGTTTCTTCAAATCAGCTGGAAGACGATCAGGATGATTTTCTAGAGCTTTCTTTTTATAGGCAGCTTTGATCTGTGATAGGGAAGCGTTGGGAGGAAGGCCCAGTAAGCTTCTCGTGATAGTAGGTCTCATGGTATCTTGTCAACTAACGTTTCCCGTCCGCAAGATAATTTTTTGGCCTTCTCCGTTTTCATTGTTTGTACTCACACGTTTGTACTCACACATTAATCAGTCTGGTATTTGTTCCTCATCACGAGCTCACCGTAGTAGCGTCATCTTACAAAGCTTTGACTTCATCTGTAGCTTTTGGTCCTCTTCCATCTACTTATCACTCGTTGGGTTGCTGATGCAGTGCTCATCGATCCACCCACCCTGCATTCCCATGTTTCTCTACCCCGAATACTCTGTTTCCCCTCCTTCCCAGATTAGTCTTCCGTCGTCAGCTTCGTTGTAGACTTCTGGACTTCCTCTGTCATCTTCTCTGTGCTTTGTCACCAGTAGAGCAATCCCCCTCCGTCGTCTTCTCTGTGCTTCATCACCAGTAGAGCCATCTCCCTCTGCCGTCAACTTTCGCACGCCAAATCTTGATCCTTTATTTCATGAAAGGGCGGAGCTCTGAGAGTTAGATGTGGCATGGCCGAGTTTCTGATGGCATGGAGATGGTAGAGGGAAAGGCTAGAATTTCTGGCTATGGTATTCGAATGAACTTGTCATGAATAAAGGGCCTCAGCCTCCTCTATGCTATCGAGAGAGAATCGTGAATCAGCTGTTATGGAGCTCTTTTGTGAAAGCCTATGGCCCGTGATGTCATTGTTTCGCCGACTTGTTGCAGACTTCCCCTCACCTCTCTGAACTCCTCCACCGTCGATCCTCCCATGCTTTGTTCCTCCTTATTTCCCCAGATTCAGCGTAATACTCCCCTGTCCCGCAGAGTACCATCTATCCTCCTCCTCCCTTTTAGTCCTCGTCTTCCTTTTCGGGCTATCTCCCTGCTTTTTTCCTCCCTCTTTAGCTTTTGAATCCCCCTCCTTAGCCTCTTCCTTCCGTAATAGCTTTCTCTTTTCCCCAAAACAGGATTCTATTGCTCTCTTTTGGTCAAGCGACTGCTGCTAAATCAATCGACTTCCCTTCTTTTTTTATTCAGAAACAAATCCATCTCTTTTCGTTATATGCGCGTCTGTTTTTCCTTCTTCCCCTTTGGCTGCTTCCGTTCAGATAGAGAAGCTCCCTGTGACCCCCAAGTATACATTCACTATATATATCTTGTCCTTGTATGGTGTTTGTTTGAAGGCGCTATTCTGCTCTCTTCCCTTTCCAGTCTTTAAACTAGGTATTTCCCAATCATCTGCATCCCAATCCTCTTCAACAAGTTCCGTGAAAGGCATATCCCTCCCTTTTTGATTCAAAACAAAGCTCTTTCCTTGCAAAGCCTACACGTGTTTTTTCCATAATCAAAAACCGTGTGATAAGCGCCCATGAAAACATCTCCAAGAATCCTTAGAGGCCTTGAAGAAACATCTAGACCCATAAACCCACTAACACATTACATTTCATTACCCTCTCCAACTTTCAAGATATACTACTCAAGCGTAAGATCAAAATGTTTCCCTCCTATCGTAAAGGTCACTGTGAGCATGGAAGAAACTTGATCACACTCCACAACACTCTCTCCATTCAGATTCAGAAGACATTCGCACATCTTGCTATTGCCATTTCACATAGAACATCCAGTTGTAGATATTAGAAACCTTCTCACGAAGCCCATAATCGACATATCTTGAAATAAGTGTAGCCATGAGATTGCATCTCGAGTTACCAGTCTACCAAAACTCCTTCTTCTTCGTCTTCAGCATAGAATAAAAGAGCAAACATAACAACTAAGTATGTACAAAGTATCAAATCACACACACGACTTTTGGGTGGTTTACACACCTCGAATGCGCAGCAATACGACACTGTGCAGGTGACATTTTCAAGATGAGTCGAGGGATGAGCGATGAGGAGTTACAAGATATCTTCACACGCATGTCTTCAGACGAGATCGCAAGATTCAGAGATATGGCAGACCAGGAGCTGTCTCGGTCCTCGTTAGGGCACTCTGCTAGATCTACTTTAGCGCGATCGGATGCTTCGGCTTCGGACTTGGGCTAGAGGGAGGGAGTGCTTCGGGGTTAGGGGGATGCTGCAGAGATACAGATGCAGTGAGCCTACGGTCGACATGGGATACAAGTGCTACTCCTCACTCGTGGCCCTTCCAGGGAGCATGGCTTAGGCTTAGGTGGATGCTGTGGAGGCACGGACGTGGTGTCTCCGTCTCATCGTTCAGCTGGAGTTGTGTCACCTCAGGGATTTGTCAAACCTGTGGGCACATCTACTCCAATTACTCCGGCTTTTGCTCAGCCGTCAGCAAGTGGCACCCCTATGGGTGCCACTCGTAGAGATATTACCCCGGTCGGTACACCAGATGCACAGGGGTCTCTTGGATATGCCCAGGAGCATGAACACTGATGGGAGAGGACCCATATTAGGCAGACTCCAGGGGGATATGGATATGTAGTCGATGGTAGGTCAGGAGCCATCATCATGAATGATGAGGGGAGGAGAGTGGTAGCTCACATGAGAGAGTTGTGCCAACAAGTTTTTCGTCACAACGTCTTAGATCATTGGAAGAACATATCGGAGGGGAGAAAGGACTACATAGTGGCATCCTTGCACGAGGAGTTTTCGGTTCTAGCCTCAGTAGATAGATTCTCTACGGGCTAGATGATGGATTGCATGCGTGTATATATGTCACACAGACGATTCGACGTACGCAAGGTAATCAAGAGTGGGGCTGCAAAGCCCGAGTGGTTAGATGTAGTCGATTGGCGCCGACTGAGGGAGGAGGCTACAGATTCTCCAAGACATTAGAGTCAGCAGCGTGAGGTGACGAGGGCACGACTCGAGGCTAGAGTGGTCCATCATCTTGGGAGTGGTGGCCACAGGACATATTTGGAGGACTTTGTAAGTTTTTCTTTTGTTTTGCTTGCTTATTTTTTTGCATTATCCTTTGTACTAACAATCATGTTTCTAACAGTTAGCATTTTGTTTTCTTTTCGGCACTCCATTACAAATCGCAATCGAACTCACCTTGAGACTCGATATGCAGAGAGGCACGGTCTCACTTCATTGATCGACCGATTCTATAGACGGGATCGCCCTGTAAGTCACTCATCTTTCTTGTCCATTGTTACCATGTTTAATTAAAATGCATTATTGTATGGCGGACTAATATGTTGTTTCTTTATCTGCAAAGTCCGTTTGATGCTCCTTTGTAGCGGGACGAGCTTTCGGAGGGCGAGGATATGTAGCTCGCTCTTAGATCCTTGGAGCTCACACATCTTTATTTTTGAGTCGCCTGATCTATGTAGACATTTTCTATGTATTAGTGATATCTTGTCATGATTGTACCAATCGCTTATTATGTGATCATGTATTTATTTCATGTATCAGTGTTGTGATTTCACTATACATTGTTTTTGTTTGCAAGTGCATTGTACACAGTGTAGAAACTATTTTGTATGGCTCTAATAAAGCACACAGTGTGCCACAAATTTTTTTTCCCTATTACCGTCGCAAATTTTACTGCTCGCATCGTTATTGGTATCGCAAACCATCGGTATTGGCATCGGTATCAGTTGATACCGACGCTGATAGCGATGGTGATACTAACTGTTCTATGGCATTGCCAATAACGACACTTTTTGCGACGACGGGAAATTTTTTTTTAATTTGCATTTTTGTCACTTTTAACATCGGTATAAGGCCTATATCTTGTAGTGAAGAAAAAAAGAAAAGAAGAAATAAAACAACAACAATAACAAAAACCTCTCCCTCCCTCCCTCCCTCTCTCCCTCCCTCTCCCTCTCTTTCTCTCTTTTCCTATTATATTTAATGTTTTCTCTCTCACTACAACAAAAAGTCCTCATAGACGCACATTTAGACACGATTTTTGAATATAGAGAAATTCTTACGGGCGCGTCTATCTGCCCATCTATTTGCGCATCTACCATTTCGAGTCTGTAATCGCATGTATCAATGAATTTACACGCACAAATAGGCACGCAATAGACGCACATATACACGCGCATATAGACATGCTGGTAGACGCACTTTTACAGGCACTGGTAGACGCGAACGGAAGACAAAAAATGTCATTTAAAAAAAAGATATTTATTTTTTAAAAAATTTAAATTATGAAGCGTGTGTATAAGTGCGTATAGTCTGTATTATAGATGCGTGTATAAACGCGAATTATTTGCAATTTAGACGCGCTGATAGACGCGCAAAACAGAACTAGAAAAAATACAATGTATCTTACGGGCACGAGAATTGAAAATAAAAGTCCATGTATTCATTATATATCAAAAGCATTGACAAGGGAAGTTTAAGTGCTTGCGACCTAAAGTGTGGCCGCAAGCAGTAGGCTCAAAGAGATATCATACATATACAAGAAAAGAAGGCCTCATGAGGAGGTATGGTGCTCCTCTACGAATCTGAAGAGGAAACATCTTCGCTAGTACCACCATGGCTACTAGCGTCGCTATCCCCCTCCTCGCTATGCTCCACATCTGGGTTTGCCTACACACACAAAAGATCAAGGTTGCTTACATAGACAAGGTGGAGAAAAAGTTATAATTAGCTATACTTTTAATAGGAAAGTAAGAAAAACATACCTCCTCTGGCTGTTGAATCCTCATGGCCCGGTTGTATTGGTCCTCAATGATGAGACCCTCCTCATAAAAGTGAAGCCATGTCACTACGCGGTTATGGCCTCGATGGTAACCTACCTCTCTAGGAGTAGGTGTCCTACCAAGGATGGTAGTCTGCAAAACATTTAGAGATATACAAACAATTATGAGTCACAATATATTAGACTAAAATATATAAATAATTGAAAGAAATATAAATTTTAAAAAACTAGAAATTAAAATATACTTACAAACTCTGCCTCCCACGACTCTCTACCGCCCGATCTATAATGCAACGATCCCATTGTTTCCATTTGGATTCGTCGTGCCTCTGCGTGCTGGCGACTCTTCACTTTCTTAGCTGCTTTCTTCTTGGCTTTCTTCCACTCTATGCGGTGGCACATAGATGGTTGGCTATAGGCTCCACGCCCCTCCTCTAGCCTCCGCAGTGAGTCCCTGGCCATGTCATGAGGTGGGATCTTTTGTTGTGAAGCATATCCCTCACTTTTGTACGTCCCCAATCATCCGAGAATCGCTGACCCTCAGGATTTGGGTACCTCCTATGGACTGCCCTCAACACCTCTTGCCACAAGCCGCTTTTCTGATTTTTGAAGGCAATGAAACAATCTTTATACGTCGCATGCACGACGCTCCTCATGTACGCCATTACATCCCTTCCCTCATCATCATGAAAGATGCCACCAGCATATGTAACTCTATAGTACTGGCGTACAACCTCCTCTACGTGATCTACTGGTGAGGGTGATCGCTCGCCACCTCCTAGGCAACCCCCACACAAGCCTTGTCCTCCCCCTCGACTCTACCTCCTCCCTCTCTGTCGACTACTCTCTGACTCACTGGACGCACGAGCTTCTATAGATGCACGTGCTTCTGCAGATGCTTGTGCTTCAGTCGATGCACGTGGAGCACGTGGAGTACCTGCATATGGAGTACCTGCATATGGAGTACCTGTATGTGGAGTACCTACATGTGGAGTCTGGGAAGTAGTGCCACGCAAAGACACCAAAGGCATCCTAGACATGACACTGAACACCTCGTCCGCTGTGGGAGAGCGGCCAAGGTGTCTGGTCATCTCTCCCATGAAGTCTTCCCTACTAAGAAAACCTCCAAAAAATGTATTGACTCCCTTGGCAAAGGAGGCCAATGTATCATTCATGCGATCCACATCTGGGTCATTGCTAGATGAACGAGGATACGATATCTGCAAAAAAAACATAGGAAAAAGATAAATTTATTTGCATACAAAAAATCATATATTACCTACATTTTTAAAGAGCTTTCTTTAGACATTGAGCATAACACTTAAGTGCTAATGCTTCTCCTAAACAAGAAAACTGATAAACACAAACATGGGATTGGTCACATTCATCATTGCAAGATACGTGATGTTTACTATCAGAACTGGGAGACCTGGCGCGTGTATCCCCACCTCTACGTTGCAGGTTAGATGCGCCCTCAGACACACTCTAGAGTGAACCTTCTGTCCAGCACATCTATCTACACATCTAAGATGCAATATAGACACATTGTCAAACGCGCATCCTAGTCAATGCGCGTGTATAATCGCGTGTAGACTGCAGGTCAACCTTCTGTGCAGCACGTGTATCATCGTGTGTACACTGCAGAGCACACCGCTCTAAGACGCGCCCTCAGATGCTCTGAGAGGAAACATTTTTTGCGTCTACACTGAGATGTAGACGTGCTATCAGACGCACTCGGTCAGCCAATTTTAGGCCGACGACCGCCATTGATGATTTACAAAATGCAATACATAATGGAATCACAAATCCTACATAAACAGACAGAGAAGAGAGAGGAAGAGAGAAAGAGAGAGAGAGAGAGAGACTCACCTTGGGTGTTTGGTGTGGCGGGTGGTGGCGCTTCTTCCTTCTCCTTCTTCCTCTCCTTGGTAAGTTACCCTCCCTTGATGCTTGCTTGCAGCTTCTTCTTGTTCTCTCTTTCTTCCTCTCCTTGGCTTTCCTTTTTCCCTTCTTGTGTGTTTGAAATGAAAGAAGAGGTGAGTCATGAGGAGGTGAGGTATGAAGAGACTGCATGTCGGCTAAACTCAAGGTTCAGAACCGCAAAAAACACAAGAAAGGAAAGGCGCAGTTTGAAAAGAAATGATTTAAGTATGGTTTGAATTTTGACGTGTGCATTTATTTTCACGTGTATATATGCATCTATTATTCAGATAGACATAAGTATAGACGCGAATATAGATGCGAAAATAGACGCCAATATAGATGCGTAGTTAAACGCGGATATAGACACGCATTTGGGCTTTATCATAATTTTTTGTTTTTAAGATAAGTTTTGATAGTGAATTCTTATCATAAGTTTTAATGTATTTATGATGATTTTTGTGTATTTAAAATTGAGATCTTATGTAAACATATGAATGAAAAATATTTTGATGTTGTCATGAATTAGGTTTAATCATGTCGACGTCGTCATCACCTAGTGCGGTGCAAGCTGGTGAGTCAATGAGCACATCCTCAAGTGAGGATAAAACATTGCGTCTTCATAATCGAGATGCATGGCTACGATGAAAAATTAAATGCATGTGTGATCATTGTCGAGGGTGTATTTTTCGAGCACGTCGAATTGCAATGTCACACCTCAGCTTGTATGGAGAATGGGACCGAGAAAAATCACCGGTATTCATTGTTTTTTTTTACCACTAAGATTGCATGTCTATGTTACGGGAATTATATATCAATATACATGAAACTCCCTTTTATGGTTGAGCAGGATGCGGTGCCACATCCTCAGATGCTCCCTCTCGGGCATCGAGAGGCTGCAAAACGTCGACGCGAGGAGGCAGAGTCTTCAAGAAGAGTAGAGACTGACGACCATGATAGTAGCCCTCATGAAATGCCCCATCAAGTCGTAGGGATGAAATTTTGGACAACATGGTACACCATCTATTTTCGCAACCGGTTCAGGGAGAAGGTCACTCTACGAAGCCAGATGATCCACTATATGTAGCATCATCTACTCCATTGTATGAAGGTTGTACGTACTCCGTTCTTCGTGCGTCCCTCGAGATACTTAACTTGTAAACAATTTATGGATGGAGTAATGTCAGTTTGGATGCATTATTGAAGTAGGTATCAATTCAATTTGGCTTATGAATCATAATATTAATTGTTCTATTTTGAAATTAGACAGATATATATGTTGGTGGTTTTTTAACTCACTTTTAAAAATATATGTAGGTTATTATCACAAATGCTTCCAAAAGGAAACAAATTTCCAACTAAGAGAGAGCAAGCAAGACATTACTTGACATCTCTGGGAGGCCTCGATTATGTCAAGATCCATGTATGTGTGAATGATCTTGTCTTATTTCGTGGGATTCTTGAGTTCGCACGAGAGTGTCCTATTTGTGGCGAATCAAGATACGAAGTGGAGATGAAGTCAATGGATCTACCTTGTAAGGTTTTGCGACATTTTCCGATTGTTCCACGTATAAAACTTATGTTCAAGTGTAAGTCTATTGGAAAGCTCATGTCATGGCATGCTAGTCATCGTTCAAGTGATGGAAAATGGAGGATCCCTGCAGACACACCTACATGGCAACATATAGATAATTTGTCGCCCATTTTCAAAGAAGAGCCAAGAAATTTAAGATTTGGTTTAGGTATGGATGGAATCAATCCATTTGGCATCAAAAGCACATCATACAGTGTATGGCCAGTGGTATTAGGGAACTATAATATTCCTCCATCCATGGCAATTAAAACTGGACATGTGATGTTGTCCCTTCTGATTCCTGGAAAGCACAAGGTAAAAAAACATGGACATTTACTTAGAGCCTTTGATTGAAGAGTTAGAAATATTATGGGAAGGTATTGAGGTGTAAGATACAAGTGCATCTACATCCTCTAGAGATTTCACATTGAAGGCCATGTTGTTGTGGACCATGCACGACTTTCTAGGATACGGAGAGTGTTTAGGTACATGTATATAACTCTATATTTGAAATTCAAGACTTGAATCAATTGCATTTTATTAATTCACTTTTTTTTTCAGGTTTAACCACGTCAGGATATCATGCATGTCCTATTTGTGGTCCCTCTCTAGTTTCCTCTAGGCCGGCACGTTTAATGAAGGTTATCTACGACAATCATCATCGATTTCTTCCTATTGACCATCCCAAATATGTTCTCTCTACTAATGGAATGACTCCACAATCTCTAACCATTCGAGATTGGAAGGAGAGATGGATTAATGCCGACAGCCACCCTCCACTCGGCATGGGTAGGTAAGAAGTACATTTCTCTTGATTGACTTTAAAGTATTTAACATGATGAATTGTTTACATAATATATTGTTTGTTTGTTAGGTTCTCTATATTTTTTCGTCTTCCGTACTAGACTGAACTCAAGATCAATCACCTGTTGGACCCCATGCACATATTCAAAAATATTGTATCTACATTATGGGATCACTCGATAGGGGCTCGTGATTCAGTTAATGTAAGGGAGGATTTACGTAACATTGGTTGCATGAGACGAGCCTGGCCACGCATTGAACCCAGAGGAAAGATTGAGCTACCCCATGCACCTTGGATGTTGTTAAAGAACGAGGAAAAAATATTGAAGGAACAAATATATAACTTTCAAACACCCACAGGATGTATGAGATGTCTCAAGGGAGCCTTCATAAAGAAAAAGAAAAGAGGTGTGGAGCAACTATTTGGTTTGAAGTCCCACGATTGGCACAAAATGATTCAAGTAAGGGTATCTCTAACCATGAATATAGTAATTAGTGGAGTAACTATGTGGAAACTTTCGGGTATGATGACATTTTCCTCAACTAATCATTTGATCTATGAATATTGTTTACATTCAGTTCGTACTTCCTACTAGCATATCCCATTGTGTATCCAAAGATGTACATGATATCATTTAGAAGATGGGGGAGCTTGTGAGGTGTGTATACATTGTCTTTTTTCATTATATATCTTTGAATTTCTACACAAAAATAAACAATTCTCAAATATATCTTGACAGATACATGAGCTCGAAGGAAATTGGTCCAAACACATTGCAAGATGCTCGAGTATTATCTATTGAGGTGGTTTGTTTGGTGGAGGAAAAATTTCCTCGATCCATTTTCACTACTCAATTACATTTACTCGTACATTTGATTGATGAGATCGCACTTTGTGGGGCAGTTCATGTAAGGCGGATGTTTTTTCTTGAGTGCTTCATGAAAACCTTGAAAGATTTTGTGAGGCAAAAAGCACGGCCTGAGGGAAGCATGGCTGAGGGTTGGTTAGTGCAATCATCCCTTGTTTATATCTTTGAATATCTTGGTGAAGTGGATCCCTCTCAACCACGACTATGGAAAGATGATGAAGACTTGAGGATGACCTCTATAGTACCTCAAGGAAAAGGAATGAGTAAAGTGCTAACAAAAAAAGAACTTCGTAAGTTAAATAGTTTTTGTGTGCTCAATAGTGATGTAATGAGCAAATGGGTGACACTATATAATGAAGCAAGGGCAAGAAGAAAAAGCAAAAGACAAGAATTTCGCACTAGATATGGACGTAATGTCTCATTTCCAAATCATCTAAATGCGCTCCCACGTCATATTGATATAGATTGGTTACATGAGGAAATGGAGAGAATGGAAAAAGAGGAGGAAATTAGTATATCTCAAGAAGAGTGGGAATACGCACAAGGTTGCTTATCAAAGGTGAGACATACTATCAATTAATTTGTTTCTATAAGTTTTATTTTATATAAATAATTGACATGTTTGATCTTTTATCTTTTACTACTAGTGTACATTATTCAATGCACTTTGGTGTGAGGGTAAACATCTTCGAACTCAACGTATAGATGAAAAGAGAAATACCCAAGATTGTGGTGTCCTTGCTCACTTCGAGGATGCCAATGGTACCATGGAAGGTTATTGTGGCTCGATCCAAGATATTCTGAAGCTTGACTTCAGACGATTCTTTATATATGTACTGGATGTGAAGTGGTTTAAAGAAGTGGTAACAAATGGTGAGCATTGCACAATTAGACGCCATCCAAGTGGTTTTGTAATCATTGACTCTACAAAATTTTGCCAAAATAAGAATGACACATTAGTACTACCTCAACAATGCGGGCATGTATATATGCAAAGGCTAAATTTTTTATATGTATACATGTGAAACATATACACAATATAATAAGTACTTAAGTTTTTTGCTTTTTTTTTTCAAATATAGGTTGTGTATCATCCAATGGTAAACAATAACCGATGGTGGTATGTCATCCCTATGTCTAATCGTTCAAAACCAATATATGGTAATATTACCGACATGGAGATAGCAGATGACAATCCAACAATTAATGATGATGTGCATGATGACACCATAATTGATAATATGCGCGATATAGTACAAGATGAACCTCGCGAGAATGTTCAAAGAAACGCAGAATAAGACAATAATGTGATTGTCGATGATATTGATGAAGTTATTGAGCAATATAGCAACACATCTAATAGTGGGATAGACTTATTTGTTTCGTTACCTCTTGGTAATATAGACCTAGAAGTAGATAGTTTAGCAAGGACTGATCTCATTGAAGATGAGATGGATCATTCACTGTAACATACTTAATTTGCTTATTGATTCAATGTGTATTCCTAATTCTATGCTTTTTATCATGCGCACACGTGCATACTCAAGAATCAATAGTCAATTTTAAAGCTAAATTGAATTTTCCATAATAAAAAGGAAGTATCTTTTATCATCTTTAAGTACATAGAGAAATTACGAGATACATATTGCAATGCTTGCTACTAATTGTAAGGTTGCAGTCGCTTGCCGCTAATTACTTATATCAAGCTTGTCAACTGGAGGAACTGCCATTCATTAGAGAGCAATGAAAAAGTAATTATTAACTCTATTTTTTAAATTCAATGATTAAATTTCTATTCTTAATTCTATGGATTTTATCATGCACACATGCGCATGCTTAAGAATCAATTTCAGGTGGTGAAATAATTATTAACTTTGGTTTTTTAATTATGTGAATTGCTAATTTTAGGTGGTTAAATAATTGTGCGTCTACTGGCGCATCTATATTAGCGTCTATTTGCACGGATATATAGACGCAAAATTCGTGTCTATTTACACGCACGTTTACACACACTTATAGATGCTCTGATAGACGCGCCCGACTTTGCACATCTAACATGTGCGTCTATACCTCATTTCTGTTGTAGTGTCTCTCTCTCTCTCATTCCTTCTTTCCTTTTCTCTCTTCCTCTCCCTCTCTCAATACACATGGTTTTTAATAAAAATCAGTAAAAGAAAAAGAGAAAAAACAGAAACAAAGCAAGAAGGAACAATGCACTAACCGTAAAGGCCCGAGGATGGACTCGGCGGCTCCTCTTCGCGATGGCGGCTCCTCTTCGCCCTCCATACATTTCCTCCTCTTCTTTGCGAATGGCGGCTGTGGCGGTGAGAAGCTTTCCTTCTCTGTGTTTCTCTCTTTCTCTCCCTCTCCCTCTCAAATGCAAGATGGAGTTTGCTCTCCCTTTCACTCTCTCTTTCATTTGTTCGCACAAAATAACGCACTCGGGTTTTGACCCGCACTTTTTTGTCTAAGCATTGTCACTATTTGTGTCGCTATTTGCATTGCATTTAGCGGCACCACTATTTTGCATCGGAAAGTGTTGTCACTATGCCTCCTTATCCTTGTAGTGGAAGAATGAAAATATCATTATTGCAAAAAGCCTGGTCACTATATTGATGAATTTGGGAAGAGAGTGGCCAAAGAGAAGAGTAAGCCTCCAATTTGGTTGTCCCAAGGAGCCATCAACCAGTAAATCTGTTGATGGTGATGCTTTAACCAACTTTGTGGAGGAGAACTATGTCTTTCTTACATGCAGTTTTGATTCTTCGATAGTAGCCCATTCAATATTTAATGTTGTTGAAACGCTACACACATTGTATTTTTACAATGGGGCATCAAACCACATCACTTTGAGGAAATGTCTGCTTACCTATTTGCATTCAACCCCTACTCAAAAGCATGTTATATGTGTAAATAGCAACAATTATCATGTATGTGGCATTGATACAATCACTATTATTGCTACAAATGGTTCTAATTTCATGCTTATGGATGTCTTGTTTATGCCTAGTATTACAAAGAACTTATTGTCTATCTTTTCTTTTAGTAAGGATGACTTTTAGGTCATCTTTGAGGATGATAAATGCATTGTCAAAGACAAAGAGATGGATTATGTACTCAGGCAGTTTAACACGTGTGTAAGGGTCTCTTTTTGTTGGATACTTATGATAGACAGTCTCATGATGCTCTCACAATAGTTACTACTCTTTCGCCTATGACAACACAAAAAGAAAAGCTATGGTATTCTTGCAATGGACATTGAGATTTGGGATTTTGATGACCCTTCAAACATGTCATATGGTACATGCGTTGCCTTGAATGGAGACCCCACCTCCTCATGTATATGAGGGATGCATTTTGGACAAAATGCACACATTTGCTTTCAAAAAGGAAGGTGCAATGTGTGTTGTCAAAAAAATGCAGCTTATTCAATTTGATCTTTGTGGTCCCATGAGGATACTTACACTTGGGGATCATCTTTACTTTGTCACATTTATTGATGACTACTCTCAATATACATGGATGCATGGGATGAAATAAAAAACTGATTTGTTTATGTACTTTTAAAAATCTTGTTACAAAGCTTGATGCTAGAACTGGCTTGGAAGTGCAGACACTTCATATGGGTAGAGGGGGGGAGTGCATGCCTTGTGCTTTTGAAACATATTTGCTTGACCATAGCATTACGCATCAAGCCATTATTAGAATGATACCTTAGTAAAATGATATTATTAGAAGGAAAAATTGGAATCTTATGGAGATGACTCGTTGTTTGCTGAAAAGAAAGGGGATACCTCAGACACTTCATACGGGTAGAGGGGGGAGTACATGTCTTTAGCTTTTGAGACATATTTGCTTGACCATAGCATTACGCATCAAGCCATTTTTAGAATGATACCTTAGTAAAATGATGTTGCTAGAAGGACAAATTGGACTCTTATGGAGATTACTTGTTGTTTGTTGAAAAGTAATGGGATGCCTCATAAATTTTAGTTAGAAGGCCTCAATGTACTAATCATGTGTTAAATCATGCACCCACTAAGACTCTAAAGATGATCACACCATTTGAAGCTTTGGCATAGCAAGAAACACAAGGTTGACTACTTTTGTTGTTTTGATGCATATCCTATGTACATATTCCAAAAGAGCTTCATAGGAAACTTGATGACAAGGTTGTAAAATGCATATTTATTCACTAATGTTTGGAGAGAAAGGGCTATTGCTTGTATGACCCACGCACGAAGAAAGTTCTCGCGAGAAACCCAAAGTTGACTACTTTCACTGTTTGGATGCATAGCCTTTGCACATATTCCAAAAGTGCTTCATAGGAAACTTGATGACAAGGTTGTAAAATGCATATTTATTCCTTAATGTTTGGAGAGCAAGGGCTATCACTTGTGTGGCCCATGCAGGAAGAAAGTTTTCATTCATAGGGATGCCATATTTGCTGAAAATGTTACATTTTCACATGATCACTTTCAAGTGCTAGTAGCCCATGACATTGATGATGTCTTTGAGGGTCTTTTTGCGCTTTCTTTGAGTCCACACCTACTATAAATTGCAAGACAAACATAATACAACAAGCTATTACTACACCACATGCTCTGAAACAGCAAGGTTTTAATGGTGGTTTAGCACATGTAGTAGAAGAAGCAATAGAGCATGAAAGGGTTGCTATAAATGTAGCCAAAACAATCCCTAGATTGTTCAAAGAGGAGAGAGAGATAGGGAAAACACCATATCCATGAGCCTTCAGGCTCCCAAGCTCATTCCTTCATGTTCCACACACCAAAAACTGAAAAGCACACACACACACTACAAGATAAAGTGACCTAGTGTAAATGTAGACTAGACGAGTCAGGTCACTAACTGACTACTAACCCGACTTATTTAATGTAGTCACATGTAGACAGCTGTACACTCTAGCTGTCATAGATGTCGGTCATAGATGAAGACACACTCATGGTGAGCTTGATTTCTAACACTCCCCCTCAAGCTCAAAAACAAAACTCAAATCATCTGCATCACTCCAAGTAGCTGTCTAAAGTGAATGAACTTATCTTTACCAAGTGATTTGGTAAAGATGTCTGCTACCTGGTCTTCAGTCTTCACATGCTCCAAGTCAATCTAATCTGCTAAAACCATTTCCCTGATGAAATGGTAGTGAACCTCAATGTGTTTTGATCTTGCATGATAAACAGGATTGCTTGCTAACATAACACTGCTCAAATGGTCACAGTACAACTTGGCTTTGATGTCCAAGTGTCCCAAGTCATTTAGCAACATCTGTAACCACTTAGCTTCACAGGCCGCTAAGGCTGCACCACGATACTCTGCTTCCGTACTAGATAATGCAACTGTAGGCTGTTTCTTACTCTGCCAACTGATCATGCTACTACCCAATCCAAATGCATAGCCGTTGGTTGACCTCCTGTCATACGTGCAACCAGCCCAGTCAGCATCAGTATCATTTGGCAGAATTTTTTCATTCAGCATAGCTCTAGTTGACTGCATCAAAACCCTGTTTTTCCTCTCTGCAACACCGTTTTGCTGCAGTGTATAACTACATGTGAGCTTTCTTCTGATCCCATGTTTAGCTAGATACCTGTCAAAGTAGTTTGAGACATATTCACCTCCTCCATCTGATCTCAAGCATGATATGTAACAGCCCAATTCATTTTCAGCATGTTTCTTGAAGTCTTTGAATGCATCAAACACATCATTCTTATGCTTCAAGATATAAAGCCAAGTGTACCTGCTGAAATCATCAATAAATGAGACATAATACCGTGCACCGCCAAAATAATCATTATGTGAAGGACCCTAGACATCAGAGTGCACCAATTGTAAAGACCTAGTGTTATTTTTTACATGTCTCATGAAAGGAAACCGTGCCTGCTTCCCAAACTGACATGCATGATATACATGACCAAAATCATTATACTTGAATTTAGGTAATCCAAGTACTACTTCTTTCTGCTGCATAGATTTCAGCTTTTGTACATTGACATGTCCAATCCGCTTGTGCCAAATCTCTACATCCCAAATGGCACTCTCATCATGAGCAAACATGGCTGCCTTGAGTCCCGCAATGGTCGCATCCAATGTAAACATCCTGCCATCCCTTTTTCCCTTGGCAATTAACTTGCAGCCATTTCCATATCCCTTAATGAAACACCCATCTTTGTTGAATCTCACTTGCAAATTCTGTTCTGCCATTTGACCCACAAACAACAGATTCTTTGTTATGGTCGGTATATGTAATACATCATGCAGGCCTTTCTTCTTGCCATGAGGCATCATAAGAGGAACAATCCCTTCATGCTTTATGTCATGTTGGGTGTCATCCCCAGTACATACATGACCATGTGTACCTGCAACCATCTCATCAAATCACTCTCCATGCGGGGTCATGTGGTTTGACACTCCAGAGTCAATGTACCATCTATCATCTCTATCATGTCTCGATGAATTTTTAGATACATGCTGCATGGCAAAGAGTCTATCAACTGGCTCATCATGAGCACCACTGGAAGATGCATAGTGCCCATGCTGTCTGCCCTTTGCCTTCATATCTCCCTGCTTCTTGTAACAATTCTTTGCAATATGCCCATACCGGCCACAATAATGGCAGTCCTTGTCCCTATTGGACTGATTAGATGAGTGCCATGAACCAGATCCACCACCTCTACCTCGGGGTGATCTCCCCTTGCCTCTAAACCCACCAGATCCACGCTAGCCTTGTGTATTTGCACCATGCCAATTACTTTACTGCTGCTGCTATCCATAAGCATTACGAGTGTCACCACGACCTCGAAATGAACCACGACCTCTAGATCCTCTGCCATGCTGGCTAGAGTATAACACAATGTCTACTCTGAGATGCACTGGAACTTGTATTCAAACCAAGTTTGACTTCCTCATGCAGCAACAAGGCAACTAGCTCTTCCTAGCTAGGGGGCTCTTCTCTGACAGAAATGGAAGTGTCAAAAGCTTTGTACTCTTTGCCTAAGCCATTAAAAGCAACAACAATCATATCATCTTCTGATACACTTGAGCCAATAGTAGCAAGTTGATCAGCTATGGTCTTAATCTCCGTGGTATACATCTGGATGCTCTTGCCATTCCTAGACATGTTGTTGAACTGCTGTTTCAATTAGATCTTCCTTGCATGTGTCATGGTTCCATAATTTCTCATCAGTATGTCCCAAGCATCCTTCGGAGTCTCACATCCAGTGATTTGAATTACCATAGCATCAGATATACATAAGGAAAACCAATGCAGCACCTTGCATGCTCTTTCATTCCATAGCATGTAGGCTCTTTTTTGTTCATTTGTTGGATTGTGTGCAGGCAACTCAGGAGCAACTTCATCTCCTGTACATAAATCCCAATAACCTTTGCCAACCAGAAAGTTTTTCATTCTGAATTTCCATAATGCAAAGTTCTTATTATCCAACTTCTCTCCAACTATCTGAGTGATATTGTCAGTTCCATTTGCATTAGCCATGATGCAATAGACTGTCTATGACTCTCTACAGACCAATAAGTATGACTGACTAAGTTCAGTCCGTAACAGTTTATGACAGTTTTCTACACTAAATTGCAGAAAAAAACCAAGGTATTTCAGCCCACTGACACCCCAAAACAACCCACAAACAAGTGGTCTCAACTGTAGATATAACTGTCAATACATAAGCTATGTGTTTGCTTTAGCTTAAGCTTCTGTAACCTCACTACCAGGGTACATACATGCAGTCTGAAAACTGTAAACTGTGAGTAATCAGCAGCAATTTCAAGTCCAAAACTGAGTGGTAATCATGTCATACATGTTCCAAAATCTCCCAGGTAGCTGCTAGTACATTTGGCAGTTAAGACATGAGCATAAAGGCACAGAACAGTGCATAACCAGCACATACAAGTGTCAAAAAATTTAATTGCAGGTTGCAGTCAACCAGAATTTAGCATAACAAGCTCCAAACCACTTCAAAGTGTCTTCAATCCAAATCATACATTTGCTCCAGTATGACAAGGTCAATGCATGACTATGTAGTGACCATACACTGTCTGTCTCTAATGAGCAAAGTCATACATTACTTCTGCAATTTGTACTCAGCCAACAAGACAAGATTGCATTTGCTTCAGCTCCAAAAATTTCAGCATTCAGTAGCACTTAATGCTTTTCTCAACCCATAAACATTCTGACATACACATGTCAATACATACATCTCATAGATGTCACCAAATATCACACTATGCTTCAGTAAGGAACAAATGCTTGCTGTCCATATTAAATGACAATTTTTAGCGTGTCTGAAATGCTCCGGATCTAAGTATTTCAATTACAAAAATAATCTTGCAATGGATCACAACAAGTACATATGATCTCCAACATATATTTATGCTCCAAGAGTGCTTCTGGGCTTTTCAGAGAGCTTCCAAAGCTCTTAAATGTGTTGCATATACCATGTATACTGTGTATACAACAGTGCTGCCCTTTTTTTTTAGATCTGCCCACTCTGATCTCAGCTCATGTCAGAGCTTAAGGTCAAGCATTTGCCTCTTGCCATCTTAAAACACTTCATACTTGTCATAACCAAGCATTTGATGACCAAATGCACCAGCATTTGATGAAGTGCAGCCCAACAACTGAGAGCAACAAATAGGCACAGTTAACGCAGAATTCCAAGCCTTGTTGTCAACTGGTCCTCCTCATCATGAGGCTCAATGACCACTTACAGATGCTCAAGGATGTCCACAAAGGCTCCCAGAAAGGCCTCAACCACTGTGATAAAGCATGGAGTCCAAGATGAGCAAATGCATACCTTGACAGAGTAATGGCAGCCTGTTCTTGTTTTCAAATGACTTTTTTCTTCAGCTTCTTCAAGTCTTCTTGACTCCTTCCTGCTCCAGAAAGCTCAACCTGGCAATGCTCTGATACCATGTTCAAAGAGGAGAGAGAGACAAGGAAAACACCATATCCATGAGCCTTCAGGCTCCCAAGCTCATTCCTTCATGTTCCACACACCAAAAACTGAAAAGCACACACACACACTACAAGATAAAGTGACCTAGTGTAAATGTAGACTAGACGGACTAACTCTAGTCAGGTCACTAACTCACTACTAACTCGACTTATTTAATGTAGTCACATGTAGATAGCTGTACACTCTAGCTATCATAGATGTCGATCATAGATGAAGACACACTGATGGTGAGCTTGATTTCTAACATAGATGGCTATTACACACTCTCCAATCAAATAAAATGGATGCTCCTTTACCTCAGTATACACTAAAAGAGTTGCTAGGCATGCAATAGCACATTATGCAAGAGGGGTACATTTGGTTGATTTTACAAAAGTAGATCATTGTGATGAGAATGTATTTATGACCTCACTGTTCGATAATGACCTTGTGGCTTTACCACCTAGTAACAAGGCCCTTGGCACAAAATGGGTTTTTAAATCTCAAATGTAAGGCTGATGGAACTATTGACAAGTACAAGGCACAATTGGTAGCAAACGTCTATGTGCAAAAAAAGGGCATAGATCATGAGTAAACTTTTGCTTCTACATCCTGTATGAGTATGGTGAGATATATGATTTTTATGGCTGCAAATCACGGCTAGAAAGTACATTAGTCAAAAATTAAGACAATATTTTTGAATGGGTACTTGCATGAGGATGTTTATGTGTTACAACCTCCAAGGTTTCTTAGTAAGAGGAAAGAGCACATGGTATTCAAGTTAAATAAATCTCTCTATGTTCTCAAACAAGCTCCTCATGCATGGTACTCCAAAATTGATGCTTATTTGGCCAGCAACAAAATAGTCCAACTACTCCCACTCCTTACATTAAGAATGAAGGGGGGGGAGGAGGACTTGCTGATTATCATTCTTTATGTAGATGGCATGCTACTCACTATACCTACAAGGGAAAAAATGGTAAAATTAAAGGTTGAATTAAAACATGCATTTGTTATGTCAAACATGGGTTGCCTACACTATTATTTGGGGATTCAAACACACTAAAAATCTGTATGGTATTATATTGTCACACTCATAGTATGTGGATAAGCTATTACATAGTTTTAACATACAAGACTGCAAACCTATGTGCACTCCTATGGAGCCAAGCTTAAAGCTGTCTGTGCATTGTGGTGAAGAGATGTTTGATGTTACAATTTACAATTATTTACCTTTGCAACACATGCCTTGACATTCATTATGCAATATCTCAGGTGAGTAGGTATATGCAGAGCCCATGGACCTTAGATTGGCAAGCTATTTAGCAGATATTCTAATATTTGCAAGATACTCAATCATATGCATTATTATTTTCCATGGGGAGACACACTTACAAGCTTACAAATGATTCAGATTGGATTGGTGATGTAGATACTAGGCACTCTACTAGTGGACATTGTTTCTTTCTCGGTAATTGATGCATTTTATGGCTAAGCAAGAAACAAACTACAATGGCTACCTCATCTTTGTGAGGCTGAGTATGAGGCAACCTTCACAACAACAATGGAATGTGTATGGCTACACAAATTGTTGGTTGATCTACATTTACCATTGGAGGGTCCTACATACCCATTCCTTTTGATAGTTGATGGTGGATTCCGTAAGGTTTTGCAATGGATTCCATAAAACTATATTTATTTGCTAGGGCTCGTACACAAGGTGGATTCCTTGTGCGAGAAGTTGACGGGAACACCTGTCCTTTTTGAGCGTCATGTTAATTTAATGTGTATGTGGTTGACTCCACAATGGGTGATTCCACAAAATACATATTTAAATTAATGGGCGTTTATGAGTTTAGAATGCACTCGTATTAAATTAAGATTAGTTCAAAGTTCCAACCTATTTATTTATTTTGCAGTTGAAGACTATTATGTATTCACTATTGTTTGTTTATTTTATTTATAAACAATTATGAATGTTTCAGTTGATGTGTAGAGTAGGTAGTGGTGGCTTTGGGTACCATTGGGCGTTAGCATAAGTCCAAGCATAAAGTTCATTATTAAAATTATTACTCTATTTGTAAGTTATAAGTTTAAACTTCTTTAGTAATAATTAGATCATTGTCCTTAATACTATTAATTTATTTGTTTTTTTATATAGATTATTTTAAAATATGAGATTTAAGATATGCTTTTATTGAAATAAGTTTTCTTTATGGAATACTTGTTATTTTCTTAATGTGGTTGAGTTTAGAAGGCTTTTCTAGCTTTCTTTATAAAAAGCAATAGGATCGCTCGCAAAACAGGAAAACATGGTGAAAACTTAATTTTTTTTGTTTCTCCCTCTGAAATCCGAATTCAGAGCTTCGAGAGTTGTTTTGGGGGTTTTGGCATGCTCGAATGCGATGGTGATGTCAAAACGTCAAGATTCAGATCACGAAATTTTCTGCAACAACTGCAGCATGTTACATGATACCTCTTGACTCTTAAAACTCTGTATTTCAATTGATATTTAACTTTCTTTGTAATTATATGTAAGATATGTATGCAAATATCCATGTAAAACTATAATATATAATTAAGGATAGCAAACCATGGCTTTTGCCATGGGGGAGTTTGGGCCCAATCGTGCATTTTTCTCTTGTCTTTCTCACTCTATTGAGTTATTTAAATCCTCTTATGTATTATAATGTTGTTTGTATTCAATAGTTGAGATGTTTAATTTATTAGATTTTTCCACTAAATTCTTTGTTTTTGATTGAGATTTGATTTGTTAGATTTGCCACGTGTTTCACTTCGTAGCATTGGTATCAAAGCTTGGCTACGCTCCGAGTTTTCACTTGTATGATATTAGTATATAAAGACAAACACTGTGAAACAATCGCAATCTACAAGACAAATCACTACAGATGAGCATTACAATTGCATTTCTTGTGTTTTGGATAGCCTTATATCCATAGTTGATTGACTCAAATTGATCCAATTTGTTCTTCTCTGAATTTGGATTATAGCATGGACTTGGCTGTGCAAACATGATGTTATAGCCAAAAAGATTTTGAAGTTTATTTCATAGCTTTGTTTTATTTTATAAAAGTTTCAAGTTTCAACATACTAAGTCTTTATTTTGAGGATGGTGCAAAAACAAAAGTTTTAGTCCTTGAAAGATCTACAATTGTTATTACACACATATTTTACAAATTTTGAATATTTAGCGAGTTATTTGAGTCCTAAAGTGACCCTAAATGCAAATTTCACAGCAGTATGCAAAAAATTGTGTAGTAGTCAACTTTGAGCTCTACTTTTTATGACCTTACATTCAGATTTGGTAATCCATCATAGGGACATGAGTTGTAGACCTTTTTGGACATCACCATTGCATCCGAAATTTGAGTAAACTCCCAAAAGAAAAAGTTTTAACTTATACAAAGATCGAAAACTTATATTAGACATGGTTTTGTCTAAATATGCCATAGAACTTGAATATTACTATTTTTTACCGAGAGACTAGTATTTTATCCAACTTTAGCATTATCTTTAAAATGTTTCTTTTTAAATTTTAGTCTTAGTCATAAGTAGATGTTTTGTAAAATTCCTTATAAGCTCCAACTCTCTAGTTATAGACTAACTTGATTCACAAGAAGATATAAATGTAGTTTTTTATTCAAAGTAGGCCTTCAATATGATTCTCACTCTAATTTTTGACTATCATAGTATGCCTTTAATGTTATTATCTTTTGATTTGATAGACATTGAGACTAACAAATTTTTCTTAAAAGTACTTTGGAAAATTCTTCAACTTCCTCATTCTGCTATGAATTCACACTTTCTAATAAAGATAGAGATCTCCAATCAAGGTAAGATAGGTAAGTCTTTTTTTTTTCTAAAATTCTTAGTTAAATTTTTACATACTACTAAACTAGAATAAAAATTTTATTTGTTATTGTCGATACTTTGAGTATGAGACCTAGCATTCATAATATTTATGTCTTATCTTTTGACTTTCTTACTCCCATGAAATACATCTATAGCACTAACACTAGTTTTTCATCTTATTAGAATCGATTGTTTGTTAATAATTAGACTCCGATTGATTCATTATCATATACTAGATACTTGGTTCAGTTGAAGACATGCAATGGATAACCACCCGCGCCCTTCGTGCTTACCCTACACTACTAGCTCCACATTGAGCAACTAATAATAATTGAGGACAAATGCTATCCCACCTCGGGGATATAATGCCAGGAGGCATATTCCACAGTGGATTCCATGAGGTTTTTGCGGTGGATTCTGTAAAACAATATTTATTTGTCGGGGCTCGTACACAAGGTGGATTTCTTATGCGAGAAGTTGACGGGGACGCCTGTCTTTTTCAGATGTCATGTTAAATTAATGTGCATGTGGGTGACTCCATAGTGGATGATTTCGCAAAATACATATTTAAATTAATGGGTGTTTATGAGTTTTGTAACGTGTCCACGTGTTCCCTTTCAGGACACGTCTTAGCAGTCTATCGGGAAGAGAGTCTAGAAAGCTCCGCCCGACACTCCCATGGAATGTTACGGGGTTTGCGATCTAGGAATTCCCGAGTCTGCCATGAAGCGGAAGTATTCTGGCCGTTCTCACTTAGGAACAACTTGAATTAGGGTTTTCCTATTGGTTCAGTACTTATAAAGTAACTAGCGTCGAACTATTTTATGGAAAAACGTCAGGGTCGAAGCCGATTCATGCTGCACTTGGTTCAAGGAGAATGGAAAACGAGAGGGATGCAAAGCTCAACCTCTCTTCCCATCAGGCATAATCCCATTCCGTTCCCCTAAAACAACATAAATTGGGATTCTAGTAACCTAAATTTTGGGTCAGTGCCCTTGCTGTTTATTTCCTTTGAGATGAGCTCCTTCCTATCCATTTCGATTGAGAAAAGTTCCTGGCCAACTTGGACCACCCATTCGTAGGACGGACCCATGGCCACATCCACCGCACTTTCCTCAAGGTTGCTTTAGTTGTCTAACTACCTACCACATTTAGTTGGACACGCATAAAATAGCTTCCTTAATTAGCCAGTCCCTTACATAATCTTAGCACTTGACATAGAAAAACAGTCACCAAACAAGTTCCTTTTCAATAGGTTATCTTACTTATCTTTGGAATACATCCATATAATCCAGCCTGTAGGCTAATCCATAATCCGCCCTAAAGACAATCCATAATCCCGCCAGAAGGCTATCCAGCAATCCACAGGGATTACTAATCGAAGATTCCGCTCGTAGACTAGTATGCGGGCCTCGAGATCCAATCCCGAGTTGTGTTGGCCTCTTGTGCAAGTCCCGGAAGGCAAGGGATTTACGGCCAGAGCCCCCCTGGCACCCAAGCATCCTCCTGCTCTAAATAGCACCCAACGGAGAGACCTCTCGCGGTGGGTTCGGTTCACATTCCCGGCGTGGCTAACAACCCCCTTGGTTAGGGTCAGGTAGATAGTCGGGGGTAACTGATGCTGCCTCTCCCTTTAGGCCTTCAACCTGAAGTATTAATTAACTTTCCATCTTCTAGTTCTTTGAGCAAACAATGCAAACAGTGCTCCTAAACTATTACAAGCAAAATCAATCCAGTGGTCGTTTATTTGGCCAACTGCTAAGGTGTGAATCCTTATCTCCGAATGTATCCAGCATTCGATCCGGGATCAATTGCAACTTGGCAAGATCCCCAAGGGTTTGTTTGTTCACCCTTTTGTCCTTGGGTTAGGGCCATACCTTGTTAACCGAACTTAGCCAAAACCTTAGGTTTCATAAAATCAACAGTAAATCCTAGCGACCATGTCGTTCTAACTTGATTGACCCTTTGCTTCCAAGAAAACACATAACTTCCCTTAACTTGGCAATTGTCCCTAAGAAAGGTGATGTAATAGGATGATTACTCATCCTCTTGCAAGTTAAAATTGCGCAGGAACCTGCCAACCTCATTCCAAGGAATGGCAAAACTCTCTTGTGATGAAATCACAAGGCCATGCGCCGTTGCAACTTGTTGCACAAGTGTCGCATCTATTCCATGGGATTATTTCACCCATTGAATGGCATTTCCTGGTCAAGGAATTATGTTTAGACAAGAAGTAGGGTTTAGGGTGTCTTCTCACCCAACCCAATCCTAATTGCACTAGGCGGACAACGTTCGGTCCTAGGGATTCCAAACTCAAACCGAGTTTTAACATTAAGTCGGTCAATCCTTAGGGTAGAGACCCTAGATCGTTGTTTGCATGGGCATCCAATTGACCCAAACATTCCGTGAATGTGGGTAGGACCTTTGGGTTCGAGGGTTTCGACTTGGCAACAAGTGCGAAACTAGGCCGAATCCTTAACGTGCTAAACCCTAGTTAGCACTTGGGGTATTTATCGTATCGACTAAACCATGCCTATACGAATCCCTTGCGAGTTAGGTGATTTAGATAATTCGATCTACTTGTCTCGTGATAAGGACGAGCCTTTCCTAGAGATGATAAACTTGATCCAAAGGAGAAAAATAGTTGCAAAATGTCACAATACATGTAAACATGTGATTCATTGCTTCTACCCCTAGATTCACAATAACCCTTATCTTTTCTTGCTAAAAGTCAAAATGCATGATAATTTGCAGAATAACTTTCATAGGACCTACTAGGACTTACCTCAAAGAATCATGCCTACAACCTTTTTGTTTAGGCATTTGAGTTTCATGCTTTGATAAGCCATGCAATCCTTTCTAAATGCCACTCGATGAATTGGAATTTACGCACGACGATTGTGCAACATGCAACCCTTTCCTAACTACAACGTAGTTAATGAAGTTCATGCAAAGTGAATATTGTAGGACTAGTGTTGGCTTATTCCATTTTGCAAGCACATGCCACATGCAAGTCCATAGAACCAATTTCGTGCTCTGCTATTTCTTTTCGGATAACATCCTACGGGTATTAATGACTTTTCCTCATGAATCATTACAATGAAGATATTGCCTAAAATGCGACATACGCTTATTCCTTGCATGTCCAGTAAAAAATGTACTTAACAATTTCATTCCTTTGCCCTAAGTGATAGGCGTTTAGACTCATTACTTTGGAAATGCACCAAAATAGCAACATGCAACTAATCTCCTAAAACAGACAACTCTGGAAATGCAAATGATCCAATTTCATGATATGCACCAATCCTTCTATCTTTCAAAGAGATAATTTATCAAATGTACATTTATCACTATTACTTGAACTAATGATAAGCGAGAAATGCATTATCCCTATGCTAGGAGAATTAGAAACATGCATAAGTGCTTTAAAGAATTTCCTTATGTGGAAAATAAATTCGTGGAACCTGGGTTTGTGGATCTGCGGTGATGTCCATGTGAATGTTAGGGGGAAGAACCTCCTGCGGGTGCGCCATGCAACTTCTTGGGAGCCATCATGGACGTGATTATGGACTTCCGGTTTGCCTTCACCCTTACATGATCGGTGAATTTCCTCCAGGCTTGGTAAACAGCCTCAAGATCTACCCTCTCCCCCTCGTGCGCAGGAAAATCTTCCATCAAAATGGGGTTCTTTAAAAACCCAGGGAGGCTTGTGGGAATGGGACTTATGGAAGCCCCCTCCCTTAGAAGCTATGGGAATGGGACTTATGGAAGTCCCCCCTTTAGAAGTGGTGGGAATGGGACTTATGGAAGCCCCCCCCCTCCCTTAGAAGCTATGGGAATGGGACTTATGGAAGCCCCCCGCCACCCTTAGAAGCTTAATAAGAAGCTTCTGATGTATATAGAAAATGTGACGGAAGGAAATGATTGGGGAGGAGGGTGATGGCGTCGAATTTGAAGGAGGCGAGGATGAAGATTATGACTATAATGTTGAGGGCGGTGCCTGGCATAAGCGGTGATGGCAGATGGGGGTTGGCGTCGACGGTAGCCTTCCTTGAGCAGCACGACCACCTCATTCCTCCCCTTTCCTTTGAATGATAGCGCGGTAGCTTGCCCTCTCTTCTCCTTGATCCTTTTCTCCCTTCGATCCCACCAGCATGTTGGCCTCCCTTCTTCTTTCTAATCCTCCTCTCCCTTCAATCCCACCAACACAACGACAGCCTTTCCTCCTCACAACACAGTCACCTCCCTCTTCTCTATCCCCCTTATCCCCACAGGGGAGTGTTTTTATAGGCAAAGGGGGGGAAAGAGAAGCTCCACCATGTGGGTTGTGCATGGCTTCCCCCCCCCCCCCCCCCCATGCAACCCACACCACTCTACCTAGCCCATTCCTCCCCACACTCCTTCTCCTCCAGCCATGTATCGGCTGGGGAAATTAGTAAAAAAATTTGCTTTTATTTTCATCATTATCCATTTTTCCCCCTTCAAAAAGGGTGTTTCCTTGCGGCTTCCACGGTCTTAAATCCCAACCTTGATTTCACAACGCGGAGGCCTAATTTTTACATGTGAGGGGTACGCATTAAGCTACTGGTAATTACGATGTGGGAGATAATGTTGCACAGGTTTTATGCAGGGTGCAGGCAGTTAGGTTTAATAATATTTTTTTTGAGTGAAAATATTACATCCTCTCCCCCTTGGAGGAATCGAGATTTCCTTATCTCGAGAGGAATTGGGGGTATTGTTGGTTGAGAGTGCTTTCATCCATCCAAGTGGCATCCTCCTCGGGATAATCTTTCCACTGGACGAAGCATTCTCTCAAGGTTATGGATCTCAATTGTCTCTCCCTAACATCTAAGATGCTGTCAGGCCATAGCTTAAGGATTCCTTGGCTAGGCATTACAACTTGTTGATCATCAAGTACATGGCTAGGATTAGGTACATACTTCTTCAGTAGGCTAATATGGAGTACATTATGAACCTTTAGGTTCTTAGGGAGTTGCAGTCTATAAGTGTTGGGTCCTAGGCACTTGAGGATCTTGTATGGTCCACAATACCTTGGACTTAGCTTCTTGCAATCTCCTAAGGATAGGGAACTCTTCTTTGGGTGTACGTGAATGAAGACCATGTCTCCTTCCTTGAGGGTTCTATCCTGACGTTTCAAATCCGCGTATGCCTTCTGTCTATCCTTGGCGGCTTGGATGTCCTGTCTTATTGACTTCATTTGGTCATCCATATCTTCCAGCATCTGCCTTGAAGCTTCAACCCTCAAGGTTGGATCTAAGAAGTTTAAAGGAATTTGACAATCATGCCCATACAATGCTTGAAAAGGGGTCATCTGAATGCTTTGTTGGTAAGAAGCGTTATAGGGAAAATCAACTAGTGGCAAGTATTGAATCCACCTTTTTGGTTGACGGCAGCAGTGTGCCCTTAGCATATCCTCAATGACTTGGTTGACTCGCTCCATTTGACCATCGGTTTGGGGATGGTAAGCTATACTAAAACAGAGTTGAGTCCCAAATGGCTTCAAAGATAGCTCTCCAGAAGTGTGATGTGAAGAGAGAATCACGATCACTAATGATTCTTTTGGGCAACCCATGCAGTTTGAATATCTCCTTGATGAATAACCTTGCAATGTTAGAGGCTTTATAGCATGTCTTAATAGGAATAAGGTGTGCAACCTTAGTAAGCATATCAACCACAACCATAATGGAGTTGTATCCTCCCTGAACTTGGGCTGGCCAACAACAAAGTCCATATTGATGAATTCCCATTTCATTTGGGGAATGTCAAGTGGTTGCAAATTTCTTGGCATTTTGACATATTCAACCTTAATACGTTGACAAGACAAACACTCAGTGACATATTTGAGAACGTCACCTTTAAGCCTCTCCCAATAGTAGCTCTTCCTGATTGCATTGAGGGTCTTGGCATAGCCAGGATGTCCTGAGAAAGGGAAATCATGAGCTTCCCAAAGTATCTTCTACTTGAGTGACTGGCTTGCCGGTACACATAATCTTGTTCTATAGTAGACAAGTCCACTATTGATAGAGAATTCTTGATACTTAGCCTGTAGCTTCGGGTCTTGATCCTTGATAGGGATCTCCCTTAGCATCTTCTGATAGGTTGGATCATGGCATGCTTCTTCTCTAGCTAGCTCAAGTATTGGATTATTTGCCATGGATATCTTTGTGGCTAGAGATCTAGCTGTTGATGGATTTTGTAAGATTAGAGAATTAAGGAATGCCTTGCGACTAAGTGCATCAGTAACTACATTCTCATTTCTAGGCTGGTATTTGATTTCAAAATCATACTCCTCCAACACTTCAATCCATCGACGTTGCCTCATGTTGAGCTCGTTCTGAGTAAAGATTCACTTGAGACTTTTATGATCTGTCACTAGGGTAAACTTGTTACCCAACAGGTAGTGTCTCCAAAGCTTTAGAGCATGCATGATAGCTAACAGTTCTAGATCATGGGTAGCATAATTCTTCTCATGGCTCTTCAGTTTTCTTGAAGAGTATGCTATAGGATGACCTTCTTGCATAAGCACACATCCTAAGGCAAGCATGCTAGCATCAATTACTACTTCGAACTCCTTACTGAGGTCTGGAAGTATTATGATAGGTGTTGATACCAAACTTTGCTTTAATCTATCAATACTCGATTGTTCGGCAGTTGACCATGCAATCGATGTTTGCTTCTTCAGTAGATCCGTCAGAGGTGCTGCAATCAAAGCATAGTTTTTTATAAAGACCCTATACCATCTTGTCAATCCAAGAAAACTGTGTATTTCTTTGACAGTTGTTAGTATTGGCCATTCTAGAACATCTCTTACTTTGGCCGGATCCACTGAGATTCCTTCCGCTGATACGATGAATCCCAGATATTCAATATGATGCTTGAAGAATGCATAGTTCTTCATTTTGGCATAAAGCTTGTGTGCCCTCATTGTCTCAAGGACAATGCGAAGCTGGGGTTGATGATCTTCTTCCTGTTTGGAATAGACTAAGGTATCATCGAAGAAGACGAGTACAAAGTTGTCAAGATATGGCCTAAAGATATCTTACATTAACCTGTTGAAGGTGGCAAGTGCACTTGTTAGCCCGAATGACATGACTAGGAACTCAGAGTGTCCATATCTTGTGTTGAATGCCATCTTTGGTATATCTTCTTCCTTGATCCTTATCTGATAGTATCCAGACCTAATATCAATCTTGGATCAAAATCTTCACACCTTGAAGAGGGTCAAGAAGTTAATCTATTCTTGGAATAGGGTACTTATTCTTAACGGTTGATTGGTTCAACCCTCTGTAATCAATACACAGTCCAAGCGTTCCATCCTTCTTCTTCTGGAACAACACTGGAGCTCCCCATGGTGAACTGCTAGGATAGATGTAGCCATGATCTAACAGTTGCTTGAGTTATTCCTTCAACTCAATTGCTTCTGGGATGGACATTCTATAAGGCTTCTTTGCAATTGGCACAGCTCCCGGCACTAGCTTGATCTCATGATCAACTTTCCTTTGAGGCAGAAGTTCTGTCAGCTCTTCGGGAAATACGTCTACGTACTCCTTTAGCCATCAAGGTTTTTCACTAGACTCCTGATTGTGATCTAGCTTGTTAAGCTTAATCAAGTAGACATGTAGTCCCTTTCTAACTCCCTTTATAATCTGAGATGCCTTGGCCAATTGAATTTTCGGCTTTCCAGCCTCTCCTTGAGTTGTGACCAATTTCCCTTCAGAGTTTCGAAAGGAAACTTGGCCATTTCCACAATGAATGTGGGCGTCATTAGGTTTAAGCCAATCCATTCCGAGCAAACACTCATGGATACCTAGGTTCATGACCCTGAATCTGACCGAAGTCGAATTTCACATTACATTACATGTCCACTTCAGCTTTTAGCTAAGTGACCAAATCACTTAACTTCTTTATGAATACTCATAGTCAAGACAATCCTTGATAAAAAAAAAGTCTTATTCCATTCATATGGGCATAGCCCTTTCAAGTACAATCATTCTTGGGGAGATGGAACAAGCTGATACATTAATTCGAGAAGAATAAGATGTTGTTGCATTTAGCTATGGGAACTGTGTAATAGTATGGATTGGGATCATGGATTTTCAGGAACCGATAAGTCATTGGAAGATTAGAGTATCTTTTCCTTTGATATCCATTCTTCTCATGACGTCCCAACACTTTAATTCTGTCAGCAAGGATTACTCGAGTCACTTCCCCGTACACATACTTATTCTGATTAACCCTTCGACCTACGACATGTAAGGTTGCGTTTGCGTGAGCCTCAACAAAAATGAATAGCTTTACGATCTTTAAGTCCTCCATCCACTTGATTCTCTTCAAGTTGGTTTGAAGGTACGCAAGTCGGTGGGTAGCTATGTAATAGATCCCTGAAACACCCATCCATCTCCGTTCCATGTACAAGGGTGATGGATTGTAGATGTGGTCTAGCATATTCATCATATCGATCCTTCGTCGATAATCCGAGGCATGCATTGCGGTCATAAACATGACTTGGAACACCATGAACCTGTTCCATGCTTCATGACTCTGCAAGACAGCATCGATAATTAAGGAAATGTTCTTAAAAACAACATTTGCTTTACTTCTTCTTATTAAGTTTTCTTATAAAGACAGATTGTTGGTTTTCTCTGATACCAACTATAACGTGTCCACCTATTCCCTTTTACGACACATCTTAGCAGTCCATCGGAAAGAGAGTCTAGAAAGCTCCGCCCGACACTCCCATGGAATGTTACGGGGTTTGCGATCTAGGAATTCCCGAGTCTGCCACGTAGCAGAAGTATTCCGGCCATTTTCACTTAGGACCGACCTAAATCAGGGTTTTCCTATTGGTCCAGTACCTATAAAGTAACTAGCGTCGAACCCTAGGCGACAAACTACTTTATGCAGAAACGTTAGGGTCGAAGCCGATTCATGCTGCACTTGGTTTAAGGATAATGGGAAACGAGAGGGATACAAAGCTCGATCTCTCAGCCCATCTGGCATAGTCCTATTTCGTTCCCCTAAAATAGCATAAATTGAGATTCTAGGAGCCTAAACTCTGGGTCAGGGCCCTTGCTTTTTATTTCCTTTGAGATGAGCTCCTTACTGTCCATTTCAATTAAGAAAATTTCCCGGCCAACCGGAACCACCCATCCATAGGACGGACCCATGGCCACATCAACCGCACTTTCCTCAATGTTGCTTTAGTTGTCTAATTACCTACCACATTTATTTGGACACGCATAAAACAACTTCCTTAATTAGCCAGTTAGACACCGATTTCTTCAGGTAATCTTAGCACTTGACATAGAAAAACAATGCCAAACAAGTTCCTTTTCAACAGTTTATCTTACTTATCTTTGGAATACATCCATATAATCTAGCACTCACGTAGGCTAATCCATAATCGGCCCGAAGGCAATCCATAATCTACCTGAAGGCTATCCAACAATCCACAGGGATTACTAATCCAAGATTCCGCCCGTAGACTAGTATGCGGGCCTCAAGATCCAATCCTAAGTCGCGTTGACCTCTTGTGCATGGCCCGAAAGGCAAGGGATTTACGGCCAGAGCCCCCCCTGGCACCCAAGTCCTCTTGCTCCAAGTAGTGCCCAACGGAGAGACCTCTCACGGCGGGTTCGGTCCACGTTCTTGGTGCGGCTAATAACCCCCTTCGTTAGGGTTAGGCAGACAGTCGGGGGTAACTGATGTTGCTTCTCCCTTTAGGCCTTCAACCTGAAGCATTAATTAACTTTCCATCTTTTAGTTCTTTGAGCAAACAATGCAAACAGTGCTCCTAAACTGTTACAAGCACAATCAATCCAGTGGTCGTTTATTTGGCCAACTGCTAAGGTGTGAATCCTTATCTCCGAATGCATCCAGCATTCGATCCCGGATCAATTGCAACTTGGCAAGATCTCCAAGGGTTTGTTTGTTCACCCTTTTGTCCTTGAGTTAGGGCCATACCCTGTTAACCCAACTTAACCAACACCTTAGTTTCATAAATCAATAGTAAATCCTGGCGACCATGTTGCTCTAACTTGGTTGATCCTTTGCTTCCAAGAAAACACATAACTTCCCTTAACTTGGCAATTGTCCCTAAGAAAGGTGATGTAACAGGATGATTACTCATCCTCTTGCAAGTTAAACTTGCGCAAGAACCTGCCAACCTCATTCCAAGGAATGGAAAAACTCTCTTGTGATCAAACCACAAGGCCATGCGACATTGCAACTTGTTGTACAAGTGTCGCATCTATTCCATGGGATCATTTCACCCATTGAAAGGCATTTCCTGGTCAAGGAATTATGTTTAGATAAGAAGCAGGGTTTAGGGTTTCTTCTTACCCAACCCAATCCTAATTGCACTAGGTCGACAACGTTCGGTCCTAGGGATTCCAAACTCAAACCGAGTTTTAACATTAAGTCGGTTGATCCTTAGGGTAGAGACTCTAGATCGTTGTTTGCATGGGCGTCAAATTGACCCAAACATTCCGTGAATGTGGGTAGGACCTTTGGGTTTGAGGATTTGGACTTGGCAACAAGTGCAAAACTAGGCCGAATCCTTAATGTGCTAAACCCTAGTTAGCACTTGGGGTATTTATCGTATCAACTGAACCATGCCTATACGAATCCCTTGCGGGTTAGGTGATTTAGATAATTCGATCTACTTATATTGTGACAAAGATGAGCCTTTCCTAGAGATGATAAACTTGATCCAAATGAGAAAAATAGTTGCAAAATGTCACAATACATGTAAACATGCGATTCATTTCTTCTACATACCCCTAGATTCGCAATAACCCTTATCTTTTCTAGTTAAAAGTCAAAACGCATGATAATTTGCAGAATAACTTTCATAGGACCTACTAGGACTTACCTCAAAGAATCATGACTACAACCTTTTTGTCTAGGCATTTGAGTTTCATGCTTTGATAAGCCATGCAATCCTTTCAAAATGCCACTCGATGAATTGAAATTTACGCACGACGATTGTGCAACATGCAACCCTTTCCTAACTACAACATAGTTAATGAAGTTCATGCAAAGTGAATATTGTAGGACTAGTGTTGGCTTATTCCATTTTGCAAGCACATGCTACATGCAAGTCCATATAATCATTTTTGTGCTTTTCTATTTCTTTTCGGATAACATCGTACGGGTGTTAACGAATTTTCCTCATGAATCATTACAATGAAGATATTGCCTAAAATGCAACATACATTTATTCCTTCCATGTCCAGTCAAAAATGCCCTTAACAATTTCATTCCTTTGCCCTAAGTGATAGGCATTTAGACTCATTACTTTGGAAATGCACCAAAATAACAACATGCAGCTAATCTCCTAAAACGGACAACTCTGGAAATGCAAATGATCCAATTTCATGATATGCACCAATCCTTATCTATCTTTCAAAGAGATAATTTATCGAATGTACTTTTATCACTATTATTTGAACTAACAATAAGTGAGAAATGCATTATCCCTATGCTAGGTGAATTAGAAACATGCATAAGTGCTTTAAAGCATTTCTTTATGTGGAAAATAAATTTGTGGAACTTGGGTTTGTGGATCCTCGGTGATGTCCACGTGAACGTTAGGGGAAGAACCTCCCGTAGGTGCGCCATGCAACTTCTTGGGAGCCATCGTGGACGTGATTATGGACTTCGGGTTTGCCTTCACCCTTATGCGATCAGTGAATTTCCTCCAGGCTTGGTAAACAGCCTTAAGATCTACCCTTTCCCCCCCGTGCGTAGGAAAATCTTCCACCAAAATGGGGTTCTTTAAAAACCCGGGAAGGCTTGTGGGAATGGGACTTATAGAAGCCCCCTCCCTTAGAAGTTGTGGGAATGGGACTTATAGAAATCCCCCCCTTCGAAGCCATGGGAATGGGACTTATGGAAGCCCCCCCCTTAGAAGCTATGGGAATGGGACTTATGGAAGCCCCCCCCCACCCCCTAGAAGCTTAATAAGAAGCTTCTAAGAAGCTTCTAATGTATAAAGAAAATGTGACGGAAGGAAATGATTGGGCAGGAGGTTGACGGCATCGAATTTAAAGGAGACCAGGATGAAGATGATGACTATGACATTGAGGGTGGCGCCTGGCACAAGCGGCGATGGCGAATGGGGGTTGGCGTCGAGGACAGCCTTCCTTTAGTAGCACGACCACCTCATTCCTCCCCTTCCATTTGAATGATAGCGTGGCAGCCTGCCCTCTCTTCTCCCTGATCCTTTTCTCCCTTTGATCCCACTAGCACGGCGGCCTCCCTTCTTCTCTCTTATCCTCCTCTCCCTTTAATACCACCAGCACGGCAGTAGCCTTTCCTCCTCACAGCACGGTCGCCTCCCTCCTCTTCTCTATCCCCCTTATCCCCACAGGGGAGTGCTTTTATAGGCCAAGGGGAGGAAAGAGAAGCTCACCACGTGGGTTGTGCATGGCTCCCCCCCCCCCCATGCAACCCACACCACTCTACCTAGCCCATTCCTCCCCACACTCCTTCTCCTCCAGCCATGTATCAGCTGGGGGAATTAGTTAAAAAAATTACTTTTATTTTCATCATTATTCATTTTTCCCCTTTCAAAAAGGGTGTTTCCCCACGGCTTCCACGGTCTTAAATCCCAACCTCGATCTCACAACGCGAAGGCCTAATTTTTGCGCGTGTGGGGTACAGATTAAGCTTCTGGTAATTACGATGCGAGAGATAACCTTGCACAAGTTTTATACGGGGTGTGGGGAGTCAGTTTTAATAATATGTTTTTTGAGTGGAAATATTACAAGTTTAGAGTGCACTCATTTTAAATTAAGGTTAGTTCAGAGTTCCAACCTATTTATCTATTTTTAAGCTAAAGATTGCTGGGTATTCACTATTGTTTGTTTATTTTATTCATAAAAATTTGTGAATGCTTCAGTTGATGTGTAGAGTAGGCAGCGGTGGCTTTGGGTAGAATTGGGCGTTAGCATAAGTCAAAGCATAAATTTCATTATTAAAATTATTACTCTATCTATGAGTTATAAGTTTAAACTTCTTTAGTAATAATTAGATCATTGTCCTTAGTACTATTGACTTATTTGCTTTTTTAAAATATCGATTATTTTAGAATATGAGATTTAAGATATGTTTTTATTTAAATAATCTTTCTTTATGGAATACTTGTTATTTTCTTAATGTGGTTAAGTTTAGACGGATTTTCTAGCTTTCTTTATAAAAAGCAATAAGATCGCACACAAAACGGGAGAACAAGGTGAAAACTTAGTTTTTTCATTTCTCCCTCATCCGGAATCGAAATTCAGAGCTTCAAGAGTTGTTTTGGGGATATTTGCATGCTCCGGATGATGTGATGGTGATGTCAAAACATTAAGATTCAGAGCATAGAATTTTCTACAGCAACTGCAACATACTACAAGATACCTCTTGACTCTTAAAACTCTAATTTCAATTGATATTTGTATTTTTTTTGTAATTATATGTAAGATATGTATGAAAATATCCATGTAAAACTATAATATATAATTAAGGATGGCAAACCATGGCTTTTGGCATGGGGGAGGTTGGGCCCAATCATGCGTTTTTCTCTTGTCTTTCTCAATCTATTGAGTTATTCAAATACTCTTATGTATTATAATGTTGTTTGTATTCAATAGTTGAGATGTTTGATTTATTATATTTTTCCACTAAATTTTTTGTTTATGATTGAGATTTGATTTGCTAGATTCGCCATGTGTTCCGCCTTACAGCACAAAATCCTATGTTTCATGTTCACATAAAACATATTGAGGCACATTACCATTGTGTCAAAGAGACATGTTGGAGAGATCAGCTTGACAACTGGCTCCTTTACCCTAAGAAGAAAAAAACTTGAAGAAGAACAAGAACAAGAAGAATGATTATGATGATGATGATGTCAATAATAGTAGTAGTAGAACTAGGAAAATGTAGAAGACAAAATTAAAAAGCTTAGGAAAAATCGATATGATTGTGAATATATTAGGATTTTAATGGCATAATTTTATAAGTCGTAAGAAGTGATGTGACTTGTCAAATAAAGTCTCGTGCACAGATCGGATGCTATAAGCGCGTGTAGTGAGCGTCAGAAGGTCCCCAAGAAGAAAAGAACTCTACTTTTTGTACACAAATCAATGTAGAAAGCTTGCATGACATGAACAAGAGACCAATTGGGTGCAATCTTCCCCCATGCCTTGTGTGAGCGCTCCACAAAGCATGTATTTCATATATTAATCATCTTCAAGCTCAAAAAATAGCCCAAATTACAAAATAGCACGCTTTAGCTTTTGAGTTTGCTTTTGTGCCAAATAGAGATAAAGCTAATGGGCGCCCAAGAAGTCAGGCGTGCCCAAATACAATGTCCAAATACAAATATCTAAATTGTGCGCCCATGTGCATACAAAAATAATAAATAAATATCAAGCACCTTGATAAATAAGCGCGATAAAATATAGGTGCCATGCCTAAGACACGCGCCCATCAAAATATTGACGATAAATTTGAATACATGCTATCTTCCAATGCTTTCCATTGCCACCGCTGCTATCTCTACACATCAACTAAAGCATTCACAATTGTTAGTAAAATAATACAATTAAACCGACAAAAGTGAATACCTAATAGTCTTCAGCTACATAAATAAATTGGTTAGAAATCAATCCTAACCTTAATTTATCACGAGTGTGCACTCTAAACTCATAAACGTTTATTAATTAAATATGTATTTTGCAGAATCACCCGCTATGGAATCACCCATGTATACATAAAATTAACGAAACGCCCGAAAAGGATAGGCATCCCCATCGACTTCTCGCACAAAGAATCCACTTTTTGTATGAGCCCTGGTAATAAAAGTTTACGGAATCCACTATAAAACCTCACGGAATCCACTGTGGCATGGAATCTGCCGTGTAATATGTCTCCTGGCATCATACCCCTGGGGTGGGATAGCAATGGTCCTCAATTGCTATTAGCTCAATGTGGAGCTAGCAGAGTGGGAAAGCATTTAAGTCTCTAGCGTGCATCCATTGGGCCTCTTCAATAGGATGGTTTTTAAACTTGACCAAATATCTAGAATATCTACGTCTAGTTCTAGTGGTCATAAAGTCAGTATCTATAATAGTATCAGGCTCAAGGATTTCAGTTTCCTCATCTAGTAAAGGTGGGTTTTCGTAGATAGGGTGTACAAATAGTTGGCCTCTAAAGGGTTGTAGTAAACCGATATGAAAGGTGTTGTGGATTTTCCAGTGTTGTGGTAGTTCTAGTTTAAATGCATTGTCATTGATTTTGTGTATAATCTTGAATGGTCCATAGAATCTAGGTGCTAATTTCACAACTGGGTGTTTATCTACACTTTGTAATGTACGTTTTTCTATGCGTAACCAAACATAGTCATCAACTTTAAAATTCATGGCCTGTCTTTTCTTATTTGCTTGTTTTGTATATGATTGCTAGGCTTTGACAATCATATTTTTAACTTCATAAAAAATAGTAGCATGCATGTTAGCAATATCATTAGCAGTCTCAATTTTATTTGATAATGATGCAACACGTGTAGGCAATCTATATCCATAAATAACTTCAAATGGTGCTTTCTTTGTAGCTGTGTGTGGTGTATTATTATATGCAAACTGAAGTAAATGTAGACATGTATCCCATGTGTGTAGTTTTGAAATAGTGTAAGCACGTAAAAGATCTAAAATAGTACTGTTAGTAGCTTCTGTTTGACCGTTTGTTTCAGGATGAAATGCAGATGAAAAATCAATCTTTATTCCTAAGTTAGCAAACAAAGTAATCCAAAAATTATTACAAAATCTAGAATCACGATCATAAATAATAACTTTTGGTAAACCATGATTAGTAAACACAGTTTTCAAAAACAATTGAGCTGCTTGAGATACAGTTAAAGTTTTCTTGCATGGAATGAAATGTGCTTGTTTTCTAAACGTGTCGACAATAGTCCAAATCATATCATGGTTAGCTTTAGTATTAGGTAAACCAGTGATAAAACCCATAGAAATGTGTTCCCATGGTCATGATGGAATAGATAATGGCATTAGTAAACCATATTGTTTACCATGGTGTCTAATAACTCGTTGACAAACTAAACATTCAGATACAAAGTTAGATACATCAGTGTCCATATGTTGCCAATAAAAATCTTTAGTTAATGTACGCAAAGTAGATATAATACCTCTATGATCTTGATATGGAGGACAATGAATTTCATTCAAAACAAATGATCGAAATGGAATTGTTACACATAATCTTTTTTCATAAAACATGAATCCATTATTGTAAGACAGTGAATCAATAGGAATCCAATTATTTGCAACTAATTTATTCCAATCAGCTTGAAAAGTAAGATCATGATGATAAGTATCTTTCATAGGGATAATGGAATCAAATGATATCACAGAAATATTATGAATTGTCGATTTTCTACTCAAAGCGTTGGCTACAACATTCTCTTTTCCTGGTTGATATTGTATAAGAGGATGAAGACTTTGAATGAAAGCTGCCCATTTAATATGTCGGTCAGATATTTGGGGTTGACTAAGGAGATGTCTAATGCTTTGTTGGTCAGTTTTAATCATAAATTCAGAACCCATTAAATAATGTTTCCATTGACATAAGACTTGTACTACATCTAACAATTCCTTATCATATGTAGAATATTTAAGTTCAGATGGTTTCAGTTTACAGCTAGAGTAGGCTATGGGATGATTATCTTGTATAAGGATGGCTCCTATTCCAGATCCACTAGCATCAGTAACTACTAAAAAGAATGGTCTATTGAAATTAGATAGTTGTAATACAGGAGCATGGGTTAATGCATGTTTCAATAAATCAAAAGATTTTTGTTGATTGTCAGTCCAGTTATAAACAATATCTTTCTTTAAAAGTTTAGTCAAAGGTAATGCAAGTAATGAGAAATTTCACAAAAAAAATTTGTAGAAACTAGCAAGACCTAGAAAAGAACGTAACTCATGCACATTTTTGGGTATGGGCCAATTTAAAATTGCTTCTATCTTTTTAGGGTCAACCTTAATACATTCTGATGAAATAATATGTCCTAGATATTCAATTTTTATTTGAAAGAATTCACTCTTTTCTGGATTAGCATACAATTGATTATCTTTTAACAACTTGAAAACTAAAGACAAATGTTCATAATGCTCATTCTCATTTTTACTGAATACCAATATATCATCAAAGAATACTAAAACACAATGTTGATATTTCATAAATATGCGATTCATCATTCGACTAAATGTAGCTGGCGCATTAGTTAAACTGAAAGGCATCACTAGAAATTCATAGTGTCCAAATTGTGCTCTAAATGCAGTTTTGAATATATTAGATTTATCCAATCTTACTTGATGATAACCATATTTAAGATCTATATTACTGAATATGGCAGAACCTTGTAGTTTATCCATAAGATCATCTATCCTAGGAATTGGATATCTATTCTTAACAGTAATTTTATTCAGGGCATGATAATCAATGCACATGCGATAAATATTATTATTCTTCTTTACCAATAAGACATGTGTACCAAATGGAGAACTACTAGGTCTAATTAATCCTCGATTAAGAAATTCTTCTATTTGATTTTGAATTTCTTTTTCTTCAATTCGGTTATGCCTATATGGTGCTTTACATGGTGGTTGTGTACCAGGAATTAAATCTATTTTGTGATCTTCAGGACGTGAAGGTGGTAGTCCAGGTGATAAATCATCAACAAAACAATCTTTAAATTGAGCAAGAAATTGTTTATGCCTAGGATGCATATGTTTTTCTTTAGCTTGAAGTTCATTTACCCATATTAAATAAGATTTGCTACTTTTACGTAATGCACGTTTAGCCTGAGTATGAGTAAGAAGTGGAAAATTATTAGAAGTGTGCATACCTAAGATAATATCACTAGACTGCAAGGCATTCCTAAGATAATATCACTAGACTGCAAAGGTACAACTAGGAAATTCCTTTGTTCAGTGTATTCACCAATTTTAATTTCTAAATTATGCACCTCTTGTGTGCCATTATATCTCGTGCCTAGGAATGCTACTTTAATGCGATAATGTGTAGAAACAATTTATAATTTCAATTCTTTCACTAACTTTACAGAAATAAAATCATGTATGCTACCATCATCATGTAAAATAATCTTTTCTTTACCATGCACAAAACATTTCATTGTTAACAAAGAATGTGGAGTTGGCATACCAGGTAAAGTATCCGAGTAGTACCAATGTCGTCATCATCTTCTATAAACTCAGGCATTTCTTCACGCTCTTCTTCTTCCATTGCTCAAAGATAATTGATATGGACAGGTGGCTTTTTCGATTGGCAATTGGCTGCTAGATGTCCAAGTTGATGGCATTTGTAACAAACTATGGATTTGGCTTTAGATACATTATTGGTAATGGCAGAAAGTTTAGGAATATTGGGATTTGGCTGTGAGGATGGCTTATGGTTTGGATTGGTATTTGATGGCAAAGCCGGTGGTCGTGTCCAAGACTTACGGAATGAAGATGGAAGAAAATGACTTTGATTGAATATTCTAAAATTTGAATTGAATTGTTTGGAACCATAGTTACCATTAGTTTAAAATTGTTGTGGTCGCTTGCCTCTTCCGTGAATCTTTTCTTCAGTGTCATGAGCTAAGGAAATTGCATCTTCAAGGATTGTTGGCTTGAACATATTGACTTCAGCATAGTAATGTCCAAGTAGGCCGGACATAAACTTGCATTTGTGAGTCACTTCAGGTACATCTTCGATCATGCGTAGTTGCAGTAGGGCATTCCAAAAACGTTCAGTGTATTGGGAAATAGGTTCACGTTCTCTTTGCTGAAGAAGATCCCATTGCTTTATGGCTTTTTCATGGAACTGAGAAGGAAATTCTGCAAAAACTTCTTTTGGAAACTCTCCCAAAGTAGTGAGACAATCAATGCTCTTGTGGACCACAGTCCACCATAAAGATGCTTGATCAACTTAATGATTAGTGACACATTTAATTTTGTCTTTTTCAGCATATGTCTCTTTATGAAAGTAATCATCAAATTGATTGATAAATGCAAGTACAGTCTTTCCATCTCGAGATCCATTGAAAGTACAAAATTTGAATTTTCTTTTACTTATCTTTGTTTCTTTGCGGATGGATTGAGCTTCGAGTGTCACATCGATGGTACGTCGTATAAGATCTTCGGGTTGCGGTCCATCTTTGTCAGTGGAAGATCGTTGCAAATTGGCCAATTGAGCTTGCAAAGCTTGTCGGGCTCTTCATTATTCTTTGAGCTGCATCATAATCAAATCTAACTTTTGTTCCATCGTTGGTTCGGGTAAATCACCTTCAGACATTAAATCATCTATGTTTTGTTCCGTCATCTGTCTTTGTTTGGTTGAAAAATGACTTGAAGAAGGAGATGTCCACGTGGTCCTCTGCCTCCTCAAGCCGGTCCTTCGCAATTAGAGAGTGCAGAAGGGGGTTCTTGACCGCCAAGAACACACCGGTATCAATCATTCGCGATGAAACTGACTGTAGAGCTTGACTGTTCCAGGAGCTCCGCCTTCGCGCAAGCTGGTAAGCAATTGGAAGCTCTTGATCTCAGCTTCGATCTGATACCAGTGGTGCACAGATCGGATGTCGTAAGCGCACGTAGTGAGCGTCAGAAGGTCCCCAAGAACAAAAGAACTCTACTTTTTGCACACAAATCAATGTTGAAAGCTTGCACGACATGAACAAGAGACCAATTGGGTGCAATCTCCCCCCATGCCTTGTGTGAGTGCTCCACAAATCATGTATTTCATATATTAATCATCTTCAAGCTCAAATAATAGCCCAAATTACAAAATAGCATGCTTTAGCTTTTGAGTTTTCTTTTGTGCCAAATAGAGGTAAAGCTAATGGGCGCCCAAGAAGTCAGGCGTACCCAAATACAATGTCCAAATACAAATATCTAAATTGTGCGCCCATGTGCATACAAAAATAATAAATAAATATCAAGCATCTTGATAAATAAGCACGATAAAATATAGGCGCTATGCCTAAGACACGCACCCATCAAAATGTTGACGATAAATTTGAATACACGCTAGCCTCCAATGCTTTTCATTGCCACCGCTGCTATCTCTACACATCAACTGAAGCATTTACAATTGTTAGTAAAATAACACAATTAAACCGACAAAAGTGAATACCTAGCAGTCTTCAGCTACATAAATAAATTGGTTAGAAATCAATCCTAATTTTAATTTATCACGAGTGTGTACTCTAAACTCATAAACGTTTATTAATTAAATATGTATTTTGTGGAATCACCCGCTACGGAATTACCCATGTACACATAAAATTAACAAAACGCTCGAAAAGGATAGGCATCCCCATTGACTTCTCGCACAAAGAATCCACTTTGTGTATGAGCCCCGGTAATAAAAGTATACAGAATCCATTGTAAAACCTCACGGAATCCACCGTATAATATACCTCCTGGCATCAAAGTCTTTTATAAATAGTTGATGTTAAAGAGAAAGAAAGGATGGAATAGAAAAGAGAGAGTAGCTGCTATCATCTATGGAGATTATGACCAACTTAAAATATAAAATAAAAATTTATAAGAGGAGTTGCTTTTCCTTTGAAAACTAGTTACAATTTGATCAAGAAGTTAACCTAGGAAACAATTTCAACCCTTTTGGTTTAAAACATTTGACTATTGCCATGACCCTTGGCTTCAAAGTGCCACATCCTACAACAAGTCAAAGTCTAGTCTTCTCACATATTATACAAATTGATGCTTAGTAAGGGTTAGTATCTCCATGATAACATCACAAGTCAAGACATTGAGTAACAATTAGTTCTTTACTTATATTTGGATATGAGATAAGTAAAGAACAAATTGAAATTATATTCATTAGTGAGGTAGATTGACTTCAAGAGTGCAAGCTCAATAAAATGAAGACAAGGGTTATGTTGGCATATGTACCTTGGTTGCCCATAGGGATTGGATGTGGCCATGGCGGCACCATCTTTGACTCGCTTGCCTGCTATGGGCTATCGTTCGTAGACAGGCCACGTGTCAGCGACCCCGCACTTTTTAAGAGTCGCATTTGTTTTTTCTCTGTCCACACCGTTGACCTGCCCCGTGTGCCGCCCATCACCTTCCACCTCGGCGGCGTCGACATGGAGTTGGACTACCATAGCGTCCTGGTCCCCGACCACACCGTTGGCGATGTCGTGGTCGTCTGCCTCGCCTTCATCCCTGAATCACCCGGCCAAACCTCCATCAACATCATCGGCAACTACCAACACCAAAACTACTGGATCGAGTACGACCTCAGCAACTCTCGCCTTGGCATTGCTAAAGCCAACTGTGCCAAGTTTTCGACCTCAGCAACTCTCACCTTGGCATTGCCGAAGTCATCTGTGCCAAGTTTTGATCAAGTTTGCAGATGCGAGCACACACACATACACATATATATATACGTGCAGCTCATGATGTTTTTCATAAATGATTTTCTTGTTCCATGTGTGCTAAATTTAAATTACGCTCATTAAAAAATTTGCATCGAATGCTGGAAAGGCCATTTCGTTTAAAAAGGGCAATTGCATTAAATGGAATGCTAAAACAAATGATTTAGTTTAAAAAGGATATATTGATTTTCCATCGATATAGTTAAAAACACCTTCAATTAAGCAAGACTAATATCATACATGAGAAAGGATACCTTCAGTACTTGTACATAGTTCAAAAGATACACATTCATTTTGCTTACCTATGGCTTAAAGCAACTTCGACTCCATAAGATTACTATAATTCATAAGGTGAACAATTTTATAATTTTTAGAGTATGCAACTCCATGCATTAACATTGTAATCAAAGGATATGATACTCATTTTTCTATGTAGAAACATAAACTAAATTCAACAAAGACGTTCTAAAAAAACATGTAGGTTTTTCAAACATAGAGAGTAAGATGTAAAATCATATCTCCAACCAATATAATGTTAGCGCAAAAAATGAAACAAGCTAGGGTCTGCTCAATAATATAGTCAACCTAGGCCAATGATAGGCATTCCAAAGAGTTGATCGATATGAGTTTGCATGCATTATCATGTGGTACAGTAATCACCTTCTAGAAATAACATCAACATTCAAAACAAATTTCTTGCCTATAAAAAATCAATCTCATCCCAAAGAAGGCACCTTCTTACGATAATACATGTATGTAATTGTCTCCATAAAGTGCAAAATGCTACATACATGGAAAACACATATGTAATAACTATCATATATGCCAATTTTGTATAATTTCAAGACACCATGTAAATGGAAAGAAGAAACCACTTATCCAATATCCTATGAAAATGTGTCTAATACATATACATCTATCAATAATGCATCAACAATAGTCTAGTATTGGAAGCCTTTTAAAACATAACACTTGTGTTAGACTAATTTTCATGGTAAGCAAGGCATCATGATTTTTGTGGACTCATCATCTACAACAAGTAATAGAAATATCTTCTTGTCGCTTAGTTGGGTTTCTTGAAAACTCCTCAAATGATATGGAAGTGAGGGATACCAAGGAGCAGTCTACTAATGGAGTTTGCAATGCTTGCTTGCTATGCATATTATGGCTATTTTTCTTTTAGTGTTTTCTTTTGCTTATATTGGAAAATAACATTCAATCATGACTTAACAAGGTACACATAAGCTTAGTTGCTAGACATACCCTTGGTTTTTGATTCCTCACTCTCTAGATTATGTGCTTTGATGTCGCTGAAATTGTTGTGCCCCCCTTGTTGCCTTCACAACCTCTTTTTCTACACCCATGATATTAGTGCCATTTTCTATCACATAATAGATTAAGACTTCTAACTACTTGAAATGAAAAATACACATAGTCCATGAGCATTAATGATAATCTTTGATAGTCTCGGTTTTTGAACTAATGAAATGCAACGACATTGCTATCACTCTTTTAACATTAGGTAACTCCCTTTTTTTCTTAAGAAAAACCATTTTTATTGTTGCTAAAAACCGTACACCCTAGATAAAAGTTTCTTAAGATATTAATTTCATAGATGGGCACCTTTTTCATTGAATTCTTTGAACTATTAAGCTCTAATGCATTCGCACCATCATCCACATTTGTGGGCCTTGTAGCTTCATGATGTAGGTTGTGATGGCATGTCTAAAATTGGAATCTTGCAATCAAACATCAACACAATTATCAATGAATGGTCGCATAACCATCACCAAGAATAAAGGGAAACCTTGACATGATAACACACTAGTTGCTCTTCCAAAGGTCAATCTCTTGTCTTAGTGTATCACCCAATGGATACTCTAACCACCATGGGCATCACTAGCACTAGCATGGTGTTATTTCCCACTCCAACATTGTTTTGGATTACATGCAACTATCACTTACAAAGGTCCAACCACTCCTCTAGTAGAGAAGACTGATCTCAATGCTTCCATCAGATAAAAGACCTCCTAGCTATCTACACTACACAAACATCTACTCCATTTAAATGAACATGTGCCAACAATAAAAACAATAAATATATGATAAAAAATAATACTAATCTACGTGCCACATGTTTGCTAGATTGCATTAACTTTGGCATCTTGTTAGAGTTTGTAACATTCTTTATGTCTGCAAGAAAATGGGAGAATGCTTTCAAGACATGGTGCCACCTTTTTACCTTGGAAAAAGCTTAAAATCCATATGTCAAGATAGTGCCATCCACTTGTAATCATCTAATGAGTAATAATGACTCACCAAGAAGGTGGTCCTAAAATATCTCTTGGTGCATATAAACTCAAAATTTCTTTGGATTGGCTATATGTGATATAGAAGGGTATTTTTTATTTGCACATGTTAAAGTGAATAAAATATCATTTTTCCTATTAAAAAAACAAATCATTGGGTAAACAATCTTGACATTACTTTACACATCACAACATATCCAAGATTTCTAAATAGTCTTAAATCTCTACCTTTCTAACAAAACAATTGCACTACAAATGGCATACAACTTGTCTTTTGTGATTGCCATCATGTTTTTTTCTCCCACCTAATCTCATAAAGCACAAAGAAAAAATCCTCCTTATGAGCAGGTTTGGCTATGTCAAGAGATTTGCATCCATTGTCTCTAAGCTTATTAAATTATTGGGTATTAGATTAATTTAATGTGCACATGGATGATTCCATAGAGGGTGATTTCATAAAATACATATTAAATTATTGGACGTTTATGAGTTTAGAGTGCACTTGTATTAAATTAAGGTTAGGACAAAGCTCCAACCTATTTAATTATTTTGTAGCTGAAGACTGCTAGGTAATCACTTTTGTGGGTTCTATTTTATTATTTTCTAACAATTGTGAATGCTTCAATTGATGTGTAGAGTAAGCACTGGTGGCACTGGGAAGCACTAAGCGATGGCATGTATTCAAATTACCTAGAATAATTATTATTTTTAATGGGCATGCATCTTATAACTAAAGGTATGGCATCAATATTTATTTAAGCGTGCTTATTTATTAAAGTGTTTGATAAACATTTATTATTTTGTATGTGCATAGACACTCGGTTTAAATATTCCATTATTTGACATTGTATTTGGGCACAGGTTGATTTTTGGACACCCAAACGCTTTACTCTTTATTTGGGCAAAAGCAAACACAAAAGCCAAAAGCATGCTAATTGTAAAGTGGGCTATTTTTTAGCTTCAAGATTAATAAATCTATAAATACATGCCTTGTGAAAAGTGCTTACACAAGGTATGGGGGGAGATTGCACACAATTGGTCTTTTTGTCTCATGTCATGCAAACTCTTTTTTTGCCTTTATGAAGCTTTTATAGAGTTCTTTGTTCTTGGGGGACCTTCCGGTGTTCACTACGTGCGCATACAACATCTGATTTACGCAGCACTAGTGTCAGAGTGAAGTTGAGATCAAGAGCTTGATGCTAGGTGGCATATTCCATGGTGGATTGTGTGAGGTTTTTATTCCACGGTCGATTTCGTGAGGTTTTTTCGGTGGATTCCATAAAACTATATTTATTTGCTAGGGCTCGTACATAAGGTGGATTCCTTATGCGAGAAGTTCCTTGTCATAAACCAACACCCAGTCCCCTTTTTGTATAGCTCGTGGTCAAAGTCTGTGTTGCTTGCCAAACCTCTTCTTGTTCTTGATCCTTGCAGTCTAGCCTTTTCATAGCTGTCTCAATGTCTTCAGGCATTCTTTCTAACTATGTAATGTGTAGGACCAGAAACTCTTCTCTATTCAAACCCTCTTTCCATGGTAAAACACTCCAAGTAGCAATAGTCTCCTCAATAGGCATGATTGGTTGTTGTCCATACATTAATTCAGCAGGCATATACATTGTAACTACACTATGAGTGGTCCTATCAGCCCATAAAGCAAATAGTAACATTCTTGGCCACTCTTTCATCTTGCCCTTGCATGAATTTGCTAATGCCTTAGTGATAGGCCGATGACCTCTTTCACTTTTGCCATTTTCTTTAAGATTATAGGGTAAAGTTAAAGTCAGCTTGATACCCAATCGTGAAAAGAAGTCACAAGCCTCATCTACATCCAATTCTCCTCTATTGGAAACCACTTTACCAACACAACCATACCTACAAAAGACTTCTTTCAATAAGAACCTGCAAACTCCTTGAGAGTAGTCTTTGTATTAAGAGCTTGACCTTCCACTTGATTTGTCAAGTCTTCTCATGCAAGCACAAGATATCTCATATTCCATAAACCTATAGGCATGGTAACCAAATCAATTACCCATTTGTAATGCATAGACAATGGATAGGTCAGTTGCAACCCATCTCTATGCTTTACCATCGAATACATATGACATACACTGCATGATTCCACATAATGCTCCACATCTTTATACATGTTTTTCTACCAATACTTCTCTTTGATCTTGGCAAACGTACGTCAAACTCCTCTGTGTCCAACCCATAAGCTTACATGAAACTTTTGCAGCACTTGTTGTTGAGAAGCCCTATCTCCCAATAATCGTACTGGAGCTCCTCTCTTTTTATTTGCATGCTTCCATATATATCCGTCTTTCAAGAAAAGCCCATAAGATTTTCTTTTAATCCTTTTGAATTTAGCTTCAGACCACTTAGCCTTCTTTGTCATGAGGCCGAGATATTGACCTATTTTTAACCAATCATTCTCAAAGAACTCTTCCAAAAATTGTGTTCTCATAGAACCATAACACTGATGATGCTTTCTCTTTACTGCTCATCTCTTCTCCATGGCTGTAAGTTCTTTTCTTACCACTGAAATCCCTGTTACAACAGTTGTACCTATAGTAACAATAGCTACACACTCATTCCTTGTTGTCATAAAATTATTTTCAACATCTATCACATCATCCTCTTCATCTTCTATCAACTCCTCTTCATCTTCAAACCTTGCTTATGAAAGCATGTTAGCCATGGGTTTTTCTTTACCTACAAGATGCTAAAAATCAGGGTTAAGTGACTGTATATATACAATCCACTGTAACATGACAATATCAAGAGTTGAGCAATTTACTATCATGCCCAATAGAGGTAGACAATTAGTCTCTACCACTACATGAGCTCCCATAAAATACTCCCTATCACACTTAAGGGTTATCACTACACCCAGAGCTCTCTTTTGACTTGAAAATACCATTGTTTCCATTCATTGAGGACCTTTGCTTCAAACCAAATGGCATACCTATTCCCATCAGCATCATCTTGACCCACTGCCCAGCCAATGCCAATTGAGCTTGTATCCATGGTGAGAATAATAAGCCGCCCATTCTCATAAATTTATCTCTTTAGCATTGGGATTGAAATCAATAAGCTCTTTAACTTCTGAATTGCCTTCATATGTTGTTTAGCCCACCAAAACTTTTTCCCTTTTCTCAAGAGCTGATATAATTTTCAGCCACATGAGCAAATGTGGAGTCCATATCAAGTAAAAGACACATGCACCCAAAATCTTCTCACCTTGGATACATTCTCCCGCATCATCCTACTTATGGCATCAATATTTATTAGTGAGGGATTTCTCCCATATGGTCCACACATGTGCCCAACAACCAAAACTTCCACTCCAAAAACTAGCTTTTCTCCTAATGAAGTCAAATGCACTTCTTCAAGATGGCTCAAAATCTTATCATAATCAACAATATGATCGGCCACAAATCTTCTACATCCATGCTCATTCAAATCTTCATTCTTCTCACAGATATCACATTCTTTGATCAGCGCATCATCAAGAAAGGGTAAGGTTAATTGAGGAAAATACTCCCTTAATACTTTATGCATAGCATTCATCATATGTGCCACTAAATTGGTTGCTTCCTTTGGAAGCATACACATCCTAACCAATGTAAGCAATGTCTTCATGGTAGTGACATCTCGGCTTTCCAATGCAAGGTGGAATTGATCATATCCTAAATATAAATCTCCCATAGAGTAAATTGCCTTGCCTGCAAATGCTTCTGCAAATTCATCCACTATCAGGCCTGATCCAACATTCCTTATGGTGACCTTATTAACTACTTGTAAATTTTGTATAAACCTCAAAGAACCATTCTTCTTTTGAACAATAAACCATCGATTCGAATATGGAGTTGAAGAGGGCTCAAAAATCTGCATCCTGATCTTCTCATTCAAAAGCTCCAGAAGCTTAGGCAAATATACCTGACGTACTAGAATAGGCTTTAAATTCCATGGCATATAAGGTACTGTAAAGATCACCATAGGTGCAACTATGGTTGCGGATCATCACATCCAATTTCATCTGTCTGAAACATAGAGGCTTTCCCATGCCTTACCAACATCTGCAAACAAAAGCTCTTTCTACAAGCAAAAGAAAGCTTGTTTTATCCATTTTCAACTTTTGTAAAGCTTCAGTTGTAAACTTATGTCCTACTCCATGTGGATCCCATAAACTAGCATGTTGAGCCACTTTTTCAACCAACCGATTACTTTTAGGCGGTAAAAGGAAAAGCCATAAGCTTAACCTTCTTTACAACTATTTTGTACTTTGTATCCACCCTTGCTTTAACCTTGTTTTTTAGCCCATAATATTCATGCTCAACAAACTCTTAAATGACTTCATACATCTCTAAAATGTCAACATAAATAACCTCTTTTTCTACCCTGTTTTCTACATTAATTATTACAGAAATTTCAGCCACTATATCAACATCAACCAGCCTTGAAAATAGCCTTGAAATACCTTCATTTGCAGCCATCAAACCATATGCCTTTAGCTCTTTTTCAGCCCATCCTACAGATTTCTTTTAAGCCATGCACATGGCTGAAATATTCTTAAAATTGCCAAGACTACATGTTGCCCATTCCTACAATCTAGACACAAACATGGTTTTCGCCTTTCTTGGAGACATAATTATATTCCTAGAGGCATTGCCATAGCCTCCACTTACATCAGTGCTATCTAAAAACCCCTAAACTCTCGTACATCAGGTGGCATGGGGTTATTCCGCAGCCTATCCAGATTGCAAGGATGATTCACACAAACAGTGATAAATTGTATTTCCTTTGTATTGTCTTTACTCTGAACCCAAGCATATGAAGAACCATCCTCTAAAGCTTTTGTTTCTAGCCTTGATTCCGAAATATACGGCTGTCCCAAAATCACTGGATAACTACATGAATCCTAAACAAAAAAATGATATTCATCCCTAACATCTCCGATAGTCATAGGTACATTCAGACAAGCCGCATAAAGATCCCGTGATAAATTGTTTGTTGCCCACATGTGCCATTCAAGATCCACAACAATCTGCCAACCTCCATTCTCATATAAGCTACATGCCATAACATTGATTTTGGAACCATGATCCAAGAGAGCTATGCAAGGTGTCTCTCTTTCTTCCACTTTAATAATTGTCTCTATTGTAGCACGAGCCCAATGTGTTCCTGAATAATGATAGCTTGGAATAAAATGAGCATCTTCTTCTTCATGTCCTTGTTGATGGACATCCCCATTATACATAGCCTTCTCTCTATGCTTATTGTTGCCTATATAAGACCAAATTTAGCCACAAGCTTGCTATCTACACTCCCATTTAACCCATTTTCAACATCAACCTACTCCAAATCAGTATTACATGCATCATCATATTCCCTCTAAAGTTATTTTTTCTATGTCTTTTTCAACCTGCATCAATGCTTGTAAAACTTCACTATCAAACTGTCTTTTTCATTTCAACATATCAATGATTGCATCATGAAATTCATGCTTTGCGATTCCAAGAACTTTGCCAAGTGTGAATTTCACTCTACTACCAAGTATGCAATTGGTCCAATACCTTTTTTAAGGTTTGTGGCAGTCTTAAGATCTGATTGTAACTTGTAAGTGGGATGCTTGTCCCTTTTCTTTCCTTTTTGTTTCTTCTCTTGAGATGCATCCTCCATAACATGCTCAGATATGGCTTTTTCAGCCTATTTTTTGCTGCCCCATTTTACTTTCTATTATGCGGTTAGATGAGCCTTAAGAGGAAGGACTAGTAGTGTCCTCATCTCTTCTCTTTTCTTCCACAAGAGCTTCTTAATTATGAACCTTAGCCAAATAAGCATAGGCTGAAAATGAATCCACTGGTGCACTCCATCCTATTCTCCCTCATATACTCCGACTTAGCTATTTTTCCCTTTTCCATACAATCTAATGCTTGCATCCAAACATGAGATTTTTCTTCAACCATGCCTCTTTTACGAGCTTCATCAATCCTTTCAGTTTTCAACCCATATGTGGATGCATTTGTGGCACCAAATGCTATCCTTGTAGCCATCTCTTCCAACCTCTTCTACATGCCACTATTTCCAAAATTTGGCTCTATTGGAAGACCGATTTCTGTTGCATATATTTTGTCATCTTTCCAAAAGACTAACCTTTTTTCTTCCTCATCATGGTAGGTTTTACAGGCTTGCTTTTCATGATGTAAACTATCACACCAGATGCATCTCCTCTTGTATCATTCTTATATGGCCTTTGGGATGTTGCCCAAGCCTTCTCTTCTACTTTAGCATCCAAATTTTCAACCTTTGCATAGATATTTGTCAAATTCAGTCTCAAATCATGCATGCCTTTGATTAATTCATCCACAACATCACCTTTAAGAGTCGAGACCAACAGGTATAGCTGGTTGTTCTGCCATAGCCATAGGCACCTTAGATGCAATTTCAGCCACCTTTTGAGCATTGGTAGGTGTGGTGCCTGTACCCCATGTTAATTTCATCTGCTCTCTCTTTACCAATATATGCACTACCTCAGTTACATTAGCTCAATCTTATTTCAGCCCCACTTCAGATGAGGCATATTCTGAACGATCAGTTAGCTTCTCTTGTAAGACATGATCTGTAGTCTTAAAAAACAAACCAATTTTCTAACTCTCCAATGATTGCTGCTCATTGGCATTCAATTGTGCATACCAACTTTCAAATTCACGGAGCAAAGCTGTAACAACAAACCCTTTATTGAACTTTTCAATCCAATCTATAAATGTATTTTTAGTTACCAATCTTGCATCTTTCAAGAAAAATGCCTCTCAAAGCTTTCTTAAAAGCTGCCCAAACATCATCTCTTCTATGTAACTCATCAATCCGATCATGCAATGCATGCATTGCCAAACAAGAGAAATAATGACTCCATGCATACTGTAGTACCCCATGAAACAACATCTTTTCTTCATACAATCGGATGAAGGCCGAAACATTTTGACCCTTAAACTGCTTCAATTCCTATCCCATTGTCTGCAATACATTCACAGCTAAGGAATCAATTCTTTCTGCTTCCTACTGAGTTTGCATATGTTGTTGTAATAACAACTGATGCTGTTGTTGTTGCTGTAACAAAGCAATCATTTGTTGTAAAGCATCACCACTATACTTGAACTTGCAGAATCCCCCATCTTTAGACACTTGTTGCAAACTTTCACATCGGGTTGACCATTGTTGCACCATTTAGGGTAGAAAATCTACCACGGGGGTAAGAGACAATAGGGTGAAGGGACATTTAGGGAGAGGAGTAGAAGAATACTCATAGAGGTGAAGCCTGTCAAATTATTTTTGCATTCTAAGAAGATATATCTCTTGTAGACAAAAATGAGCATAAAACAATAACTTCCTCTATGCTACTCAGACCACCAATCTGATGCTTCTATTGGCTCTGAAAGGGGGGGTAAAGTTCCAAGACACCTAACTAGAATTATCCCAGATCACTCCATCTTCTTCTCTTAGTTTAGGGTATTGTTCACTGCCTGAAAACTGCGATCACACGTCGCATGATTTTGCCAATACTTCTTTTTTGCATAAAATCCCCAAAAAAATGGTTGAAAGTTACTTGTTTTTTCTTACATGTCATCCTTTAGCTTTTGGATATTTACAAGAGATAATATCTAAAATATAAAAAATTGGTTAAACTTGTCCGAAATCCTAGTATTTTTGAACCATCCACACTACGGACATTGACATTAATGATTAATATGGCATCGGCTCTCTAGATCAATAAGAAATTCGAATGATGATGCACTCTAGAGTTTTTCACACTGTGACTGTTTAGCGGCATGACACTGCCGCTGGGAAATTGTCCCTAGATCCCCACCAGGGGCGCTCCTCTCCCACCCCCCTGCTCCCCCCCCTGCTCCCCTGCTACTAGGGGCGTTGCTCCTAGACCCCCACTAAGGGGCACTACCCCCCAGACCCCTAGTGGGGGTATTATTCCCAACCCCCCACCATGGGCACTACCCTCGGCCCTCCATTGGGGATGTTGCCTCTAGAATCCCATAAAGGGGTGCTACCCTTTGGACCCCCTATTGGGGGTGTTGTCCCTAGATCCCCATCAAGGACACTGGCCCCAAACTCTCATTGGGGGCATGTTTACCAAATTCCCCTCCCCCTAAGAATCCATGATTGGGATACTAGGATATTGCCCCTATTTCCACAACTAGAGATATTGCGTACATACTCTCTATCCTTCCATGTTAGAGATTCTACTATCGAAGTTAGCTTCAAAATCCTCAATGACATTATACATTACATATTGGACAAATTAAATATGCATAATATTATAATATATGATTTAATATATTTTAGTTATATTTATTAAGTATTAATTTAATTAAATTAAAAAATATTTTTAATTATATTTTGATATTATATTCTATAATATGCACATAGTATGATATATTAATATAACATGATTTAGACTTAAATAGTATAACATAAAAATAAAATGTAATATGTTACATTTTACCACTATGTATAAGTAGGTACTATAAGATTTATAAATATTTAACCATGATAAAAATTATATTTTATTCTCAAATAGCTTCTAATTGATGGTAAAATTTCCTTAATCTTTATAGCCTCATGTCATAGGGAATGAAATATCCTATACTTTGGAGATACTTCTGGTTTCAACATTTAAGCAGGAGGTCAATGTTTCTCATAAAATATCTTTATTCTTGTTGTCATACGAAGTATGTTTATTCTTTCAAGGTCCTTGTAGTTTCAACATTTAAGCACAAGGTCAATGTTTCTCATAAAATATCTTTATTCTTATTGTCATGTGGAATACATGAAATAAAGGTTTTGATCATTTGATCAAATATTTTCTTAGAGAGATCACAAAGACTGTTTATCCTTGTTGGCATGCAATAGAGGCTTTGACCATTTGGCTAAATCTTATTCTATGGACGTCACAAATAATTATTATCCTTCCTATCATCTAGGTATACATGTTTTGACCATATGGCTAAATATTTTCTTGTGAACATCATAAAGAATTTTAGTCCCAAGTACTCTTGTGTAAAATACTTGCAATAGAGGTCCTGACCATCTGATTAAATATTTTTCCATAAAGTTCATAATGAATTTTTATCATTCTTGTATGTATTTTGCTTAAGATTTTGACCATCTAGCTAAATATTTTTCTATGGAGTCCACAATGAACTTTTATCCTTTTGTCATGTGAAATACATACAACAAAGGTTTCAATCATTTGACTATGTCTTTTTCTATGGGGATCATAAAGGATTTTTATATTTGCTATATTGTGGAATACATACAATAGATTTTTGATTAGGTGACTAAATATTTTCTTATATACATTATAAAGAATTTTAATCATTGTTCTCATTTTGAATAGATATAGTACAAGTTTTAACCATTTGCTATATCTTTCCCCAATGAGAACACATAAAGAAGTATTTGCTTACACAAAGAGTAGCTAATAAATTAAAGAAAAATCAAGGGCAACTAAAAATAATAGAATAATAGGACATACATGAGAACATTTATTTTTGGCCATATGGTCAAATCTATCCCCTTTTTCTATAAGATGTTTAAATTAATACTTTATATTATGGATATTGGACTCATTCTATATAATGTCTTAGTGCTTTTTTCTTTTCAATGAAACTTGATACTTTATTGTATTGAACAATTTCATTACTTTTTTCTTCTTTCTAAGAGGTAACAATATACAAATTATGAAATCTCCATTTTCTCACTTGTATAGGTATCATGAATAACAAATTTTATTTTGGAGAAACTATGAATTTTCTAGTTGATGATGAGATTGTTGCACTTGGGAGAGTGCATGCAATACATCCAAATGAGACATGCCATGGAGAAACACTTCAAGTTTGATATATTTCAGTGGCTATTGATAAATGTCTAAATGTAGCCGCATATTTGCCATTCCCAACAATTGATGCAATGAAGGTTCATAAAGCTGTATAGGTGGTTTTGCAAAATGGGAAAATAAAGATGTAGTGGTTGTTTCAAACTCAGTAACAATTCATGACGATGAAGGAGATGATTACGAATCAAACCATGACCTACCTTCTGAGGATACAAAATTTTCTGTCTTTGCAACACATGAATGTTCTAATATTCCATCCTCATGTAGTGGATGGCAAATAGAACTCTCACGATTAGCAATCACAAAACCATCAGGAAGTGAAACACATTGGTGGCATTGAACAAGTATTTTTTCTATTGGTAAAAGGCCATATCTTTCCTCATGTAGTGCTTTAAATGCAACGGTAAATAACTTTCTAGTATGAAAAGATACATAAGATATCTTTTTTTTCTAGCAATTTGTTTCAATCCCTATATATGACGATACCATGTGCTCAAAGGTATAACACCAAAAAATGTAATGCGTGCCACGTCTCAAAATGTCATCTAATAACACGCCATTTCCTCTTACATGCTCTAGTGGTGAAGAGGTATCTAATTATCTTAATATTTGGAGTTTGTGTCTGGAGTTTTGATTGACTAAGAAGTAGGCAGAGCTTTCAATGTTAGAGTCTCAGGAATGTCTCTAACATATGTTTGTTTGATTCGGAATTTATCTAATTATCTTAATATTTAGAGTTCATGTTTGGAATTTTGATTGACTGAGAAGTAGGCCAGAGTTTCAATGTTAGAGACTTAGCAAAAATTGTAAGTTTCAAGATTGAAGTATCTCAGCAAAAAACTGAAAGGGATAAATTTCATCTCAAGTATTCGAAAGATGGAGTTTACGAAGTGCATGCATCAAGAGAAGTAGATTGCTTCACGTTGATATGCGTTAAAATCTATGCATAGCATAAGTAGCACATAAGATTCTAAAGTATCAAGCATCTCAATTAGTCTTTACTTAAGACAATATTGTTTAAGGTTCACAGATACACATAGACGGTACATGCATGGAGAAAGGTTATATGAAACATACATAAATGGTACATGAAAAAATATTGCATTAAAGCCTTGCATCCATTTCTATGAAGGTTTCGCAATTAAATAATGGTTAAAAATTTCACATTGTGCTGCCAAACCATGAATTGAGTACAACTTGCACAATAAATTTGGGAATTATTTTATATTGAAATATGGTCTTGCGTCATATAGGAGTTACAAATTTTTCTCGCATTCCTTGTCTTGGGAGAAAGGAAGATAAGGCCAAGTTAAAAGTTCTGCATAGTATTGTGCTAGGGAAAGGCTAGAAGATAAATGCCACTTAGAGAAGAGGCATAAATGCTCTTGCCAGATTGATTATCTCGCATTGAAATGATAGGACTTAGGTCTTGTATAGTGTTTGAAACCGAGAATATATATATCCTAGCTAAAGGAAGGAAGTGTTCAGTAAAGTTTACATAGAATTGCTCTTTGACCCCAAGGGAGAGAGCAAATATGCGATGGAAAGGGTATCACGACTATTCTTGCAATGTTTGGAAAATAGTACGATTGTTTTGTTGGTTGATTGAATAGCACCCTAAATGCTTTTACATTCAACTAATTGTTGGATTGTGGTTTGGATGATTATTCCAAGTGCTTGTGATTGATGGTAAATGCATGGTCGGGGTCTATGACAACAAGTTGCCATGGGGATAAATGAATGTTTTCTTAGAAAATGATATTAGAGCTGATTGCCTTGATTGTGCTTGATTCTTGATTGGATTAATTAAGGAAATGATATTTTGTGTGGGTGGATCATCTCCAAGGTCGTACCATGGATTAAACCGAGAAGGGCACTGCTTAATTCACGAGTTGAAGGTCGAGTGGTGAAAAGGCCAACCATGGAAATTGTGTTTCACTCCTAGGCCAGTTGTGGGTCAGGTGGAGCTCTGGACACCCCTTGCCTAGTCCAGAATGGAGTTGAAGACTACCAGGAGCCCAACGTGTGTGGCGTTGAAAGATCCTATTCTAGATAAAGGATGGAAATTGTGGTGCCATGTGATTTGGACCAGTTACTTCTGCACAATAGAAGGGATATACAATTTCTCTTGTATGGGCACAGGAGACAAAGATTAACTGAAAGTTAAGTTAAGGAACTTGTTTGAAAAAAGGACTGATTGCTCTATATTCGTGTCAGTGCTGTAAATTACGTAAACGAACCATGTTCCCTAAAAGAATCAATTAAGGAAGTTGACTTAAAATGTCACACATAAATGTGATAGGATCTAATTAGATAACTAAATAATGTCTATTGAGGGAAGTGGGTGGCGGAACCCTCGATGTTGTTTGAGCTTTAGGTATTGTTAAGTTAGAACCTGATTCATGCCTTTTTAGGGGACTGGCATGGGACTATGCCCTATGGGTAGAGAGATTGAGCGGTGCATCCCTATTGTTTCCCATTCTTTTTGAACCAAGTGCAACGTGGGTCTACTTTGGGTTCGGTAGGATGTCTAGGACCTAATGCTAGAATGCTATCAGGAGACCTTGACCACTGGGGACCCAAGTTTTAGTTCAATCCTAATGGATTTGGCAGTGAATGTTTCATTGCGAGGCAGACTCAAGAAACCCACATTCAAGAGTGGTTATCTCGTACACCTCTAGATGTGGAAATGTGTATTCCTACAAATGCCAAGTTGTGCTTGGGAAGAGGTGTTTTCCTCAACGCTAGATCTACTAACAATGGCAAGTTTAAAGTTTAGGGTTTTAATTTTGTTTGCACAACTTATTTGTTGGGGAAATTGGTAATGGACTTGTGAGGATGTCTAAGAAGACTGACACAATAATCAAAGTAGTAGTTTGTGAGAATGAAGGGTAGAATATTATTACAAGTGGAACATCAAAGGGCTCTTATCCAAATTTTCCACTGGTAAAATAGCGCAGGCATATAAAAAAATTATGATTTTTATTTTACTAATTAACTTGTACTATAGTTTTTTTGAAACTATTAGTGCTATACAATAATATTTTGTTGTATTAATGGTTCTGACTAGTTTTGTTATATAGGAAAATTTTACTATATCTATGGTTCTAACTAGTTTTCTCATCTAGGAAAATTTTACTAGATCATCAAATATAAAATTTTCCTATTTATAAATATTTTATTTCATCACTAACTTGTAAAGTATTCCACTTTCACTACTTGAGACATTTTCTAGATACTTTGACAAGTATCTAGAGAATCTCTCTTTTTCTACTATATGGGAAAGTGTTTATAGTTCCTTGTGTATGCAAAAACAATAAATTTTTGTTTGATAAATAGTACTTGAATGCTTTTTGATGAGGTCCTAATCTCCACATTTGCTTCCAAGTACACATGCTAAAGTCTACTAGAGAGCCAACAGTGCATCAAAGTGGCAGCAACTATCTTGGTATTTGAAGGAGTTAGCCAAGTTGTGTGGCCACTATTGGTGGTGGCTATTTGACTTATGGTGTGAACATTTTTGGTTGGAAATTTTATTGATGGTGTATGTTTCAAGCAAAGTTGGCAATTTTGGTGTTGAAGGCGAGCTTTTTCACCTAAGTTATTTTTCAAAAAAGACATTTGAAGTATCTATTAGTTAGAAAAGTTAAAATTTTGGAATTCTTTGTAAATAGAAAAACATGTTTCAAGGTTTAATACACAGAGAGAGAGAGAGAGAGAGAGAGAGAGAGAGAGAGAGAGAGAGAGAGAGAGAGAGAGAGTATGCTCCATCCATAGCTCTAAGAATAAGATTCACATTATTGCAAAACTTAGACCAATCATGTTGCTTTAATCCTCACACATCCTCATAACTATTGAATGTGCCCCTTAATTTGTGCATTGCATGTGAGGGGCTTATGGAATAATGATATTGTATCCTTGATATGAATTTTCTCTTTCATGGCTCATACCCATGGTGCCACTTATAGAACTAGTGTATCAACCATCAATAGCTTGAGCATTCCCTCTATATGTTTCCATATTGTATTGCCACATTTTTAAACATGTTCATTAGATCATGCACATAATTTATATGGAGATTGTCCCAATAAAAAAGTATATCATTTACGAGGAGGATGTCCCAATACAAAAATACATAATCACAAAAATATGTGAAAGTTCATGAAATATGTCAATATTTTCATGTCATCAAGGCAGTCCCCTTTGATTCCTACCCATGCAATGTGCCAACACCATGCATGCCATGGAGCAAGAAGCATTGGTATGTCTACACAATGTTGTGGATGCACTTTGAGTACTTTTCATTTCCCTTATATACTACCCTTCTATGATGCATGAATTGATGCATTTGAAACTCAAGTCAAACATGATATTCAACTATGGATGGCCTAAACATGAAATTATATTTGTGTATATGTCTAGGAAAAACAATCATATGGTAGAAAGAGACTAAATAGAACTACCTTCTCCAAATGATTGATTAAGTTTCATTGAGGCATCTATGCACCATGGTGAAGAGATTGATACGATGAGCTTGAGAAAGAGCTTAGGTGTGGGAAAGACCTCTACTTTCTTGCCTATTGGCCTTGATGAGTTAATTATAATGAGGAGTCTATTGGAGGTGATAGGATTTGTTTAGCAACTCTTCCACAGTGGTAGGCTTGCAACATTCTTCATGTTAAAATCTTGTCCCCAATATAGGTTAAGATTACAAAGTGTATCTCTTGTGGTTTTAGCCATATCTTGCCCAATTAGATGGCTTCATGGAGAGTAGAACAATTTTATGGTTGTCCCCTTAGATAAAAGATATGGTTTCATAATACCAAATATGTGGTTTTTTCAACTTGACCACCTAAAATATCACCCTCATATATAGATATATATTTAAGAGGTTCTACTCCCTTTCACCCTAGTCTCTTGATCTAGTCCATGCCACTTTCTCACTTCAAATTTTAAACTACCCCACCAAGGTGGAAATTTCTATCAAATCCTCCCTATATATCTCCACACGCACACACAAGCGACATAGAGGAGATAGAGAGAAGTAGAGGGGAGAGAGAGAGTGGGAGAGAGAGAGAGAGGAGAGGAAGAGAGGGGGATAGAGAGAGAGAAAGAAGAGAGATAGAGAGAGATGAGTAGAAAGAGAGAGAGAGAGAGAGAGAGAGAGAGAGAGAGAGAGAGTTGGAGAGAGGTAGAGAGAGAAGGATGGTTAAGACAAAGGGAGAGAGAGAGAGAGAGAGAGAGAGAGAGAGAGAGAGAGAGAGAGATGCATGCACACACACACACAAAGGAAACAATGTGATAGGAAATGAGAGTTAGTAAGAGAGAAAGAGGGGACTTATTGCAAAGAGATATTAATTGCCCAATAAATATGCATTTCCCTACCATCATATGACATGCAGTAGAGCAGGATTATTAATTCTAGGATTCTAGTGGCTAGGAAATTAATACTACTTTGAATGAGATTTAGAATAATTTCCATAAGACACAACAACTGATTAAAAAAGTTTTGTCCAACATTAAAAGAATGAAGAACTATATGGACTATGCCATCTCCAAAGGTTTGGAGTTGGACCTTAAGAATATGTATAGACATCCCTTTTTTCACTATGTATTAGCACATTAAGATTGAAAAAATAATTCCAAAAAAATATTTGAAGAATAGCACATTAGATGGAAAAAATAATACATAGGCCATTATGTTATGCAACCAATCATATGTGTTCTACATTTTCATAGAAGGGAACAAAGATCTAGATGTTAATTACTACATACCAATTACAAAGGAAGGTCATCCATAGCCATGATGATGTTTTTTGTGAATAGAAAATATATAAGTAGGATGAGTAGGTAGTTGAGGTATGCATGGTGATATTTTAGGAGCCTCTGTTAATGTATAACTACCTAGACAGACTGTAGCAAGTGTTTCTCGAGTGGCCGATAACAATGATATTAGACAGGATGTATAAGTCCCACAGCTTATTTTGCGATGATCTACTAGAGATAGATATCAACCTAATTGGTTTGTGCTCTTTGTGGATTATGTTATGGTGATAGATGCTAGTGAGCCTCTTACTTATGATGAGGCCATGCATAGAGGTGATAGTCACTCTTGGGAGAGGGTCATTGCAGTCAGGGTATGAGTCATGACTCATTACAAAAAAATAATACATAAGGTTTAGTTTCTTTGCCTAATGGAAATCATGCTTTGCTATGCAAGTGGGTATATAGGTTGAAGAGTACCCATGGGTGTTCCAAGTTAGTGTATAAGGCTAGATTGGTTGTTAAGGGTTTTAAGTAGGAGTATGGTGTTAGACTTCGATGAAGTCTCTCTCTTGTAGCCAAGATGATTGCCCTACGCTTAATATTGGCCTTGGTTGCATTTTTAGATATGAAACTTTATTTGATGGATGTCAAAACGGTTTTCTTACATGGGGAGTTGCATGATGAGATTTTTATGTAGTAGCCTAAGGGCTTTGAGAAAATAGGCAGGGAACACCTTGTGTGTGAGAAAGAGACTTTATGGCCTTAAGGAGGTACTTAGGAAATGGTACCACAAGTTTGATGCTTTTATGAATTCATAGGGATATATTTGGAGTGATATGGATGCATGTTAATATGAGAAGAAGGTTTGTGATGACAGCCTTATGATTTTGTTACTCTATGTGGATGATATGTTGATTGCTGGGAGAACTCATGATGATTTGGATGCCTTGAAAAGTCAACTTAAGAAAAGTTGTAAGATGAAGGACATGGGATAGGGTTCATATATTCTTGGGATGCGCATCATGCATGATCGCTCTAAGGGGCTCCTTTACTTGTCACAAAAGGAGTACATCTTGAAGGTCATCAAGTAGTTTTATATGCAAGACGTTAAGCCTATTGGTTGTCCTTTACCTTCTTAGGTTAGTTAGGTCAATTTTCCGTAGTCTAATGAGTAGAAGGTGGAGGTGGCCAAGATTCCTTATGCATCCACAATGGGTAGTTTGATGTATGCCATGATAGGCACTTGCCTTGACATAGCATTTGCAATGGAAGTTGTGGCACACTATATGGCTACACCTAGCATACAGTCATAAGAGTACATCTTGAAGGTCCTTGGAGCCTCAAGAGGAACACCAAGAAAAAAGAGATTCTACTTCAAGAAAATCTATATTGTAACATCAACAAGCTTTTATTTCATTCTTTTGATGACCAAAACAAACAAAACAACAAATCTTCACGCACATCATAGTAGATAACTCCCACGGATTTGATAGAATCAACCATAATCTTCAACATCTTCATAGAATCCATCAATAGAACAAAGAACATAAAAGAATACACCATTTTTGAATGGAAATCAATCAGAGAGTTTTCATCTTCAATGTCTTCATAGTTTTCTTTCTCAATCTCTCACATACATTTACACTCACTATAAGATATAGACCTTATACCGATGTTTAAAGCGACGAAAATACAAACAACAAAATTTTCCCCCCTCGTCGCAAAAAGCGTCATTATTGACGACGCCATAGAAATGTTGCTATTGGCATCACTATATGCGTAGCATTTGCGACACATATAGCGACGCAACCAGTAAATTTGCGACACACATAGCGAGGCCAATAGTGACGCGAGTAGTAAATTTGCGACGCAAATAGCGATGGTAACAGGGAAAAAAAAATTTGTGGCAAGGCAGCAAGCTGCCTGCCACATATAGCACTGTGTGCTGTATGAGAGCCATACAAAATAGTTTCTGCACTACTGCATACAAAGCGCTTGCAAACAAAAAGAATGTATATTGAAATCATAAAACTGATACATGAAATAAATACATGATCGCATAAAATGCGATTGGTACAATCATGAAAGGATATCACTAATACATAGAAATGTCTACATAGATCAGGCGACTAAAAACTAAAGGTGTGTGAGCTCCAAGGATCCAAGGGCGAGCTACAAATCCTCGTCCCCCAAAAGCTCGTCCCACCGGAAAGGAGCATCGAACGGATTCTGCAGAAAAAGAAACAACACATCAATCCACCATACAATAATGCATTCAAATATCTCATGGTAACTACAGACAAGAAAGATGAGTGACTTACAGGGCTGCCGCGTCTATACAATCGGTTGATCAATGCATTGAGACCGTGCCTCTCTACATATCGAGTCTCAGGCCTTGCGGATCGCGATTTGTAATGGAGTGCTGCAAAGAAAACAAAATGCTAACTGTTAGAAACATGATTGTCAGTACAAATAATATTTCAAAAAAACAAACAAGCAAAACAAAAGAGAAACTTACAAAGTCCTCCAAATATGTCATGTGGCCGCCACTCCCAAGATGATGGACCACTCCGGCCTCGAGTCGTGCCCTCGCTGCCTCTCGCTGCTGACTCCAACGTCCTGGAAAATCTGTAGCCTCCTCCCTCAGTCGACGCTAGTCGTCTGCATCTAACCACTCGGGCTTTGCAGCCCCACTCTTGATTGCCTTACGTGCGTCGGATCATCTATGTGACATTTATGCACGCATGCAATCCATCATCCAACCCGTAAAGAATCTATCTACTGTGGCTGGCACTGGAAACTCCTCGTGCAAGGATGCTACTATGTAGTCCTTGCTCCCCTCCGGTATGTTCTTCCAATGATGCAGGACGTTGTGCCAAAAAACTTGTTGGCACAACTCTCTCATGCGAGCCATCACCCTCCTCCCCTCATCATTCATGATGATGGCTCCTGACCTAATATCAACCAGGTATCCATAACCCCTAGGAGTCTGCCTAAGATGGGTCCTCTCCCATCTCCGTCCACGCTCCTGGGCATATCCAGGAGACCCCTCTACATCCGGTGTACTGACGGGGGTAACCTCTCTCGGAGTGGCACTCAAAGGGATGCCACCAAAAGGGGTGCCACCTGCTGAAGGCTGTGCAAAAGCCGGAGTAACTGGAGTAGACATCCCCACAGGTGTGACAAATCCTGGAGGTGACGCAGCTCCAGCTGAACGATGAGACGGAGACACCACATCCGTGTCTCCACAGCAGCATCCCCCTGATCCCGATGCAGTCCCTCCCTCTGGCCCAAGTCGTGAGCGTCGAGATCATCTGCTCGAAGCTGAAGCATCTGATCGCGCTGAAGCAGATTTAGCAGAGCGCCCTAACGAAGAACGAGACAGCTCCTGGTCTGCCATCTCTCTGAATCTCGCGAGCTGGTCTGGAGACATGCGTGCCATCATATTTTGAAACTCCTCATCGCTCATCCCTCAACTCATCCTGAAAATGTTACCTACACAAATAAAAAATGATATTAGAATAATCAATTTAAACTATACAAAGCACAGTAATATAAATCATTTATGAAAAATCCCTCTTAAAATGCATATCTTATGTATCTTTATGGAAGATCTAAACAACGAATTGAGTAATACAATTCTCCAAGAATGAACTATCATATGGTCCCATGTTAATCTCCTGACACAACTCTGTATACACTGGAAGGTCGATAGACATGTCACCACAGAAGAATGAGTCTACCTCATTCTCAAAAAATTCTTGGACTCCTATATTTCCATCATTGTTAGCCGATGCGGGCTCCAAGCTTGCGGCGGCCTCCACCCCTTGTAATATCGACCCCTCTATTTGCATATTATCTTCATCTATGCCCGGAACATCGCTTTGATCATATACTCTCACACTTCGAGGAGTTGAAGGTATAACATACCACCATCGAGGTTGTTAGGGGTTTGGATAGAAGATTACCTGTTCACAAACACGTACAAAGCGAGTTCAAACCATTGTGACATAAACCATGTTGTATTATAATTAGCAAGCAAATGACTCTATGCACCTGTTCACAATGGGCCGGCAACACAAAGGTGTCATGCAAATCCGTCCATTTTTTTTCGGAATCTATTTCGAGAAATCTAGATAGACCTCGTCGAATTGTTGCTCCAGCTCCTCCAAGTACCACTTTGAACCACTGCACATCGAATAGTATCATGGAGAAGCTACGGTAATCCACCGTAATAATACTTTTCAAGTTTCCAAAATACTCTAGCTCATCCACAACCGTGTTCAGATCCGTTACTCGTCGTCGGCTCTCTTGCTCAAACCTTACCATGACACCAGAGTCCATTGTGGAGCGCATTTTGTCAATACGCTCCACGCAAAAATGCCGTCTGCACGACCATGCTGCACTATATATTTTGTACTGTACATTAAAAAAACTCAAATTAGATGTTGCATATAAAATTTAGATACGACATATTCTAAACCCCTCATCACCTTTGGACTACATCCCCTCGAGAACTCCAACTCCTCCATTGAGACCTCTGTCCCTTCGCTAGATGCTACGGTCAAGGCTCCATGCAACCATCGTATTGATATAAACTACGGCATCTCCTCCATGCCTTCGGGATATCGAATTGGTCGATGATGCGTACTGCGTCAGAATTCAGCTCGCGCTTCCTCTCCATCTTGCCTTGCAATCTGGTACTTGGCGAGCCACTTCTCCATGGAGGCATGGTGCAACATACAAAAGCGATTCACCTTCTCTTCCATTGAAGCATCGATTCTTTTTTCTACCCCATTTCCAACCACCACATCTGCAGTCAGTCTATCATCATCCTTCAACGTCCATAGCATTTCATTGTTTGATTCCACCGTTGGTAGCCATTGTGAGATATGCACTAACGCCTCTGACACCAACCAACCTTCCGCCATGCTACCTTCTAGACGAGCTCCTTGTCGCACAAAGCCTTTCAGGGTTTTCATGAAGCACTGTAGGAAGAACATCCATCGCGTATGGACAGGTCTAGCAATCTCCACTTCGTCCACAAGATGCACAAGAAGGTGAACTTGTATCGTGAGCATGCTAGTGGGCAGGTATTTCTCAAAGAGACAGACCGTCTCCACTACTCCTCGCCTCACGGATTCAATAGAGGACATCTTAATCTCTTTCTGTGAGATCCATTGCACCAAAGTCGACAACTTGTAAATGGCCTCGCGAATTTCTGGAGTAAGGCATCCTGTGATTGTGATGGGTAGGACAAACTACCACAAATGAGAAAGCATTATGAATAATGGCCACTTTTCAAATTGCAAAATGCCCACGCTAATTACAATCCATTCTCTTCACAAACCTGACATATCTTATGCTAATCATGGGATTTTAGCCCTGACAATTGGTCATCTTTAGAAAATGCGGACCTGAGAGAACACATCATACCCGTCGAAGTGCGGATAGACTTGATTACTTGCTTCACAATGCGCTCTTCTTTGATGGACAAAACCCAAGGAGCGCGAGAAAGCTACACTCCCCCTTCAGCACTCGACTACGGCCAAAGCGCCTCCATCTTACCTACCTCCTTCAAATCCATTCGTGATAGTGTCTCTCTTTCTTGTGATGTGTCTCTCTTTCCTGTGATGTGGTCCCATAGCAAGCTGCCCACATTCTTGAAAATATGCATGGGATCCAACAAGTGGTTGACCTGTAAGTGGGTCCAATATGGCAACTCGTAGAAAACTGAGAATCGTCGTATTCCATTTGGATGTGATTCTAGGTTTACCATTTTTAGCTCGTACCAACTTGCATCGTTCATACGTGTTGGAGGTCGTCCAAGAAAACCTTCCCTGAGTGCATAATCCTCCGGCAAGAAAGCGACGTGTCCTTGATATACCATCTTCTTCATGGTTCGTGACCTTCGAGAGTCTAACTGTGGCCCACACAATGGACATGCATGATAACTTGAGGTAACCAGATCTGTAAGGCGAGGCACGACCTAGTGAATACTTGATTGAATGAAATAAAATATAGATATTACCAGCGAGAATGGAGGTCTGCTCACCTGAGCACTCTCCCAATCACCGGAAAGTCATGCGTCGTCCACATGAGAATGGCTCGAATGTTGGCTAATCGGCGACCATCACGCCTGCTCATATCTTGCACAGTGACCCACTCCTCCCACAAAATCTTAAGCTCATCGACTAATGGACGAAGATACACGTCCATATTTTTTACTTTGTAGCGGCCCAGGACGAGCAAGCTAAGGATGAGATGTCCTTTCTTCGTAGAAAGCCATGGAGGGATGTTGTAGTTGACAAGCACTATAGGCCACACACTGTAAGAAGTCGAGCACAGACAGAATGGGTTCACACCATCCATGGCGAGACCGAGCCGAAGATTCCTTGGCTCTCCCGCAAAGCCTGGGAAGGTAGAGTCAATGTGGCTCCATGCGCACGAATCCGCTGATATTCGTTGAACTCCATCCATGGACCTATTCTGCACATGCCACGTTATCAAGCTTGCCATGCCAGACGTGCAAAACATGTGGTTTATGCGGGGGGTGAGCGAAAAGTGTCTGAGAACTTTTTGAGGGATGGTTTGTCCTTGCAAGTCCTGTTGATACCTGTAAGCACCACACTTTGGACATGTCTCCATAGTCTTGTATTCATCTCAAAACAGTATGCAGTCATTGATACATGCATGGATGTTATTGTAGTCCATGCTAAGCTTTCGTAAAACATGTCGTGCATCATCACGAGACTCATGCATGGTATTTGCATATATGATATTTCAATAACCTGAAAAAAATCATAAAACACCTTAAAAAGCACAAATATTTGCAATAATACTGTAAAAAATAATAATCAATGAAGCCTATGTGCAAGGTACCTGAATAACTCGGTCACACTCGTATCGCTCCAACCGTATTTTGCTTGCACACTTAAGAGTGCAAGCAATGTCTTCAACCGAGATACTCGGCACCCATCATATAATGGTATGGATGCTTCCTCTCTAAGCGGGTCAGATGTCTCAACATCCATGGGAATCAATGCATTGATCATTGCCTCCATCTCAGGCTCCAAGATTGTAGGTAGGTCGGGAAGGTTGTCTATCTCCTTTGGCATTGATGGTATTGACGGTATATCCTATACTCAATTTAAGGGATTTTTCTTCTATAACAATACTTTTGGGTTCATTTTGATGAAGTACCGTAATGACCATTAGCTAGGGTATCATTTTCTTTTAGTCCTTCCGTTGACTAGTTGGCATGATTTCTAATTTGTTATGCCTATAAAGTTAATACAAAAACAATGAACTATGCATATCACAATTAGATCCCCTTCTTGGACATTATGAAGGACATGACCAATTTTAAGCCATCTTAAAGAGTCACCAATGTACGTGGCCCATGGCAAAGCACATTGCATACCATTATCGATAAGTCTATTATCGTGCATCTTAAATCACCTAATTAGACTTTATAAACGGTATGACTAATTTTCAGCCCCCTTAAGGAGTCGATGTAATGGTACCCATAAAAAAAGTAAAGTGGATACCATTACCATAATCATGGATATGCTATCATTCCAATATATGTTATCTTTCTCTTTCTCTCCCTCTCCCTCTCGCTCCCTCTCTTTCTCTTTCTCTCGTATTTCCTCTCCCTCTCACAATATATCTTAACACTCTCCAAAAGCAAAAGGGAGAGGGAGAGAGAGAATGCACTCTCCCTCCCTCTCCCTCTCCCTCTCCCTCTCCCTCTCCCTCTCTTTCTCTTTCTCTCCCTCTCTCATTTCCTTCCCCTCCCTCTCCCTCTCTTTCTCTCCCTCTCTCTCCCTCTCCCTCTCTTTCTCTCTTTCTCTCTCATTTCCTCTCCTAAACAAGCAAAAAAGAAAGTGATTCAAACATTAAACAAGAAAGAGGGAGAGTAAGTGAGAGAATGCACTCTCCCTCCCTCTCCCTCTCCCTCTCCCTCTCTTTCTCTTTCTCTTTCTCTCCCTCTCTCATTTCCTTCCCCTCCCTCTCCCTCTCCCTCTCTTTCTCTCTTTCTCTCTCATTTCCTAAACAAGCAAAAAATAAAGTGATTTAAACATTAAACAAGCAAAAGGGAGAGGGAGAGAGACAATGCACTCTCCCTCTCCTCCTCTCCCTCTCCCTCTCCCTCTCCCTCTCCCTCTCCCTCTCCCTCTCCCTCTCTTTCTCTTTCTCTTTCTCTCCCTCTCCCTCTCTCTCCCTCTCCCTCTCCCTCTCCCTCTCCCTCTCTTTCTCTCTCATTTCCTCTCCTAAACAAGCAAAAGGGAAAGTGATTTAAACCTTAAACAAGCAAAAGAAAGAGAGAGGGAGACTCACCGATGAGATATGGCGAGCGTGAGGCGGCTCCTCTTTGCGATGAAGGCTCCTCCTCTCCTTCGCGAACAACGGCGGCGGTGGCGACAGCAAGTCTTCTTCCTCTCCTTCTCTCACGACGGTCGCTCTCGCTCTCAAAACTCACAAGCCGCAAACGCGAAATGAAAACCGCGCTCGGTTTCGGCCACTTTTTTTCCCTGTGGAGCGACGCCGCTATCCGCTGTCGCTAATCGGCGTCGCTACTAGCTCAAATCCTTGTAGTGACTGTTTTCATAGAATTGGCTATCTCTAGCTCTCTCTCTCTCTCTCTCTCTCTCTCTCTCTCTCTCTCTCTCTCAATAATACATCATCTCCTCACTACAATACTCAAAAAATGACTCTCAATAATCCTTCTTAGGTCATGGATACACCTCCCAAGAGGTATATCTAATGTGAAGAGGCACCAAAGCCACTACAGTGTCTCTTCATAGCTCACTACTGTCACTGTCACTTCAGTCTTTTCTTCAGTCTTCAGCAACTGCTTCTTCCATTTGTTTTAGCTCTTTTGAACTTAGATTCATCATTTTCAAAAGTTATAAAACTTTTCCAAAGTCACGCATAAATTCTACAGAACACTTAGAGAAGATCTACAAAACAACACAAAACAGGAATAGAGCAGAAGCAGAACAGATACAAAGTAGAGACAAAGGCTCTACAGAAGGTCTATAGAGGGTTACAAAAGGTCATTAGAGAACAGTAGATCCTCATAACTCATACTAAAACCATTCCAAACTATAAAAAACTATTCAATAAGCTTTCAAAATATTTCAAACTCCATCAATCATCAATCCATGCTTCATACAGAAGAAAATCATAACAAAATAGAAGCTATACAGAAGGTATCAGAACTAATCAGAACCTCATATTTCCACTAAGAATCATCATGAGCTTTCAAAACATAATCAATATCAGCCAAAACACTCTTAAATACTTCCATTAACAACCATACATCACTCTAAATCCATAAAAAATCAACCATACATCACTCTAAATCCATCAAAAATCAACCATTCAGACCTTAAAAACAACAAAAATCAGTAAAAAATTCAATCTTTTTCCACTCTCAACATATCCCCACACTTAGAAAGGAAGCGTCCTTGCGACCTAAGGAAAAGAAGAATATAAGTTCACTAAAGAGCTCAATTTAATCTTCTTCAGTATCTTCAATAATCACTCCACCACGATTCCAACTCATCACCTGTATCTCTAGAAAAGAATACTACTAAATGAAAATTTCATTATTCATTAACACATTTGATAAACAATAAAAAGTCATAACAAATTTGTAAAGGATATAAGAGGTTCTTCAGCTTTTCATCATAGCTTTCCATCCACCATCAATAGTTGAAAAGAGAGCTCTCGAACAAATTATTCGACCAGTACGAACTCATCACATAGAAAATTAATACAACACACACATAAACACAACCATCTGAATGGCATCTCCAAAAAAAAAGTCTCATTAAGGAGCACAAAAATAACATCCAGGGGTATCAATGAAGATGATCCCTCTTAAAGGCTTGATGATTTCGAAAGAGATCCAAGGATAAACACTTATCTGGAAAGGATTTTGGAGGATTCTGAAAGAATTGAAGGCAGCACATCCGTTCTAACAAAACAAGGTATCTGCTAGGTAGGCAAAGAGTATGAAAATATAGGATATCCAACTGTTGGGAATCAGTGTTCACATTGACATTCATACAAAGCTTTGGAATGGTCTTTTGATCGTTATGCGAATTCCTATGCATATATGCTAAGTACCAAGCAAAATGGGCTATCAATCTGACTGAAAGATCTAGAGATTGTGAATATTGTTGAGAAAAATGGAGGTAATTTTGGTATGCTTGACTAGCAGTTGTCCAGTCCCCTGGAATTAATGGCCAATTAATCTGTGGTCCCGTGAGAGAATCAGTTGAGCTCCATCCTCTTCTTCTCAGAATCTGCTGATCAAATCCGTCATACCCACTAACCAACTAAGGGGGTTGAGAAATAGAAGTGGCAGGAGATGAAAGTGGAATAAATAAAAGAGGATGAAGAGACGGGTATGCCAAATCATAAAATGAGAAATAAGCTAAAGAAGGAGTGGCTGAAAATTTAAGCGAATCAATTAGGAAAGGTGTCAATTGATAAGCAGAAAAAGTAGAAGGTATATAGATAGATGGAGAAGGACGTGGCGGAGAAGGGGAAAAGACTCGATCTTCAATGAAAGAACAATAGGTAAAGATTGGAATTTAAGGAAAACCATGAGGTTGGAAAAGGAGAGGTAAGATAGTTGTTGAGTTGGATTGATAAAGGAAAAACTAAGCATCATAGCGATGCGACATTTGTTGATAGTACAATAAGAGAGGAACAGAGGAACCTAAAACAAATTGTCGATGGTAGGCATCAAAGAAGGATGAATCAAATGGATGGTTCTTGTAAAGATAAACCAGGAGATCCACCCTCAGTTGGTTAGTGTTCTGCACATGAGTAGAAGTTGTATTCTAGCGTTGGTTCAAGACTATAAAATCAATCATTGAATGCCATGAAGTGCCAGGGCAAGTAGCCACTTTAAAAGAATAGCAGTGGAACATGTCATCTATCCTCAACTACAAATAGTTGACATATAAGACAGCTTGTACGACCACATCCCCCACATACCAAGCCAGATCTACATCATCTGAAATTAACAAATCACCTCATAGATACATATAAGACAACAACATGGTATCCGTCATCATAGAATCTTCAAAGACCATACGGACAACTTCTATCAGCAAATAAAAAGACCAAGCCCCCACTCCAACCATCCTCTGGAAGAGGGAGATCCATCGTTAAGAGCTTAATATAGAAGGCCAACTTTTGCAGCTGATAGTGGACAAAAAAAGAATGGTCTAGAGGAACATACTCTTGAAATTTCTTAAATGTAAACCATAATAAATCCATCCTAGACTACGATCTTTCCACTTTATCTTGAAACTTCAGACATAATGTGGCCTATATCTCGAGAACTTCCAAGTCCTGTTGAGATATAGAAGGATTCATAGGAACACTGGGACTTGGAGGAATGGATCGTGATTGCACCAGTTAGTCCTCCAACTGCTTAATCTGGGAAGCTTGGGATTCCAATATATTGTGAGCAGTCTGCAAAGCTAACAGTTTTGTATCTAAAAGAGTCTTAAACTCATGAGCTTCTTTAGATATTTTCTCTTTCTCTTCCGAAACTCTAGTGACCTCTGATTGAGCCTCTGCACAACTGAATTTTCAAAGAAGATATTTTTTCTCTCTTGGTCTTAATCATTTGGGTCTACTGCTCCATCTGCTTAAATAGATAAGTAAGAGTGTCTTTAGCAGAGGCTAACTTTATGGTTGCCTTATGCATCTGGTCTTTGGATTGCATCAATTCTTCATAGAAAGACGCATATAACTGTTGAACACAAGCTGTCTCACTGAGAGTTCAATAGAACTCTGGATGTCGTTACAAAGGAAAGGAATGACATTCCCTAACACTAAAGTGTTTAGTGAAGGAACAGATATTTCCAAAGAACCCTCTTGATGTGCCATGAATAAATTGTTGCATGTGAGATAGGCAGGGAGGTCACTTCCAGAGGTAGCAGGAACTGTTACTGAAGAAATGACTAGGTGAGTTTTCTCTGCTACATGCTTCAAGCGCTTCCGTTGAATGACCAATGGAGGAGGGGAATCAAGATCCTCTATGTCAATGGGTTCTAAATCTTCTGAAGGTGGAGGGGGAGGTACTTGATTAGATGGAGGAGGAGGAAGCAAACCCTTCTTAAGGCCTAAGTATGTCAAGAAAGCATAAAAATATGAACCATAGGTTACATTGGTAGCATTCCCTCTGGTCACTTTGACAAAATGTTGGTCTATCTTCGTAAAAAGGTAAGTACTCCAATCAATGGAAACCCCTTTTATCACCATCCTGGAAGTTGTGAAGAGCTCCTTGGATAAATAGTGGGATAGTGTTTTGACAGGCGTGAACCTGTCCTAGAGAAATTGGCAAACTAGCTTCTAGAGAGGATTAGTGATCATTGAGAAAGACACTCCTGAAGTGTTAATCACCTTCTTGACATCAAGGACCTCATTAGTCTGCTTCTGTAACAGTTTGAGAATCTCGTCATTTAAGAATAACTGTCTGGTTGTAATAAAGGGTTCTCCTTTATAGGGAAGAGACAAAGCCTTCCCTAACCCTCTAGGTATCAAAACCATGGAAGTACCACAAACCAAGCCTGATTTCTTACTGTATGATGCAAGAAACTCATCACATAGGGCTTGATCGTCTGGAATAAAAGGGAGTGAAGCAGTCACAAAAGTTGCAAGGCCTGCTTTCGCGATAGGCTCAAAAGTCAGTAGGGAAGAATAATCCCTATTGATCAATGGGACATACTGAACAGGAGGAGGAGCTTGAGGTGCCATTCAGATGGAATATACACACACCACAAACATAGACAATCACATAGAATGCCAGCAAAACAACAAAATAGCTATAAAAAATAAATTGATCAAAATAAGCACACATAAACGTAACTAACCAATTGATGGCCCACCCCAAACAACCCACATCCTAGAAAAAAATCGGCATGACCCCTACACATATGCGACCAAAAGCTTCATGCTATGCAACAAGTAGGCACCCAAGACCCTGTATCAGGCAAAAAAGAAGAAAACTACAGACCGCACCTGTAATCATATCACACAAGCAAACCATTATACCTTGAAAACCTAATCAGGACATAACCAAAACTTTGATAAACAATATCAACTTAAAGGACTATACGCCCACCCCATGAAGCGTATTTATTAAAAAGGAAAAAAAGTGCAGTGAGAAGAATGATTTTAGTGAAGGGTTTATTTTAATAAATTATTAACAAAGATTGAAATTTTATTAGGTTGTAGACCTTAATAAGAAAAATGTGGTTCATTTTTAAATTTTTAGTTACAATTTATTAATGTAAAATAGTGCTTTTAATGAAACCCGAACTGCGATCCCTAGATTCAGGTCTCTAAATGCATATTCATTGATTAAAAATTTAATGTGTCTGAAGCACTCTTCTTTTTCAGCGCGTGTATTTTTTTGTGACGGCTGATTCGTTTTTATTTAAAATATTAAAGTGGTTCTAAAGTACACATAGCGCATGCAAAGTGAACGACGGGTTGATTTTAAGTTATTAGAAAAATGTGTGTTTAGCATGACGACGCGTGAAAAAATGGGCGAATAAAGTTAATTTTAACAATTAACTGTGGTTAGGGGATGACCAAAATAAATAAAGCACAAAAAATAGATACGTGGTAGGGGTGTGTATGCAAGAGACTGAGGGCGCATTGAGTAGTCCCAAATGTAAGGAATCCAATAAAAAAGTAAAAACCACTGATTGGAAAAAAATAAAGCATCTTAGTTTTTTTTAAAAATTTAAAACAAAATAAATATCAAAGAAATATTGGAGAGATTACATTTGGTTCAAATTTTTTTAAATTTAATTTTGATTTTTAGGGATTTTTAATGAATTTTTGTCAATTTTAAGTGAATTTTAAAAGGATTTTAAATATTATTCATTTTTTACAATTAATTACCTATATCATAATCAGCAAGATTAGCCAAAAATTTACCCAATTCAGGAAGGAAACTTTCAATAATTTTTTTGTTTTTAAATTAAATTTTTATGAAATTTTTAATATTTTCAAGTGTTTTTAGGTGTTTTTCTTAGGTTTGTGGTAAATCAAAGAAGATACTTGGGCTGCATGTGAATAGTTGTGTGTGCTCGGGGATGACACGCACAACCGCATGGAGAAGACCCAATGCACATCCTCGCGCGAAACACTCGCGGGCCACTCCTGTACGCACAAGCACACCTGGACGGCTGCACTGCATGTGGAGGGTGGGGGAAGAGTGGAGAAGGGGCAGGAAAGGGGGCTAAAACAGGGGGAAACAAGAGTTAGTTGAGGTTTGTTAATAAGGTGGTCTAAGTGAGATTATGTTAGGTTAAGTAACTTAGACTAGTTAAGTGAATTAAATGAGTTAAGTAAGTTAGGTGAGTTAAATTAGTTAAGTGAGTTAAGGTATGTAGGTTAGGTAAGTTATGCAAGTTTGTTAAGTTATGTAAGTGAATTAGCTGAATTTGATTAGTTAGGTTAATAAGTTAGTTGGGTTACTAGAGGGAAGAAAAAGGAAGGAGATGGGGGGCGGGGCGGCGTGGGAGGAGGAGAGGAGGGGGAGACACTGCTGGAGGGGATGAGATGGTGGAGATAGGAGGTGTAGAGGTAGGCATTGGAGGCAAGAGCCACAGGGAAGAAGGGAGAGGCGGAGAGCGGCAGGGCACCAGAAAAGAAGGGGAGGAGGAGGAGGGGTAGGCGTGGGTGGCTGCGAAGAAGAAGGAGGAGGGCAAGATATTCATGGAGCAGGAGGAGGAGGGGCGTGGCAGCGGGAGGAGGAGAGGAGTGGTGGTGACGAGAGGAAGGCGGGGACGAGGTGGGGCAGCGGCGCTGCAGTGAAAGGACGAGGTGGGGCGGCGGTGCTGTGGCGAAAGGAAGGAGGGAGGGCAAGGGCATCGTCGCGGCGGGCGCTGCATGGTGCTACGATGGAGAGGGAGGGAGGCGAGGTCATCGTCGCAGGGTCTGCACGTTGCGATGGAGAGGGAGGGAGGTGAGGTTCTCGTCACGGCCTCTATGCATTGCGATGGAGAGGGCTACCGCGAGGAGAAAGGAGGGGACGTAGGGGAGACGCCGCGAACAAGTAAGGTCGTTGTTTTTTTTTCTTTTAAAAAAATAAGTTTTTTGCATTTTTGTTTAAAGGTGTCTTTTATGTTTTGTTTAAAATTTGGGGTTTTTTTTTGTTTTTTTGTGTTATTTGTGTTTAATATGATAGTGTGTTGTGAAAAATGGGTTTTAATATGTGTGTGTGTTTATGGTTGTTTTTTTGTTTGTTTTTTTTTCATTTTTTTGGTTTTTTTTGCTTTTATTTGTGTTGTCAAAATTATTATATGTTATTGTTTTATTGTTGAACTATGTGTGGGTGTGTCGGTTTTTGGGGATTGTTATTCTTTGTGTCTTGTGTGTTTTTTTTCCGTGGGTTGCACTAATTGCAACAAAGCTTTGTCGCGTCAACAACAGAGAGACTTCTGCATGGGTTGTTGTTCTGACGTGACACTCTATCCCTCTTTATATAGTAATCGGGGGCGAGGGGGGGGGAGGGAAGGGAATGGGGGGAGGCGGTAAAGAGAGAATGCTTGCTTTTAGCATTTTCATTGATATCATCGATGATATCATGTTAGAGAGGGGCTTCGTTTTTGAAATGTAGCATGGAGATAAAGATATGATGAGCACCATGCATTGTGTCATTGGGTGAATATCACTCCAAGAAGGCTCACGACCAAGTCAGCGACCAAGGCATAGATCTTGGTATCTTGCCCTTGGCATACTTGGCAATGGGTTACGAAGGCTTCGTTGGCACCATTGGCTATGCGCGAGAAGCTCCCACTATCTTGTAGGAAAAGCTTCTCGGAAGGTCATCCATCCCAGCAATGTCGTCACCCAAGTGCACTTAGTTGCCAAGTGACTATCCACTTGACTAGTTCTTTTTTTTGTTTTATACTACAAACATAGTTTTGATAAGCTTATCTTGGGAGGGTTTCCCAAGCCTTCCTTCCATGAATGGGCATATAATACCTCATTAATTATCTTCAAATGTGCAATCTTTACTATTTCGTTTTCAATATAAATCAATTTTTGGAATGTATATGCACATTCTTTATTAAAATAAACAACGTAATGGGGACATTATAGAGGGTGGTGCTTTTTTTGCTTGATAGTGACCCTCCCTCCCTAGAACTTATACTTAGCACTTAACTAATTCGATCTCTTTTCTAATGTGCATCATATTATTTATAGCCATGGCCCCTAGTTTGCAAGGGAGTATAGGAGTTTGTCGATTTGGTCCACCTAAGGAATGGAGAAGTCTCATTACCAAGTAAGGACTGAATACTTTAGGCATACAAGACATAGTGGTGGTGCACAAAAGGCAAACATCCTATTGGAAGTTTTCCAATGGTTTTGCATATTAATTTGGCACAAAACGAGGTTACAACAAGAAAAAAGGATGTGCCAAAACTTAGACATTGCTCTTGTTTATTGATATTTCCTCATGCTCATCACTCAATGGAGGCAATTACTCTATACCCACTAATCCTAGAGGAGGGGTGTGCTCGATAGAAACCCTACACTTTGTCCCCCTCAAGAATTCTCATTTTGCACAAGGATGCAATTTTTCCAGTTCCCAGACACCTACTACAATGGTATGAGCAATGTATGATACATAGTACGGGTCCCTCAAAACCTACAATGTATACTGCTTTTCAAATTGAATTTCATCATTTTCAAGCAACCGTGTTGTCCAAAAAGGGATTGTGCAACCCTTGGATTCTTGTGGCATTGATGTTTTATGTCCATTTCTACAGGCTACCTCTCTTGCTCATTGGTAGCCCTTGTCCCTTGTTATTGACTTTGGTAGTCCCCACCCGAGCGGTGTGTGGCCAACCATTACCAGCGGAAGCCTCCCTTGTAACCCATCGCCAAGAGAAGTTGCCCTCACTCAGTGGTGGTCCATGTTCCATATCTTCAAGGTCACCACCAAATTTCACTTGGCCACAATCTACGATGGGAAGCCTTTGTGGCATGTTGGTGGCCTCGTCACCTATAAATGTTCTAGAAGATCACCGTCGCTAAGTAGTGCACTACTATCCACTACCAAGGAAAGACTCCATGACTTGGTGGTGACCCTCTTCTATTGTTATTATCTTCGAGAGTCACCACCAAGTGGTGCATGGCTATCCATTGCAAGGGGAAGCCTCCCTCGCTTTGGTGCTGGTCCTCATCTCATGTTATTGTCATCGAGAATCAACTTCTCCGAGTATGTAGTTTGTAATTGTAAGCCAGTAGCCTCTATCACTTGGTAGTGACTCTATTTGGTCTTTGGTTTAAGCCTAATGCCTCTATCTTGCTCAGGTGCATAAGATACTATTACTCTTATTTTTGGGCATCTTAATCATTGAGCTCATTGCTATGTTATCTTAATCATCTTTTTTTTTACTCCTTGTGTTTGTTAGCTATGTAATATCACTATTGCCATTGGAGATCTAGAGATCCATGTATAATCTTGACCCACTACTATCACATCCCCTATAAGTTGACAAAGTCTCATGGACTAATGCTTTGAAGTAATGGAGCTACATCTCGATAAATGACGAGTTAACTATCTTCATTTTGTGACATTAGAAGTAAGTGTTTGCTTAAATAGCAAATGTGGAAATAGCTCCTCAAACAAGATCCATATCTAGGTTTTGTTAAGTTTGATACTAAAAATACACAAAATCTTGCTTCGTTAGACAATGTATACTACGTCCCCAATTTTGAGTAAATCTCTAATTTGTTCAATAGCTTTGCCTACTGGGGTAAGTAGTCTTCTTCAATGCAACCATCGGGGTTTATTAACTCTCAAATTGGTTTATTGATTACTCATGGCACACAAACTAAATGCAATAATCAAACCCCTACCCCTCAATCAAACAACCAGAGGCAAATTGGTGGTAGCCAAAATCACGGATATTTCAGGATGTAGACCAACACAACAACTAGTTAGTCATCACATTCGCTAGATCATGTGTACTTTGAGTCTATGTCTACAAGCTATGGTAAATCTCTTACTCATTTAGTATCTTTGTTGATTGAAGCAAGAAATCTTGGGTACTGCAGCCATACTTGAGGTCATTGACACTCATACTACTTTAGTGATTGCTTGTAGTGAGGCACAGTCTAGTGGCCTCTATATGATGACTCATTTTCTCTCCGAACCAATTTCTCAGGGCTCTAAGTTCCACTACTTGCAACCTTTAGCCACAACTCAAGAGCCTATGAATAATGGGCTTCTTGGACATTTCCACTTCAAACACCTTGGGTATGAGTCTCTTTATGAGTTTCCATATCATCAATTGATTGAGGTGCTTAAAACTATCCAATTATATCTGCAAAGCCAATCAACTTAGAAAATAGCACCACACACCATTCCCTCAACAAACCTCTGATAAATCTGAGGCGCCTCTTAGGTTGATTCCTTTTTATCTTTATGGGCTAGAATCCACTACCATCATTATAAACACACTGTACTCCTTTTTTATATTCAACGACTTCTCAATATATGAATGGCAATACCCTTTAAAGCATAAATATAAATATGATGGCTTCACATATTTTTGAGCTTGGATTTATCTAGTGTAGATTCAAATAGGTCATTCTATAGATACTATGAGGAGTGACAATGGTAGTGGGTTTACCTTCCACGAGCTCATTGCGTTCTTACATGAGCATGGCATCTCTTGCTAGCTCACCTCTATCAACTCCCCCTCTCATAATGGAGCTAGAAAGCATAAAAACTATATAGTGATGATGAACATCACCCGCTCTATTATATTCTCAACAAATTTGCTCGAGTGCCTATGGACTGAGGCTGTTAACATATCAATATACATCCTCAATGGGTATCCAACTATGATAGTCCCTCAAAAGAATCCAATGCATTTTTTGGCATTCTTCCTCTTATTTCCCACCTTAGAGTTTTCGAGAGTTATGCTTACATGCACATTGTTAATGATCACATAGGGTAATTCAAGCCTCAAACTACTCTCTTGATTTTTGTAGGATGCTCCTCCAAGGCAAAGGCCTATATAGTGCTTGTTTGACCCCATGACAAATAAAGTTATTACCCAAAGAGATATAGTTATTAATGAGAGGGACATAGCGGAGTGCATTGTACCATCCTTCAAGCCAAGTTTGTCTCCGTACATAGTATGGACTAATCCATACAATACGTTACATATTAGTATGATTTCGTATGAAAAAGTAGGGCATTTTTTGCTACACCCCCATAATCCTTATTTTTTCAAGTATCAACCTTTGGTTCTCTCTCTCTCTCTCACACACACACACACACACACACACTCTCTCTCTCTCTCTAGCATACACTTATCAATATTATTTTTATGATCATTCATGTATGATGTACCCACTCCCCTCAACGTAATTGCAACTTGTAAGTCGTAGCATGTATTGTGCATGAAGCATATACCATAGAGAGTTTGGCATTTGACCCTCAAGTAATCATCTTGTATACTCTAATAGCATTATTGTTTAGACTTTAGAAATATGCCATATCATCTTTAGTCCAAAATACTCAAGATGAAATTTTTTTCATACTGATATTGTACTCCACCTTATAAAATCTTTAGGTACAATTTAGGATCGTACTTTATTGTATTGTACAAAAATGTACCTTTTGTACTTGACAATTATGCTTTGAGCCAATTCCTCAATCTACATTGCCTGAGATAGTTTCATTTGGGCGAAGTCTACTATCCACTCGCAACCCATCTACAAAGGTGTCTGCTCCTAGGTCATCTTCCAAGGACATGTTATCTCACTCGTACCAATAAACCATATAAGATTTGAGAACCCTTCCAGCAAATTCCATCCTTGAGGTCGTGAGAGTCTACCAAATGCTAGATTTTTTCAATTCTAGGTAGTGACCATGTAATTTGTGTTAAGAGAGAGAGAGAGAGAGAGAGTACGAGAGAGATACACAAGACATACTCCCAAAGAATGATTCATATTGATGTAGAGTTAGTATATATAGGTGAGACCCAAGTCAAGTGAGAGATGATATATATAGTTGTAACATCCCCACTCAAACAAAGGTCTCTTGGCTCTGTGAGTGAAAAAACCCTTGGGGAGAACAAGGGAAAAACTCGAGCCCCTACACATACCTACGATACAAAAATGATTTACTATAAAGTTTTCTTGAATACAATGATACATGCCTCAATCAGTGAGATAAGAACTTGGAACAATACCAAGCACATGTCTTAATGAACTAAAGCAAGCTTCACTAAGAGCTTTTGTGAAGATGTCTGCAACCATTTGATCACTGGGACAATGCTCCACCATAATGGAACCTTTCTTGACTTCATATCGTCGAACATAATGATAATGAATAGCAATATGCTTTGATTTACTATGTTGTATATAGTCTTTGGTAAGACTAATAGCACTTTGGTTGTCGCATTGAAGACGTGTACTAGATGATGAAGGATGTCCCAAATCTGCAAGTAGTTGTCAAAGCCAAACCTAAAAATCAGATTGTTACTCAACTTCTTCATACCATCAAAGATCCTTTATATGACAATATCATCACTAATTTGTCTAACAAGGATGATATCCACTTTGACAAAGCATGTATATCTCTTATTGAATATTCTCAATGTCATGAGCATCATTTGGAAAAGTCTGATGCTGTTTTGGTCACTCGCGAACAAAGGGATTTTGATGTTGCTTTTGTTGCTCACAAGAGTCCCTTCAAGTTTTTAGCAGGGTGGACGCCCTAATCAAGGTGGTAAATCTTCTCGTCTTGCTTATCCTAGCAAACATTGTTCTTATTGTGATAAGAAAGGCCATGTGTCTTCTGATTGCTGGGCACATCAATATGATGAGGAGCATGGAGTTACTACAAAGCAACCTCGCTCGTCCAAAAGCTTTCCTCCTTGTGATTATTGTGCACATATAGATCATCCATCTCGTCGTTGTTATAAACACATATATGATGAAGAATGTTCTCGAGCTTATATTGTTCAACAAACTACAACTGATGATGATCATACTCATCAGAAGCTCAATTTCGTCCATCATGATATCTCTCTAGAAAAGGTACTTCATGTTCATGATGGTTCTCTATTCATTGTTGATTCAGGTGCCACTGGAAACATGACATACCAATCGTAGTGGCTGCACAATTATCATTCTCTTCATATCAAGAAGTTTGTTTACCTTGCGGATGATACGACTTGTCAAGTCAAAGGAGTGGGTGATTTATATCTGCGGACTGTTTCATCCACTAGAATATTAAGAGGAGTTCTTCATGTTCCAGATTTACAAAGAAATCTTCTTTCTATTGCTCGTCTAGTTGATCTTGGTTTGTTTGTTGGCTTTGATCATAATCAATGTCATATAGAGAAAGACAAACATACTATAGCAGTGGCTCCTCGACATGGTAATCTATTTGAGCTATCATTGAATGATACGGTTGCAAATGTTGTTACTGCCCCTGGAGATGCGGATTGCAAATTATGGCATCAACAATTTGCACACTCCGATTTTGCCAAAATTCTTAATCTTCATCATCATGGTCTTGTGCAAGGTATGGATCTTAAATCTCATCCAGGTATGGGAATATGTGAGTACTGTGCACTTGGAAAACACCATCGTTAGCCTTTCCACACTTCTACTTCACAGAGGATCCAATATCATATATGGAAGCTATCAATTTGTCTCAAAGGGATCAATGGCAAGAAGCTATGCAAGCTGAGTACGATTCTTTAATCTCCAAAGGTACATGGTTTCTTACTGAACTCCCCCCAAATTGTGTTCCTATTAAATGTAAATGGGTTTATAAAACCAAGACCAAAGCTGATGGCTCGTTTGATAAGTTCAAAACACGACTTGTTGCAAAAGGTTACTCATAGATTGCAAGAGTAGATTATCAAGAAACATTTTCTCTTGTTGTGCGCTCCACAACTGTTCGTATGCTTTTGGCTTTTGCAACACTATTTGATCTAGAAATTCACCAAATGGATGTTAAAATGGCTTTTCTCAATGGAGATCTTGAAGAAGAAATCTATATGGAGCAACCTGAAGGTTTTATGGTTGCAGGAAAGGAGCATCTTGTATGTCAGCTTCATCATGCATTATATGGATTGAAGCAAGCCTCTCATACTTGGTATATTAAGATTGATTAGTTCCTCACATCTAAAGGTTTTGTTGCATGTTTTGCTGACCCAAATCTTTACATCAAAATGGAGGACAAATGTTTTATTATTCTTGCTCTATATGTTGATGATACTATTCTTGTGTCAAATAATATTGATTTCTTGGATGCTATGAAGAAGCTTTTATTGATTGCATTTGAAATGGTGGATCTTGGCGAGATACATTCTTGTTTGGGTATTCAAGTTCAATGACACTGACAACAAGGCATTCTTCTTCTTAACCAAACAAAGTTTATTAATGATATTGTTGAGAAGTTTGGGTTGACAAATGCACACTCTGCCAACACTCCCATTCTTTCGAGCTCTACCAAGGGTACATCTACAACATGCAATGAAGAATCAGCTATTCATCAACCTTTTGCTAATCTTGTTGGTTGTCTTCAATTTATTGGTTTAAACACAAGACCAGATATTTTATTTGCAGCTAACTTTTTGGGATAGTATCTTTCTTCCCCTTCCACTATTCATTGGAGTGCTGCAAAACATATTCTTAAGTACCTCAAGGGTACTAAGGAGTTTGGTCTTATTTATCGTCATCGAGAGGATTCTTCTTTATCTTCTTCAACTTCTCTTGACCTTATTGGATGTACAGATGCTGATTGGGCAAGTTCATATTTATCCATGCGATCTACAAGTGGGAATTGTTTCATTGTAAATGGATGTTTGGTTTCTTAGTCCAGCAAGAAACAATGATGTGTTGCGGTTTCTACAACTGAGGCCGAATATGTTGCTGCATCATTAACAGCTCGCGAGCTAGTTTGGCTTTGACAACTACTTGTGCAGATTTGGGACATCCTTCATTATTTAGTACACCCACGAAAGCCTTGTCCTTGGAAGAAGGGAGCCGAACGTTGGCGAGACAGATATCCGTTAACAATTACCCAATTGGCCATGCCTGTATCTAGAGAGAAAACAAATAAGATGAGATTGCACAATCTGCAAACCATGAACAAGACGAGCATAGTTGAGACGCATGACAATAAAAATAGGGAGATGCACGTAAGAACGATGAAAAGTATTGAGTGACTAAAAAGAAAGCCCGAAATAAAGAGACGTAACATGCAAGACAAGATGACGCGTATAAGAAAAGTGCTATTTCGATTGAACAAAGAACGTGAAAGAGAATAAAACATCGCTAAAAATAGCAAGATGTTTGCTTGTCATAATCAACGTCATTAACAAAGACAAGCGATTAACGAACTGTAATTGGGGATTAACGAACTGCAATTAGAATTACAATTTTAAATAAAGAATTGCAGATTCGAGCAGAATTGTTGTCTTAAATCCTGAACTATCATAACTTTTGATCCAGAACTCCGATTGACAAGCAGTTTTGACATGATTAAAGTCAAAATTAACTAGTACTTCTAATTTGAACAAGTTCATGTATCAAATCATCACTTGTGCAAAGAATTCAATCAAGTATAAACAATGAAACAACTTATCTTCCTTGTTGTTGCTATACATCCATAGCTCTGATACCATGTTAAGAGAGAGAGAGAGAGTACGAGAGAGATACACAAGACATGCTCCCAAAGAATGATTCATATTGATGTAGAGTTAGTATATATAGGTGAGACCCAAGTCAAGTGAGAGATAATATATATAGTTGTAACAATTTGTGTGGTGTGGACACTTTTATAAGTGTCACTTAAGTGTGTACGTGTGTGTGTACGAGTGCCTTGACATTAAAGTAGTGACACTAGGGACTAGAGTAAGCTAGCTTAACTATACTCAATTGGTGGAGCGTTGGCTAGGTCCGCCCTAACCTAAGTTCTATCCTATTGCTGTTCTATAGAGCTAGCACGGCCAAAACCACCAATGTTGCCATTATTTCCTTCAGCTTGGTCTACTCCTCTTACACCATTAGTAGTACCACCTGTGCCCCTAGCGAGCTATGCCTTTGCCCGCAAAGCTAGTGCTTGCCGCTAGCACAGTCACATACCCTAGCCACCAGGGCTCACTCTTGTCACAATGCCTTCACACTATATCCTATAGCCACCCACTTGATGGCCACTTGTGCACTTCATGCACCTCTGTAGCAGCACGCATCGCCATGCAGTCATGAACCTCACTGCCAACACCTTTATCCTCACCACCATCTTCTGCCTATGTGGAGCATCGCCCGCACAGCCTGCAACACCCGACAACCCAACACTATGCAATTATATCTCTATTTGGGCAAGAAATTTGGGACTTTTCATTATGAGGCTTTGGCATGCATCATGAGGTAGATTTCAATTGATGTTCATTGTCGACATGCATGTCAAGGTGGCATTTGTGCAAAAATTCAAGTTCAGGTATAAATTTCTTCAATTTTTTTAAATTTTTGTTAAGAAATCTAGGACTTTTTCCCAACACACATTCCAATCTCATTCTAATGCATAACAAGCAACATAATAACAATTAATTGCTATCACAATCAGATTGAGCATAAAACTTTAGGAAAATTTAGTAACTTTTGTTGAGACTCTGCATTTGGCTACTAATTTTTGTGCATTGTTGAAAACATGGCATGTCAAGGGCATAATGACTAGAGGAACATTCTTGGTGTCCTCACTCAAAAGGACAAACTAAATGGCAAGAACTACCCATGGGGGATTCACTAGTAGTAATATTAAGGAGACGTCACCTGCGTGCAAGAAATATATGAAATATCCCTTATCTACCCCCTATTTATGGGACCTTACCTTGTAAAATGTATATTCCTTCCCTTAAATAACCCCCCTCCCTTACACTCACTGGTACCATACAGTAAAACCTAGTGGATCCCCCAAGGAACTACCAATTGTGGGGTTTTATGTTCCATAACCTTCTTGTAGCAAAGCACTTGTGGGACTATGTCACAAGTGATTTGCAATGACCAAGAGTTCTTGCACCCCTAACTCCTCAGTGTAATGCTCAACGACAGATTGCTGACACTATTGTTATACGGCTACTGCCTCTCCTCCCCCTCCTACCTAAGATTAGAGAAAGTGGGACTCAAAGGATGCACATGTACTTTCTTTGATTGTCTTATCAATAAAAATGGCAATTATTATGCACATTCGATCTTGTAGGACCTCAAAATTTACATGGGGTGTAGTTGAGTATATATTTGTAGCATGCAATGAGACCACAATATCCTATCTCCATAGAGAGCTGGCCAATGTGAACATAGATGAGGGATATAGCATGAGAGATCACCTTACTCACATACAAGATTTGTGTGAACAACTACTCCATGTGTTGATGAGGTTATTCAAGATGTTGAATTGGTAAACATCACATAGAGCTCTCTTCTTGAGTCATATCTTGGTTTCCACAAATCTTTGATGTTGTCTTTGAGGAGGGGCCAATAGACCCTTACATTTGTGGGTATGAAAGCATCTTGCTGCAAGAGAAACAAACTAAGAAGAATGTTGCATTACATTCAGATGATGTGGCTATGCTTTCTAAGTTTCAAGGCAAAGGAAAAGTCAAGTAAAATGTAACAAACCAACAAAAGACTGATACTAGACACCCATTAAATAAGGCTTCTTGAGAAAAAAAAAAGTTAAAGAACACTATAAGATATAGACCTTATACCAATGTTAAAAGCAACGAAAATGTTCATAAAGAAATTTGCCCCCATTGTTGCAAAAAGCATCGTTATTCGAGATGCCATAGAACAATCCGTATCAGCGTCATTATCAGTGTCGCTATTTGCATCGAATACCAACACAAATAACGACGCTGATAACGATGCTTTGCAATGCATTTTGCAACGCTAATAGCGACGCATGTAATAAATTTGTGAGGCTAATAGCAATGGTAACAGGGAAAAAAATTTGTGGTAGGGCAGTACAAAATAGTTTCAGTAATGTGTACAATGCTCGTGTAAATAAAGGCAAAGTATACTTAAATTATAATACTTATATATGAAATAAATACATGATCGCATAATGAAAGCGACCAGTAACATCATGGCAAGATACTACTACTACATAGAAAATGTCTACACAAATCACATGATAAAAAAAAAGGGTATGTAAGCTCCAAGGATCCAAGGGTGAGCTATAGATCCTCGCCATCCGAAACCTCGTCCCACCCCGCAAAGGAGCATCGAATGGACTCTGTAGAAAAAGAAACAACTACACTTCAGTCCACCATACAATAATGCATTCTAATTAAACATGGTAACTACAGATAAGAAAGATGACTTACATGGCTGTCGCATCCATACAATTGGTCGATCAATACAGTGAGACCATGCCTCTATGCATATTGAGTCTCAAGGCCGATGGGATAGTGATTTTTAATGGAGTGTTGCAAAGAAAACAAAATACAATTTTTAGAAATGCGATTGTCAATACAAATGATATTGCAAGAAAAAAAAAGCAAGCAAAACAAAAGAAAAACTTACAAAGTCCTCTAGATATGTCATGTGGCCACCACTCCCAAGATGATGGATCACTCCGGCCTCTAGTTGTGCCCTCATCGCCTCGCATTGCTATCTCCAACGTCCTGGAGAATCTGTAGCCTCCTCCCTGAGTTGGCACTAGTCATCCGCGTCTAGCCACTTGAGCTTTGAAGCCCCACTCCTCAGTGCCTTGCGTGCATCCGATCATCTGTGTGACATATATGCACGCATGCACTCCATCATCCAGCCCGTAGAAAACCTATCTGATGTTGCTGGTTCTACCAGAAACTCCTCATACAAGGATGCTACTATGTAGTCCTTGCTCCCCTCCGATATGTTCTTCCAGTGATCCAAGACGTTGTGCTAAAAAACTTGTTGGCACAACTCTCTCATGCAAGCCATCACCCTTCTCCCCTCATCATTCATGATGATGGCTTGCCCTTGCAAGTCCTGTCGATACCTGTGAGCACCACACTTTGAACATGTCTCCATAGTTTCATATTCTCCTTGAACATTATGCAATCATTGATACATGCATGGATGCTATTGTAGTAAGCTATACAATCTCGCTGTTCATGTTGTAAACTATCACACCAAATGTGTCTGCTCATGTATCCTTCTTTGTACGGTCTTTGGGCTGTTGTCCGAGCCTTCTCTTCTACCTTAACATCCAACTTTTCAACCTTTCTATAGATCTCTATCAAATTTAGCCTCAAATCATGTATGTCTTTGATTAATTCATCCACAGCATCACCTTTAAGAGCTGGACCAACATGTATAATCAGTTGTTCCACCATAGCTACAAGTGCCTTGGCTACAATTCAAGCCCCCTTCTGAGCACTGGTAGTTGTGGTGCATGTACCCCATCTTAATTTCATTTTCTCTCTCTTTACCAACATATGCACTTCTTTAGTTACATTAGCCGAATCTGATTTCAGCCCTGTTTGAGAAGAGGCATCTTCTAAACGATCAATCATCTTCTCCTACAAGATAGGATATGTAGCCTTTAGAAACAAATCAATTTTGTGACTCTCCAATGATTGCTGCTCATCGGCATCCAATTGCGCATATCAACTTTCAAATTCACAAAGTAAAGCTGTAGTAGCCAACCCTTTATTGGGCTTTTCAATCCAATCTATAAATGTCTTTTTAGTTACTGATCCTGCATCTTCCAAGAAAAACTATTCTCTCAAAGCTTTCTTAAAAGCTGCCCAATCAACATCTCTTCTATGTAACTCATCAATTCGATCATGCAAAGCATACATGGCCAAACGAAAGAAATACCCACTCCATGCATACTACGGTACCCCATGAAACAACATCTTTTCTTTAAAGTTGCCCAATCAACATCTCTTCTATGTAACTCATCAATTCGATCATCCAAAGCATACATGTCCAAACGAAAGAAATACCGACTCCGTGCATACTACGGTACCCCATGAAACAACATCTTTTCCAACATCTTTTCTTCACACAACCCGATGAAGGCCAAAAAATTTTGACCTTTAAACTACTTCAATTCTTGTCCCACTCACTGCAATGCATTCACCGCTAAGGAATCAATTATTTTTACTTCCTATCGAGTTTGCATCTGTTGTTGTAACAACAACTGTTGTTGTTGTTGCTGCAAAAAAGAAAACATTTGCTGTAAAGAATCACCACCACTTGAAGCTATAGAATCTCCCATCTTTACACACCTCTATTGTCGACTTTCACGTTGGGTTCACCACTGTTGGAGCGTTTGCAGTCGAAAGTCTACCGGGGGGTTAGAGACATCAGGATGGAGGGAGATTCATGGAGTGGAGTAGATGGAAGAGAAGGGTTTGAAAGAAAGAGGAGATATCAAATAATACTCGCAGAAAGAAATAAAAGATGTAGAATAATACTCACATAATTGAAGCCTGTTAGTTTATTTCTCCATTACGAGAAGACAAATCTCTTGTACACAAAAATGTAAACAAAATAATATCTTTCTCTATGCTGCTCAGACTGCTAATCGAATGCTTCCATTGGCTCCAAAAGGGGGGTAAAATACCAACACACCTGGTCAGAATTATGCCAGATCACTCCTTCATCTCCCACTTCAAAGTGCTATTCACTACCTGAAAATAGCAATTGCAATGTGCACGATTTCGTCCATCTCTCTTTTTACATAAAATCCTCACAGATGGTTGAAAGCTACATGCTTTGTTTTGCATGTCATCCTAATCTAGAAGTTGTCTACAGTTTTTGGATTTTTATAAGAGATAATATCTAAAATATCATAAATTGGCTACACTTGTCTAGAAAACTAATATTTTTGAACCATGGACACTAACACTAATGTCTGAAATGGCATGGGCTCTCTAGATAAAATAGAAAGTCGCACTTTAGAGTTTTTCACATGGTGTGTGCGTAGCGGCATGACAACATCTCTTGGAAGCCATGGAAGAACCTTGATGGATTTGAGCAGTGCTTCCATGTAGGTGTGGAGAGAGAGAGGCTCGACTAATTACAATAGAGCTTTGTCGCATCAACAACAGAGAGACTTCTGGATGGGTTGTTATTCTGACATGATGCTCTATCCCTCTTTATACAATAATTGGGGGTGAGGGGAGGGGGGAGGGAAGGGAATGGGGGAGGTGGTAAAGAGAGAATCCTTGCTTTTAGCATTTTCATTGATATCATTGATGATATCATGTCAGAGAGGGGCTCCGTTTTTCAAATGTAGTATGGAGATAAAGATACAATGAGCACCATGCATTGTGTCATCGGGTGAATGTCACTCCAAGAAGGCTCATGACCAAGGCATAGATATTGGTATCTTGCCCTTGGCATACTTGGCAATGGGTTATGAAGGCTTCATTGGTGCCATTGGCTACGCGCAAGAAGCTCCCACTAGCTTGTAGGGAAAGCTTCTCGAAAGGTCATCCATCCTAGCAATGTTGTCACCCAAGTGCACTTAACTGCCAAGTGACTATCCCCTTGGCTATTTTTTTCATGCAATCGTTGATACATGCATGGATGGTGTTGTAGTCTATGCCAAACTTTCGTAAAACATGTCGTGCATCATCACGAGACTCAGACATGGTATTTGCAAGCGGCAATATATGATACTTCAATAACTTGAGAAAAAATCATAAAACACCTTGAAAAAGCACAAATGTTTTTAATGATAGTGTTGAAAAGAAATCAATGAAGCGTACGTACAAGGTACCTGAACAACTCGATCACACTTGCATTGCTCCACCCGTATTTTTCTTGCATACTTAGGAGTGCAAGCAGTGTCTTCAGATGAGATACTCGGTACCCATCATATAATGTTATGGATGCTTCCTCTCTAAGCGGATTAGAAGTCTTGACATCCATGGGTATCAATGCATTGATCATTGCTTCCATCTCAGGCTTCAAGATTGTAGGTAAGTCTGAAAGGCTGCCTGTCTCCTCTGGTATTGATGGTATAGATTGGGTAGTACCTTTGAAGTGAAGAAAACTAAACAACAATAAATAAAAGAATTAAAAAAATTATTACTACAACAACAACAACAACAAACAAGAAAACCACCACTACTACTACAACCACGACTATGACGACTACGACTAGACAATGACTACGACTACAACTACCACAATAACAAACCACTACCACTACTACTATCACTATAATAAACAATAAAAGAAGAAAAAACAACAACAACAACAACAACAACAACAACTACTACTACTACTACTACTACTACTACTACTACTACTACTACTACTACTACTACTACTACTACTACTACTACTACTACTACTACTACTACTACTACTACTACTACTACTACTACTACTACTACTACTACTACTACTACTACTACTACTACTACTACTACTACTACTACTACTACTACTACTACTACTACTACTACAATAACAACAAACAAGAAGACTAAACAACAATAAACAAGAAAAGAAAAAAAACTACTACTACTACAACAACAACAAATAACAAAACTACTATTACTACTACTAGTACTACTACGAGTACTACTACTACAATCACGACTACGACGACTACGATTACCATAACAACAACAACAAATACTATCGCTATTACTACCACTATTGCTACTACGACTACCAAAACAACAACAAATAAGAAAATAAGAAAATAAATAACAACTACCATTACGGCTACGGCTACGGCTACCGCTACTACTACTACTACTACTACTACTACGACTACCACAACAACAACAAACAAGAAAAAAAGAAAAGAACAAATAAAACAACAACAATAATAACAAAAATCTCTCCCTCCCTCCCTCCCTCTCTCCCTCCCTCCCTCTCCCTCTCCCTCTCCCTCTCCCTATTATGTTTAATGTTTTCTCTCTCTCTCTCTCTCTCTCTCTCTCTCTCTCTCTCTCTCTCTCTCTCTCTCATTCCTTCTTTCCTTTTCTCTCTTCCTCTCCCTCTCTCATTTCCTCTCCCTCTCTCAATACACATGATTTTCAATAAAAACAAGTAAAAGAAAAAGAGAAAAAACAGAAACAAAGCAAGAAGGAACAATGCACTCACCGTGAATGCCCGAGGATGGATTCGGTGGCTCCTCTTCGCCCTCCGTACACTTCCTCCTCTTCTTCCCGAACGACAGCGGTGGTGGTGGTGAGAAGCTTTCCTTCTCCCTGTTTCTCTCTTTCTCTCCCTCTCCCCTTCAAATGCAAGATGAAGTTCGCTCTCCCTTTCACTCTCTCTTTCCTTCGTTCGCGCAAAATAACACACTCGGGTTTCAGCCTGCATTTTTTCGTCTGCACACTATCACTATTTGTGTCGCTATTTGCGTCGCGTTTGTGACGCAAATAGCGGTGCCACTATTTTTTGCGTCGGAAAGCGTCGTCGCTATGCCTCCTTATCCTTGAAGTGGAAGAATAAAAATATCATTATTGCAAAAATCATGGTCACTATATTGATGAATTTGGGAAGAGAGTGGCCAAAGAGAAGAGTAAGCCTCCAATTTGGTTGTCCCAAGGAGACATCAACTAGTAAATTTGTTGATGGTGATGCTTTAACCAACTTTGTGGGGGAGAACTATGCCTTTCTTACATGCAGTTTTGATTCTTCGATAGTAGTTGATTCAATATTTAATGTTGTTGAAACACAGCACACATTGTATTTTTACAATGGGGCATCAAACCACATCACTTTAAGGAAATGTCTGCTTACCTATTTGCATTCAATCCCTACTCAAAAGCATGTTACATGTGTAAATAGCAACAATTATTATGTATGTGGCATTGATACAATCACTATTATTGCTAAAAAATGGTTCTAATTTCATGCTTATGGATGTCTTGTTTATGCCTAATATTACAAAGAACTTATTGTCTATCTTTTCTTTTAGTAAGAATGGCTTTTAGGTCATCTTTGAGGATGATAAATGCATTGTCAGAGACAAAGAGATGGATTATGTACTCAGGTAGTTTAACACCTGTATAGTGGTCTCTTTTTGTTGGATACTTATGATAGACAGTCTCATGATGCTCTCACAATAGTTACTACTCTTTCGCCTATTACAACAAAAAAAGAAAAGCTATGGTATGCTTGTAATGAACATTGAGATTTGGGATTTTGATGACCCTTCAAATAAGTCATATGGTACATGTATTGCCTTGAATGGAGACCCCACCTCCTCATGTATATGAGGGATGCATTTTGGACAAAATGCACACATTTGCTTTCAAAAAGGAAGGTGCAATGTGTGTTTTGAGAAAAATACAGCTTATTCACTTTTATCTTTGTGGTCCCATGAGGATACTTACACTTGCGGATCATCTTTACTTCGTCACATTTATTGATGACTACTCTCAATATACATGGATGCATGGGATGAAATAAAAAACCGATTTATTTATGTATTTTAAAAATCTTGTTACAAAGCTTGATGCTAGAACTGGCTTGGAAGTGCAGACACTTCATATGGGTAGAGGGGGGGAGTACATGCCTTGTGCTTTTGAGACATATTTGCTTGACCATAGCATTACGCATCAAGCGTTAGAATGATACCTCAGTAAAATGATATTGTTAGAAGGAAAAATTGGAATATCATGGAGATGACTTGTTGTTTGCTGAAAAGCAAGGGGATACCTCAAACACTTCATATGAGTAGAGGGGGGAGTACATGTCTTTAGCTTTTGAGACATATTTGCTTGACCATAGCATTGCGCATCAAGACATTATTAGAATGATACCTTAGTAAAATGATGTTGCTAGAAGGACAAATTGGACTCTTATGGAGATTACTTGTTGTTTGTTGAAAAGCAAGGGGATGCCTCATAAATTTTGGCTAGAAGGCCTTCAATGTACTAATCATGTGTTAAATCATGCACCCACTAAGAGTCTAAAGATGATCACACCATTTGAAGCTTTCGCATAGCAAGAAACACAAGGTTGACCACTTTTGTTGTCTTGATGCATAGCCTATGTACATATTCCAAAAGAGCTTCATAGGAAACTTGATGACAAGGTTGTAAAATGCATATTTATTCACTAATGTTTGGAGAGAAAGGGCTATCGCTTGTATACCCATGCACGAAGAAAGTTTTCGCAAGAAACCCAAGGTTGACTACTTTCATTGTTTGGATGCATAGCCTATGCACATATTCCAAAAGAGCTTCATAGGAAACTTGATGACAAGGTTGTAAAATGCATATTTATTCCTGAATGTTTGGAGAGCAATGGCTATCACTTGTATGGCCCAGGCACGAAGAAAGTTTTCATTCATAGGGATGCCATATTTACTGAAAATGTTACATTTTCACATGATCAATTTCAAGTGCTAGCCACCCATGACATTGATGATGTCTTTGAGGGTATTTTTGTGATTTCCTTGAGTCCATGCCTACTATAAATCGCAAGACAAACATAATACAACAACCTATTACTACACCCCATGCTCCGAAACAGCAAGGTTTTAATGATGGCTTAGCACATGTAGTAAAAGAAGCAATAGAGCATGAAAGGGTTGCTATAAATGCAGCCAAAACAATCACTAGATGGCTATTACACACTCTCAAATAGAATAAAATGGATGCTCCTTTGCCTCAGTATACACTAAAAAAGCTGCTAGGCATGCAATAGCACATTATGCAAGAGGGGTACATTTGGTTGATTTTACAAAAGTAGATCATTGTGATGAGCATGTATTTATGACCTCACTGTTTGATAATGACCTTGTGGCTTTACCACCTAGTAAGAAGGCCGTTGGCACAAAATGGGTTTTTAAATCTCAAATGTAAGGCTGATGGAACTATTGACAAGTACAAGGCACAATTGGTAGCAAATGTCTATATGCAAAAAAAGGGCATAGATCATGAGTAAACTTTTGCTTCTACATCGCGTATGAGTATGGTGAGATATATGATTTTTATGGCTGCAAATCATGGCTGGAAAGTACATTAGTCAAAAATTAAGACAATATTTTTGAATGGGTACTTGCATGAGGATGTTTATGTGTTACAACCTCCAAGGTTTGTTGATAAGAGGAAAGAGCACATGGTATGCAAGTTAAATAAATCTCTCTATGTTCTCAAACAAGCTCCTCATGCATGGTACTCCAAAATTGATGCTTATTTGGCCAGCAACAAAATAGTCCAACTACTCCCACTCCTTACATTAAGAATGAAGGGGGGGAGGGGGACTTGCTGATTATCATTCTTTATGTAGATGGCATGCTACTCACTAGACCTACAAGGAAAAAAAATTGTAAAATTAAAGGTTGAATTAAAACATGCATTTGCTATATTGTCAAATATGGGTTGCCTACACTATTATTTGGGGATTCAAACACACTAAAAATTTGTATGGTATTATATTGTCACACTCATAGTATGTGGATAAGCTATTATATAGTTTTAACATACAAGACTGCAAACCTATGTGCACTCCTATGGAGCCAAGCTTAAAGCTTTCTATGCATTGTGGTGAAGAGATGTTTGATGTTACAATTTACAATTATTTACCTTTGCAACATATGCCTTGACATTCATTATGCAATATCTTAGGTGAGTAGGTATATGTAGAGTCCATGGACCTTACATTGGCAAGCTATTCAGCAGACATTCTGATATTTGTAAGATACTCAATCATATGCATTATTATTTTCCATGGGGAGACTTGCACTTACAAGCTTACAAATGATTCAGATTCGATTGGTGATGTAGATACTAGGCACTCTACTAGTGGACATTGTTTCTTTCTCAGTAATTGATGCATTTTATGGCTAAGCAAGAAACAAACTACAATGGCTACCTCATCTTGTGAGACTCAGTACGGGGCAACCTTCACAACAACAATGGAATGTGTATGGCTACACAAATTGTTGGTTGATCTACATTTACCATTGGAGGGTCCTACACACCCATTCCTTTTTATAGTTAAAGTGCAATTGTAGTAGCACAAAATGATGCCAGGAAGCATATTCCATGGTGGATTCTGTGAGGCCACGGTGGATTCGGTAAGGTTTTGCAGTGGATTCCATAAAACTATATTTATTTGCCGGGGCTCGTACACAAGGTGGATTCCTTGTGTGAGAAGTTGACGGGGACGCCTGTCCTTTTCGAGCGTCATGTTAATTCAATGTGTAAGTGGGTGACTCCACAATGGGTGATTCCACAAAATACATATTTAAATTAATGGACGTTTATGAGTTTAGAGTGCACTCATATTAAATTAAGGTTAGTTCAGAGTTCCAACCTATTTATTTATTTTGTAGTTGAAGACTGCTAGGTATTCACTATTGTTTGTTTATTTTATTTATAAACAATTATGAATGCTTCAGTTGATGTGTAGAGTAGGCAATGGTGGCTTTGGGTAGCATTGGGTATTAACGTAAGTCCAAGCGTAAAGTTCATTATTAAAAGTATTACTCTATTTGTAAGTTATAAGTTTAAACTTCTTTAGTAATAATTAGATCATTGTCCTTAGTATTATTAATTTATTTGTTTTTTTTAATATAGATTATTTTAAAATATGAGATTTAAGATATGCTTTTATTGAAATAAGTTTTCTTTATGGAATACTTGTTATTTTCTTAATGTGGTTAAGTTTAGAAGGCTTTTCTAGCTTTCTTTATAAAAAGCAATATGATCGCGCGTAAAATGGGAGAATAGGGTGAAAACTTAACTTTTTTGTTTCTCCCTCCAGAATCGAAATTTAGAGCTTCAAGTGTCGTTTTGGGGGTTTTGGCACACTCGAATGCGATGGTGATGTCAAAACGTCAAGATTCAGAGTACGAAATTTTCTGCAGCAATTGCAGCATGTTACATGATACCTCTTGACTCTTAAAACTCTGTATTTCAATTCATATTTATACTTTCTTTATAATTATATGTAAGATATGTATGCAAATATCCATGCAAAACTATAATATATAATTAAGGATAGCAAACCATAGCTTTTGCCATGGGGAAGGTTGGGCCCAATCGTGTGTTTTTCTCTTGTCTTTCTCAATCTATTGAGTTATTTAAATCCTCTTATGTATTATAATGTTGTTTGTATTCAATAGTTGAGATGTTTAATTTATTAGATTTTTCCACTAAATTCTTTGTTTATTATTGAGATTTGATTTGCTAGATTTTCCACGTGTTTCACTTCGTAGCATTGGTATCAAAGGTTGGCTACGCTTCGAGTTTTCAATTGTATGATATTAGTATATAAAGACATACACCGTGAAACAATCGCAATCTACAAGACAAAACACTACAGATGAGCATTACAACTGCATTTCTTGTGTTTTGGATAGCCTTATATCCATAGTTGATTGACTCGAATCGATCCAATTTGTTCTTCTCTAAATTTGGATTATAGGATGGACTTGGCTATGCAAACATGATGTTATAGCCAAAAATATTTTGAAGTTTATTTCATAGCTTTGTTTTATTTTATAAAATTTTCAAGTTTTAGCATACTAAGTCTTTATTTTGAGGATGGTGTAAAAACAAAAGTTTTAGTCCTTAGAAAGATCTACAATTGTTATTACACACATATTTTACAAATTTTGAATATTTAGTGAGTTATTTTAGTCCTAAAGAGACCCTAAATGCAAATTTCGTAGCAATATGTAGAAAACTGTGTAGTAGTCAACTTTGAGCCCTATTTTTTATGACCTTACCTTCACATTTGGTAATCGGTCATAGGGACAAGGGTTGTAGACCTTTTTGGACATCACTATCGCATTCGAAATTCGAGTAAACTCCCAAAAGAAAAATTTTAGCTTATACAAAGATCGAAAACTTATATTAGACATGGTTTTGTCTAAATATGCCATAGAACTTGAATATTACTATTTTTTACCGAGAGACTAGTATTTTATCCAACTTTAGTATTATCTTTAATGTGTTTCTTTTTAAATTTTAGTCTTAGTCATAAGTAAATGTTTTGTAAAATTCCTTATAAGCTCCAACTCTCTAGTTATAGACTAACTTGATTCACAAGAAGATATAAATATAGTTTTTTATTCAAAGTAGGCCTTCAATATGATTCTCACTCTAATTTTTGACGATCATAGTATGCCTTTAATGTTGTTATCTTTTGATTTGATAGACATTGAGACTAACAAATTTTTCTTAAAAGTACTTTGGAAAATTCTCCAACTTCCTCATTCTGCTATGAATTCACGCTTTCTAATAAAGATAGAGATCTCCAATCAAGGTAAGATAGGTAAGTCTTTTTTTTTCTAAAATTCTTATCTTTTGACTCTCTTACTCCCATCAAAGATATCTATAGCACTAACACTAGTTTTTAATCTTATTAGAATCAATTTTTTGTTAATAATTAGACTCCGATTGATTCATTATCATATACTGGATACTTGGTTCAGTTGAAGACATGCAACGAATAACCGCCCGCATTCTTTGTGCTTACCCTACACTACTAGCTCCACATTGAGCAGCTAATAACAATTGAGGATAATTGCTATCCCACCTCGGGGGTATAATGCCAGGAGGCATATTCCACGGTGGATTCCATGAGTTTTTTATTACATCGTGGATTCCGTGAGGTTTTTACAGTGGATTCTGTAAAACAATATTTATTTGTCGGGGCTCGTACACAAGGTGGATTTCTTGTGCGAGAAATTGACGGGGACACCTGTCCTTTTCGGGTGTCATGTTAATTTAATGTGCACGTGGGTGACTCCATAGTGGGTGATTTCGCAAAATACGTATTTAAATTATTGGATGTTTATGAGTTTTGTAACGTATCCACCTCTTCCCTTTCACGACATGTCTTAGTAATCCATCGGGAAGAGAGTCTAGAAAGCTCCGCCCGGCACTCCCATGGAATGTTACGGGGTTTGTGATCTAGGAATTCCCGATTCTGCCACGTAGCGGAAGTATTCCGGCCGTTCCCACTTAGGACCGACGTGAATCAGGGTTTCCCTATTGGTCCAGTACCTATAAAGTAATTAGCATCGAACCCCAGGTAAACTACTTTACCCAGAAACGTCAGGGTCGAAGCGGATTCATGCTGCACTTGGTTCAAGGAGAATGGGAAACGAGAGGGATGCAAAGCTCGCCCTCTCTGCCCATCAGGCATAGTCCCATTCTGTTTTCCTAAAATAGCATAAATCGGGATTCTAGTAACCTAAACTCTAGATCAGCGCCCTTGTTGTTCATTTCCTTTGAGATGAGCTCATTGCTGTCCATTTTGATTGAGAAAAGTTCCCAGCCAATCGGAACCACCCATCCGTAGGACGAACCCATGGCCACATCCTTTGCACTTTCCTCAAGGTTGCTTTAGTTGTCTAATTACCTACCACATTTAGTTGGACACACATAAAATAGCTTCCTTAATTAGCCAGTTAGACACTGGTCCCTTCACGTAATCTTAGCACTTGACATAGAAAAATAGTGCCAAACAAGTTTTCTTTCAACAGGTTATCTTACTTATCTTTGGAATTCATCCATATAATCTGGCCTATAGGTTAATCCATAATCCCCTGGAAGGCAATCCATAATCTACCCGAAGCTATCCAGCAATCCATAGGGATTACTAATCCAAGATTTCGCCTGTAGACTAGTATGTGGGCTTCGAGATCCAATCCCGAGTCGCGTTGGCCTCTTGTGTAGGGCCTGGAAGGCAAGGGATTTACAGCCAGAGCCCCCCTTGGCACCCAAGCATCCTCCTGCAAACACTACTCCTAAACTGTTACAAGCACAATCAATCCAGTGGTCATTTATTTGGCCAATTGCTAAGGAGTGAATCCTTATCTCCGAATGCATCCAGCATTCAATCTGGGATCAATTGCAACTTGGCAAGATCCCCAAGGGTTTGTTCGTTCACCCTTTTGTCCTTGGGTTAGGGTCATACCCTGTTAACCCAACTTAACCAACACCTTAGGTTTCATAAATCAACAGTAAATCCTAGCAACCATGTCGCTCTAACTTGATTGATCCTTTGCTTCCAAGAAAACACATAACTTCCCTTAACTTGGCAATTGTCCCTAAGAAAGGTGATGTAACAGGATGATTACTAATCCTCTTGCAAGTTAAAATTGCACAGGAACCTGCCAACCTCACTCCAAGGAATGGTAAAACTCTATTGTGATCAAACCACAAGGCCATGCAATGTTGCAGCTTGTTGCACAAGTGTCACATCTATTCCATGGGATCATTTCACCCATTGAACGACGTCTCCTAGTCAAGGAATTATGTTTAGACAAGAAGCAGGGTTTAGGGTATCTTCTTACCCAACCCAATCCTAATTGCACTAGCTCCGGTCCTAGGGATTCCAAACTCAAACCAAGCTTTAACATTAAGTTGGTCGATCCTTAGGGTAGAGACCCTAGATCATTGTTTGCATGGGCGTCCAATTGACCCAAACATTCCGTGAATGTGGGTAGGACCTTTGGGTTTGAGGGTTTCGACTTGGCAACAAGTGCGAAACTAGGCCGAATCCTTAACATGCTAAATCCTAGTTAGAACTTGGGGTATTTATCATATTGATTGAACCATGCCTATACGAATCCCTTGGGGGTTAGGTGATTTAGATAATCCGATCAACTTGTATTGCAACAAGGACAATCCTTTCCTAGAGATGATAAACTTGATCCAAAGGAGAAAAATAGTTGCAAAATGTCACAATACATGTAAACATGCGATTCATTGCTTCTACGTACCCCTAGATTCACAATAACCCTTATCTTTTCTTGCTAAAAGTCAGAACGCATGATAATTTGCAAAATAACTTTCATAGGACCTACTAGGACTTACCTCAAAGAATCATGCCTACAACCTTTTTGTCTAGGCATTTGAGTTTCATGCTTTGATAAGCCATGCAATCCTTTCTAAATGCCACTGGATGAATTGAAATTTACGCACGACGATTGTGCAACATGCAACCCTTTCCTAACTACAATGTAGTTAATGAAGTTCATGCAAAGTGAATATTATAGGACTAGTGTTGGCTTATTCCATTTTGCAAGCACATGCCACATGCAAGTCCGTAGAATCATTTTCTTGCTCTACTATTTCTTTTCGGATAACATCCTACAGGTGTTAACGACTTTCCCTCATGAATCATTACAATGAAGATATTGCCTAAAATGCAACATACACTTATTCCTTCCATGTGCATTCAAAAATGCACTTAACAATTTCATTCCTTTGCCCTAAGTAATAGGCATTTAGACTCATTAGTTTGAAAATGCACCAAAATAACAACATGCAGCTAATCTCCTAAAATGGACAACTCTGGAAATGCAAACGATCCAATTTCATGATATGCGCCAATCCTTATCTATCTTTCAAATAGATAATTTATCGAATGTACTTTTATCACTATTACTTGAACTAATGATAAGTGAGAAATGCATTATCCCTATGCTAGGTGAATTAGAAGCATGCATAAGTGCTTTAAAGCATTTCTTTATGTGGAAAATAAATTCGTGGAACTTGGGTTTGTGGATCCGCGGTGATGTCCACGTGAATGTTAGGGGAAGAACCTCCCGCGGGTGCGGCATGCAACTTCTTGGGAGCCATCATGGACGTGATTATGGACTTCTGGTTTGCCTTCACCCTTACAGATCAATGAATTTCCTCCAAGCTTGGTAAACACCTTTAAGATCTACCCTGTCCCCCCCGTGCGCAACAAAATCTTCCACCAAAATGGGGCTCTTTAAAAACACGGGGAGGCTTGTGGGAATGGGACTTATGGAAGCCCCGTCCCTTAGAAGCTGTGGGATTGGGACTTATGGAAGTCCCCCCTTTAGAAGCCGTGGGAACGGGACTTATGGAAGCCCCCCCTTAGAAGGTTAATAAGAATCTTCTAAGAAGCGTTTGATGTATACAGAAAACGTGACGGAAGGAAATGATTGGGGCAGAGGGTGACGGCGTCGAATTTGAAGGATGCGAGGATGAAGATGATGACTACGACATTGAGGGCGGCGCCTGGCACAAGCGGCGATGGTGGATGGGGGTTGGCGTCGATGGGCAGCCTTCCTTCAGCAGCACATCCACCTCATTCCTCCCCTTCCCTTTGAACGATAGCGCAGCAGCTTGCCCTCTCTTCTCCCTGATCCTTTTCTCCCTTCGATCCCACCAGCATGGCGGCCTCCCTTCTTCTCTCTAATCCTCCTCTCCCTTTGATCCCACCAACACGGCGACAGCATTTCCTCCTCATAGCACGGTCATCTCCCTCCTCTTCTCTATCCCCCTTATCCCCATAGGGGAGTGTTTTTATAGGCCAAGGGGGGGAAAGAGAAGCTCCACCACATGGGTTGCGCATGGCTTCCGCCCCCCCCCCCCCCCCCCCCATGCAACCCACACCACTCTACCTAGTCCATTCCTCCCCACACTCCTTCTCCTCCAGCCATGTATTTGCTAGGGGAATTAGTAAAAAAATTTACTTTTATTTTCATTATTATCCATTTTCCCCCCTTCAAAAAGGGTGTTTCCTTGCGATTTCCATGGTCTTAAATCCTGACCTCAATTTCACAACGCGGAGGCCCATTTTACATGGTAACCTTGCACAGGTTTTACATGGTGTCGTGATGTTATGAGGACATAGTGTGAAAATGTATGGAATGAATCATCATTCGACTTCTCTATTGATCTAGAGAGTCAATGTGATCTGAGCCATTAGTACTAGTGCGAGTTGCATGGATTATCCGAAAATACTAGATTTTTGGATAATTTTAGTCTATTTTTTATATTATTTATTATAAAAATTCGAAAAAGTTAGAAAAAGCTTCTAGATTAGGATGGCATGCAAAAAGCTAGTTGCTTTTTCAACCAATTAGGAGATTTTTCATAAGGACAGATTGACGAAATCGCGCATGTCGCGATCGCTATAAACATGCTGAAAACTACAGACTGAATTGAAAGAAGGAGTGATCTGGGAGATTCGTGATGATCAACTGTCCTAAGGTTTTACTCCCCTTTCGGAGCCAACGGAGCCATCAGATTTGGGTTTTGGGAAGCATAGAAAGAGTTGATTCTTCTAATCCAAGTTTTGGGTCTATGAAGGAGCCCCAAGAGAACTAATGCCTAGGGATTACTTCTTAGTAGAGCAAAGATTTCAGGTTCTTTCAATACATATTGTTTCAATTCATTGTGATTTGTTTTTTTTGTGTTTACCACTTGGGTATTTTCTATCTTCTCTTCCATCTCCTATCTCTACTTCCTTCTACTTTTGATCCTTGGTGCATTCGACCTTTTGACAAAAACCCCTCTGATATTGGTGAACCCGACGTGAAAGGTCGTCACAAAAGAAGGAAAGATAAGATGGGAGAACCTTCAAATACAATCTCCAATGATGTTTTGCAATAATTGGTGCAAAATATGAATATGCTTATGCAGGTACAACAACAACAACAGGTGATGCAAGCTTCAGCTCAAACAGAAAGTGTTGTGATGAATGCTTTGCAAGCAATTGAGCGTGAGGTGAAGTTATTCAATGGCAGGAATGCATCTGCATATGTACATACCTATGCTCAGAAGATGGAATTTTTTGGAGTGGCTCAATCTGCATGGAGATGGTATTTTGTATGTGTTACTGTTCATGAACTGAAAGCATGGATTATTGAATTATACTTGCAAGATGCTGACTGGGTAGCCTTCAAGAAGACACTCAGGGAAGAATTTTACATTGAGGACATCAGTTTGATTATGCGCAAGACTTTCAGGAGTGGGTCATACAACCCAATAAGGGTCTTGTGGCTACAGAATTGTTAATAGAATTTGAAAGTAGATTTGAGTAGTTGGATCTTGCAGAACAACAAGCTCTTGCAAGCCAAAATATTGAATTGTTTCTATAGGCAGTTGATTTTGAGCTTCAAGAGAAGCTTGATGATTTGCTGGAGGATCTGACTATACAGACACGTTTGAAAACAGAGTGGCAACATGTCAAGGAAGCTATTATTGCGCTTATGAAGAAACATAGAAGAAGAGAAAGATTGCATGTCTCTATCTTGCCCACTGTTACGGGTAAGATAATTCAAGTATCCAATAAGCCACCCGCTTCTGTGGCTAACCCTATGGCTATACCTGCTATTGTTCCCTCTGTTAGGGAAGATGTCTTAGATGAATTGGTCAAAGGGATGCGGAATCTTCAATTGAAGGTTGCAAAATTGGATGAAAAAGGATAAGAGAAAAGGGGACAGGCAGCAGCCCCTAAGCCTGGAAAAAGATGTATGTGGTGTGATAGTTTGCAGCACGAGAGAAAGGATTGTACTACCTATCAAGAGGCCTTGGCATGACAGCTTATCTTTTGGAAAGATGGCAAGATCCATGCACAAGAAACGGGATTGCCTCTTGCTTTCAATTTTGGAAAGGGAGGTATGTAGAAGTTGTTGGAAGACTTGGCTGTTGAAATGCTTATGGGGTGGTACATGCTTCTACTTTTGGTCTACACTTGGATAGAATGCATGGCCAAGTGATGGTAGGTCCAAAGGCTAAAATATGGACACATACTTTACATGCAGCTGAAAAGAGAAAGGTCATTGATAGTGAAATGTCTCATGCAAGGCAAGACATTCGTGGCATAACTGGTTGGGAATCACTGGTACAAAAAAGAAAAACACTGGTACAAGAGGCCTTGGCATGACAGCTTATCTTTTGGAAAGATGGCAAGATCCATGCACAAGAAACGGGATTGCCTCTTGCTTTCAATTTTGGAAAGGGAGGTATGTAGAAGTTGTTGGAAGACTTGGCTGTTGAAATGCTTATGGGGTGGTACATGCTTCTACTTTTGGTCTACACTTGGATAGAATGCATGGCCAAGTGATGGTAGGTCCAAAGGCTAAAATATGGACACATACTTTACATGCAGCTGAAAAGAGAAAGGTCATTGATAGTGAAATGTCTCATGCAAGGCAAGACATTCGTGGCATAACTGGTTGGGAATCACTGGTACAAAAAACGGATGTACTTGTGGAAGAAAAACAAAAAAGAGATGAAGATATTGCAGGGACATCTAAAAGAATGACAAAAAGAAGTATGGATTAGCCTAAAGCTGCAAATCAGCCACCTCCCGAGCATGATATGGAAGAGGTCAGTTAGAAGCAAAAACATGATAACAAACAAGAGGGCAAAAAGAAGGGCAAATAGCCAAGATATAAGCTACAATCTGACATTGAGGCAGCCACCACAGATCTTAAGAAGGTTCTTGAAGAATGGATCTTAAACAGTCGGGTGGAATTTACCTTGGAAGAGGTGCTTGGCATTGCCAAGTGAGAATTTCATGATGAGATCATTGATATTATTAAAAGGAAGCGTTAGTTTCTTGGTGATACCACTAGTGCATTGCTACAATTTGAAGAGGAAACTGGTTTGTTGGGTATTCGAGCTGAATATGAGCATGAAGTAAGTACATGATTGTCTATGCAAGATGCTACTTATCAATGGACATCAAGTGAAAAAGAGAAGAAAGTGGCTGAAAATTCATTGTCTTATAGCAATATGCATGGTGGAATAAGGCAAATGCAACGATATGGAGAAGAGACTCTAGGATTTATTCCTCGAAGTCACTACATAAGAAATCATTGGGCTAGAGCTACCACTGAAACGGTAGTGAAAATAGGGGAGCGTGAAACTCCTTGTGTTGCTTTACTTGACCATGGGTCTGAGATAAATATCATTGAGCGGGGATTGTATGAAAATGGTGCATGGCCTGTGGACACTGATTATGGTTGGCGTATGAGGGCTACAAATAATTCTTCAGGGAAGATCTATGCTGCATGTCCTAATGTAAAAGTGACAATTGGTGATGTACAGGAAGAGCAACACTTCTTTGTACAAGATAATTCCTTATACGCAATGATTTTGGGACAGCCCTATATTACAGGTGTGCGTATGGAAACAAAGGTGCTTGATGATGGTTCCGCTTATGCAAGAGTCAGAAGCAAAGATGGGAGGAAAGAAGTCCCATTTCTTACTGTTTGTGTTAATCATCCTAGAAATCATGATATGCTTTGAGAGTTTCCTTTGGTTCCAAATGCAAGGGAATTCAAAGATCTAGATTTTCATTAAGCACTGCTGTAATGCGGGGCTAAAGTAGTGTTGTTTCAGAGGGTATACTCGCCTCTTGATGAAATGAAGCATGTATTTACTATTGCTAATTCTCAATTTACGGAAAATAGTTCATGTTGGTTTAAGCCTATGGAAGCTATGTGTAGGGCTGAACGTATATCTATGAAACGGGCTATTAAGAAATTGAGATCATTGGGGATGTTAGCTGAAAATGATGGCATTTCAGGCATCTTTTATGGGCTGAATATTACTGACACTATGGCTGAAATTTCAGCAATTATACATGCAAAAAATGAGGCTAAAAATAGAGTGTTGTCAGTATATTCTTTGGATATGTATGATGTTATAGTATTGTTTGCTCAACAAGAAGGATTACAATGGGCTCTGAAGCACTTGTGGAGACAAAGTATAAGACAATTGACAAAAAGGTGAAACCAATTGCTTTGCCACTTCCACCACAGAGTGAGGGTATGTATGAAAAAGTGTCAAGGTAGCCAAGCTTACGGGATCCTAAAGATATAGGTCATTAGTTTACATCTGAAACATTACAGGAATTGAAAGTTGGTGCAGAAGGGTTTCTTTTGCTTGCTGAGAGAAACTGTTTTATGCAGATGCTGGCTAGACATGGGAAGGCATTTGCATTTCAGCCAAGTGAAATAGGTTGTGTGGACCCAAATGTTGTCTCTCCTATGGTCATATTTACTGTGCCACATGTACCATGGAACTTGAGGCCTATTCCAGTACCTAAAGCTTACTTGCCAAAGCTGATGGATTTGCTAAATGAAAAGATTCGCATGAAGATCTTAGAGCCTTCTTCAGTCCCATACTCAAATCGTTGTTTTACTGTGCCCCAAAAATAATGGGGCTTTGAGATTTATTCAAGACATGCAACCGGTCAATAAAGTGACCATAAGAAATGTGGGTGCAGGTCTTGTGGTTGATGAATTTGTAGAGGCTTTTGCAAGCAGAGCAATCTATTCTTTGGGTGATCTTTACTCGCGGTATGATCAATTTCAGCTTGCAATTGAAAGTAGGGATATCACAACCATGAGGACTCCTTTGGGGTTAGTACAGATGTGTACTCTCCCACAGGGTGCAACAAACTCAGTGGCACACATGAAAATGCTATGAATAGGGTACTCAGGGATTTTATACCACAATTGACTATACCCTTCTTGGATGATGTTTCAATCAAAGGGTGTGTAGTGGATGAAAAGAATGAAGAGATGGATGCTCATGGATATAGACAATTTGTTGCAAATCATATTGTGGATTGTGAGAGGATTTTGACACGTCTAGAAGAGGTGCATTTAACTCTTTCTGGACAAAAGTCTATCCTTGGAGTTGAAGAGGTTTTGATTGTTGGGCATATGTGTGGGCCTTATGGGCAAAGGCCATCACGAGCAAAAATAGATGGGATTGATAGAATGCAACAAGTATGCACGAATGTATCAGAGGTGCGTAGATTCTTGGGTGCATGTGTGTTCTATTTGATATGGATTCCTCAATTTGCACATGTAGCCGATGCTCTTTATTAGCTTTTACGGAAATGTCACAAATTTCATTGGGAAAAGAAGCATCAGAAAGCAATGAAGAAATTGAAGCAACTCTTAAAATCTGCTCCTACGTTGAGAAAGGCTGACTATTCACATGGAAACCCTATCATTATTACTATTGATACAAGCCCAATCGGGATTGGATGGGCAATTGGGCAAGATGATGAGGAAGGGGAAAGGCATGCAATACACTTTGGTGCAAAAGTATTTACTGAATGACAGAGAAGATATCCACAAGTAAAAAGAGAATTATGGGGAATTGTGACAGCCCTTAAATGTGATGAGTATTTTATGGGTCCTCATGTAGTCATTGAGACTGATTGTTTGCCAATATTGGGTATGATTACTAGTTGTGCTACCTCGAATATTGCTATGCTCTGGTGGATTGCATACATCAAATCTTTGAACCCTGAATTTCAACATATTGCAGGAAGAGATAACCCAGCGCGCAGACATGCTATCTCAAGCACATTATGAGAATGAAGATGGGATGATGGATGAGGAGGAAGAAGATGACTTTCTTATGGCTGAAAATGATGTTGCAAGAGTGAATTTAGTAATGCAAAGTGTTGCTACAGTATTAACAGAAGCTTGGAAAACAAAGAGAAGACACTTTAGATGTTTTGCATCTTGTGTAGACGTGTTTCTAGAAGACAAATATGCAAGAGAATGGCTGAGAATTGGTCAATATCTCAATACATTAACAAAGAGAGATGAATGGTCAGATGAGGAGTTTAAGAAGATAAAGAGGAAAGCCTATGGATTTTTCTTAAAAGATGGATACTTATGGAAACATGCTAAAAAGAAACAAGGTATACCATTGCGAGTTTTGGGTGACAGAGCTTCACAAGTAAAAGTAATGCAAGAATTTCATGAAAGCTTGTGGGCTGGTCATAGAGGTGTTTGTGGTACTTTTACAAAGATTAAAGAAAGATATTGGTGGTAGGGTATGTATAAGGATGTTGCTCACTTTGTGGAAACTTGTATGACATGTCAAATGTATTCAAATGTGAAACATCCGGATGGATTACAACCCACATATCCATTGTCTCTTCATTTTAAGTGGGTGGTGGATTTGGTCACAATGCCTACAGGTCTTTGGCAAATGAGGTATCTTGTGCGTGCTCATGAAGACTTGACTAATCAAGTGGAAGGGAGAGCTCTACGTAAGACGACAAATGATGTATGTACTTTTCTCTTAGAAGAGATCTTTTGTCGATATGGCTATGTGGGAAAAATTATAGCAGATAGGGGTGAGTTGGATGCAGATGAAGCTCATGATTTCTTTGCATGGTTGGGAAGGACCTACTAGGACTTACCTCAAAGAATCATGCCTACAACCTTTTTGTCTCGACATTTGAGTTTCATGCTTTGATAAGCCATGCAATCCTTTCTAAATGCCATTCGATGAATTGAAATTTATGCATGACGATTGTGCAACATGCAACCCTTTCCTAACTACAATGTAGTTAATGAAGTTCATGAAAAGTGAATATTGTAGGACTAGTGTTGGCTTATTCCATTTTGCAAGCACATGCCACATGCAAGTCCATAGAATCATTTTTGTGCTTTGCTATTTCTTTTCAGATAACATCCTACGGGTGTTAACGACTTTTCCTCATGAATCATTACAATGAAGATATTGCCTAAAATGCGACATAAGCTTATTCCTTCCATGTCTAGTAAAAAATGCACTTAACAATTTCATTCATTTTTGGCCTATAAAAACACTCCCTTGTGGGGATAAGGGGGATAGAGAAGAGGAGGGAGGTGACCGTGCTATGAGGAGAAAAGGATACCGCCGTGCTTGTGGGATCGAAGGGAGAGGAGGATTAGAGAGAAGAAGCGAGGCCATCGTGCTAGTGGGATCGAAGGGAGAAAAGGATCAGGGAGAGGAGAGGGCACGCTGCTGCACTATCGTTCAAAGGGAAGGGGAGGAATGAGGTGGTCATGCTGCTGAAGGAAGGCTGCCGTCAATGCCAACCCCCATCCACCATCCCCGCTTGTGCCAAGCACCGCCCTCAACGTCATAGTCATCATCTTCATCCTCATCTCCTTCAAATTTAACGCCGTCACCCTCCTCCCCAATCATTTCCTTCCGTCATGTTTTCTGTATACATCAGAAGCTTCTTATTAAGCTTCTAAGGGGGGGAGCTTCCATAAGTCCCATTCCCACAGCTTCTAAGGTGGGGGTTTCCATAAGTCCCATTCCCACGGCTTCGAAGGGGGGGGGGGGGGGGGGGACTTCCATAAGTCCCATTCCCACAGCTTCTAAGGGAAGGGTCTTCCATAAGTCCCATTCCCACAAGCCTCTCCGGGTTTTTAAAGAACCCCATTTTGGTGGAAGATTTTCCTGTGCACGGGGGGGAGAGGGTAGATCTTGAGACTGTTTACCAAGCCTGGAGAAAATTCATCAATCGCGTAAGGGTGAAGGCAAACCGGAAGTCCATAATCATGTCCACAATGGCTCCCAAGAAGTTGCATGGTGCACCTACGGGAGGTTCTTCCCTTAACATTCACCTGGACATCACCGCAAATCCACAAACCTAGGTTCCACGAATTTATTTTCCACATAAAGAAATGCTTTAAAGCACTTATGCATGCTTCTAATTCACTTCGCATAGGGATAATTCATTTCTCGCTTATCGTTAGGTCAAGTAATAGTGATAAAAGTACATTCAATAAATTATCTATTTGAAAGATAGATAAGGATTGGTGCATATCATGAAATTGGATCGTTTGCATTTCCAGAGTTGTCCATTTTAGGAGATTAGCTGCATGTTGCTATTTTGGTGCATTTCCAAAGTAATGAGTCTAAACGCCTATTACTTAGGGGGGGAAAGAGAAGCTCCACCATGTGGGTTGTGCATGGCTTCCCCCCCCCCCCATGCAACCCACACCACTCTACCTAGCCCATTACTCCCCACACTCCTCCTCTAGCCATGTATCGGCTGGGGAAATTAGTAAAAAAATTGCTTTTATTTTCATAATTATCCATTTTTCCCCCTTCAAAAAGGGTTTTTCCCTGTGGCTTCCACGGTCTTAAATCCCGATCTCGATTTCACAACGCGGAGGCCTAATTTTTGCGTGTGTGGGGTACGGATTAAGTTGCTGGTAATTACGATGTGGGAGATAACCTTGCACAAGTTTTATGTGGGGTGCGGGGAGTCATGTTTAATAATATTTTTTTGAGTGAAAATATTACAAGTTTAGAGTGCACTCGTTTTAAATTAAGGTTAGTTCAGAGTTCCAACCTATTTATTTATTTTTTAGTTGAATACTGCTGGGTATTCACTATTGTTTGTTTATTTTATTTATAAACAATTGTGAATGCTTCAGTTGATGTGTAGAGTAGGCAGTGGTGGCTTTGGGTAGCATTGGGCGTTAGCATAAGTCCAAGCGTAAATTTTATTATTACTCTATTTGTAAGTTATAAGTTTAAACTTCTTTAGTAATAATTAGATCATTGTCCTTATTAGTATTGATTTATTTATTTTCTTAAATATAGATTATTTTAGAATATGAGATTTAAGATATGTTTTTATTAAAATAAGCTTTCTTTGTGGAGCATTGGCTAGGTCTGCCTTGACCTAAGTTAGGTTGTACCTTCACTCTTTTTAGTTCAGTATTGAGTAAGTACAATTGACTCTCTTTCTTCAGCTTACTGTCATTGTCTCAATTACCTCTTCTCCGTAACTGGTGCATTTTTCTCATATATGGTATCAAAGCAGCTTCGACATGGGTTCTTTTCAGCCATCGCGAAACCACTGCTCAACTCGAGGTTTTGCTGCCATCAACCCATGCTCTATGGGAAGAAGAGATTTGATCTGCCCGAAGACTAGCTGCTGCCTAGTTCTATCCTATTGCTGTCCTATAGAGCTAGCACGGCCAAAACCACCAATGTTTCCATTACTTCCTTCAGCTTGGTCTACTCCTCTTACACCATAAGTAGTACCACCTATGCCCCTAGCGAGCTATGCCTTTGCCTGCAAAGCTACTACTTTTCGCTAGCACAGTCACATACCCTAGCCACCAGGGCTCACTCTTGTCACAATGCCTTCACACTGTATCCTATAGCCACCCAATTGATGGCCACTTGTGCACTTCATGCACCTCTGTAGTAGCACGCGTCACCATGCAGTCACGAACCTCACTGCCAACACCTTTATCCTCACCACCATCTTTTACTTGTGTAGAGCATCTCCCGCATAGCCTGCAACACCCGACAACCTGACACTATGCAATTACATCTCGATTTGGGCTAGAAATTTGGGGCTTTTCATTATGAGGCTTTGGCATGCATCATGAGGTAGATTTCAATTGTTGTTCATTATTGACATGTATCTCAAGGTGGCATTTGTGCAAAAATTCAAGTTATGAGGTATAAATTTCTTCAATTTCTTTATAATTTTGTTAAGAAATCTAGGACTTTTTCCCAACACACATTCCAATGCATAACAGGTAGCAAAATAACAATTAATTGCTATCACAATCAGATTGAATAGAAAAATTTAGGAAAATTTAGTAAATTTTGTTGAGACTCTGTATTAAATTGTTGTAAACTATACATTTGTGGGCACATATTTTCGAAGCAAGTGTAGTAAAAGACTTGTATTACATTGAGCACATTTTGGCATATTAGTGAAAGTTTGGTACTTGCATCCGAATCCTATGGGGATTCTTGGTACTAAGAGAAGTACACTCTATACTTTAGCTATGAAGTATTTGACTACTAATTTTTGTGCATTGTTGAAAACATGGCATGTCAAGGGCATAATGACTAGAGGAACATTATTGGTGTCCTCACTCAAAAGGACAAACTAAATGGCAAGAACTATCCATGGGGGATTCACTAGTAGTAATATTAAGGAGACGTCACCTGCGTGCAAGAAATATATGAAAATATCCCTTATCTATCCCCTATAATTTATGGGACCTTACCTTACAAAATGTATATTCCTTCCCTTAAATAACCCCCCTCCCTTACACTCACTCGTACCATACAGTAAAACCTAGTGGATCCCCCAAGGAACTACAAATTGTGGGGTTTTATGTTCCATAACCTTCTTGTGGCAAAGCACTTGTGGGACTATGTCACAAGTGATTTGCAATGACCAAGAGTTCTTGCACCCCTAACTCCTCAGTGTGATGCTCAACGACAAATTGCTGACACTATTGCTATACAGCTACTGCCTCTCCTCCCCCTCCTACCTAAGATTAGAGAAAGTGGGACTCAAAGGATGCACATGTACTTTCTTTGATTGCCTTATCAATAAATATGGCAATTATTATGCACATTCGATCTTGTAGGACCTCAAAATTTACATGGGGTGTAGTTGAGTATATATTTGTAGCATGCAATGAGACCACAATATCCTATCTCCATAGAGAGCTGGCCAATGTGAACATAGATGAGTGAGATAGCATGAGAGATCACCTTACTCACATACAAGATTTGTGTGAACAACTACTCCATGTGTTGATGAGGTTATTCAAGATGTTGAGATGGTAAACATCACACTGAACTCTCTTCTTGAGTCATATCTTGGTTTCCATAAATCTTTGATGTTGTCTTTGAGGAGGGGCCAATAGACCCTTACATTTGTGGAGATGAAAGGCATCTTGCTGCAAGAGAAACAAACTAAGAAGAATGTTACATTACATTTAGATGATGTGGATATGCTTTCTAAGTATCAAGGCAAAGGAAAAGTCAAGTAAAATGTAACAAACCAACAAAAGTCTGATACTAGACAGCCATTAAATAAGGCGGCTTGAGATACAAAAAAGTTTAAGAACACTACAAGATATAGGCCTTATACTGACGTTAAAAGCGACGAAAATGTTCATAAATAAAATTTCCCCCATTGTTGCAAAAAGCATCGTTTTTAGCGACGCCATAGAACAATTGGTATCAGTGTCATTATCAACGTCGCTATTTGCGTCAGATACCAACGCTGATAACGATGCTTTGCAATATATTTTGCAACACTAATAGCGATGCATGCAATAAATTTGCGATGCTAATAGCAACGGTAACAGGGAAAAAGAAATTTGTGGTAGGGCAGTATAGCACTATGTACTTTATTTGGAATACAAAATAGTTTCAGTAATGTGTACAATGCTCGTGTAAATAAAGGAAAAGTGTACTTATATCATAACACTTATATATGAAATAAATACATGATCGCATAATGAAAGCAACCAGTACAATCATGGTAAGATACTACTACTACATAGAAAATGTCTACATAGATCACGTGACAAAAAAAAAAGGGTATGTGAGCTCCAAGGATCCAAGGGTGAGCTATAGATCCTCACCATCCAAAACCTTGTCCCACTGCAAAGGAGCATCGAACAGACTTTGCAGAAAAAGAAACAACTACACTTCAATCCACCATACAATAATGCATTCTGATTAAACATGGTAACTACGGACAAGAAAGATGACTTACAGGGCTGCCGCATCCATACAATTGGTCAATCAATGCAATGAGATCGTGCCTCTATGCATATCGAGTCTTAAGGCCGGTGGGATAGCGATTTATAATGGAGTGCTGCAAAGAAAACAAAATACAATTGTTAGAAACACAATTGTCAGTACAAAGGATATTGCAAAAAAAAAAGCAAGCAAAACAAAAGAAAAACTTACAAAGTCCTCTAGATATGTCATGTGGCCGCCACTCCCCAGATGATGGATCACTTCGGCCTCTAGTCGTGCCCTCGCCACCTCGCACTGCTATCTCCAACGTCCTGGAGAATCTGTAGCCTCCTCCCTGAGTCACAGGTCCTCCGAGTCTAGCCACTCGAGCTTTGAAGCCCCACTCTTGAGTGCCTTGCGTGCGTTCGATCGTCTGTGTGACATATATGCATGCATGCACTCCATCATCCAGCCCATAGAAAACCTATCTACTGCTACTAGTACTTATAGAAACTCCTCATACAAGGATTCTACTATGTACCTTGCTCCCCTCCGGTATGTTCTTCCAATGATCCAAGACGTTGTGCTGAAAAACTTGTTGGCACAACTCTTTCATGCAAGCCATCACCCTTCTCCCCTCATCATTCATGATGATGGCTTGCCCTTGCAAGTCCTGTCGATACTTGTGAGCACCACACTTTGGACATGTCTCTATAGTTTTATATTCTCCTTGAATAGTATGCAATCGTTGATACATGCATGGATGCTGTTGTAGTCCATGCCAAGCTTTCGTAAAACATGTCATGCATCATCACAAAACTCGAACATGGTATTTGCAAGTGGTAATATATGATACTTCAGTAACCTAAAAAAAATCATAAAACACCTTGAAAAAGCACAGATATTTTTAATGATAGTGTCGAAAAGAAATCAACGAAGCGTACGTACAAGGTACCTGAACAACTCGATCACACTTGCATTGCTCCATCCTTATTTTTCTTGCGTACTTAGGAGTGCAAGCAGTGTCTTCAGGTGAGATACTCGATACCCAACATATAATGATATGGATGCTTCCTCTCTAAGCGGATCAGAAGTCTCGACATCCATGGGCGTCAATGCACTGATCATTGCTTCCATCTCAAGCTTCACGATTGTAGGTAAGTCTGGAAGGCTGCCTATCTCCTCTAGTATTGATGGTATAGATTGGGTAGTACCTTCGAAGTGAAGAAAACTAAACAACAATAAATAAAAGAATAAAAAAATTTATTACTACTACTACAACAACAACAACAAACAAGAAAACCACTACTACTACTACTACAACCACGACTATGACGACTACGACTAGACGATGACTACGACTACGACTACGACTACCACAACAAAAAACCACTACCACGACCACTATCACTACAATAAACAAGAAAATGAGAAAGAACAACAACAACAACAACAACTACTACTACTACAAACAAGAAAACTAAACAACAATAAACAAGAAAAGAAATAAAACTACTACTACTACAACAACAACAAACAATAAAACTACTATTACTACTACTAGTACTACTACTACAATCACGACTATGATTGCCACAACAACAATAAACAAGAAGAGAAGAAATTAAACAACAACTATTACTACTACTATGACTACCAAAACAACAACAAATAAGAAAATAAGCAATTAAATAACAACTACCGCTACGGCTATGGCTACCACTACTGCTACTACTACTACTACTACTACTATGACTACCACAACAACAACAAACAAGAAAAAAGAAAAGAAGAAATAAAACAACAACAACAATAACAACAACCTCTCCCTCCCTCCCTCCCTCCCTCCCTCCCTCCCTCTCCCTCTCCCTCTCCCTCTCTTTCCCAATTATGTTTAATGTTCTCTCTCTCTCTCTCTCTCTCTCTCTCTCTCTCTCTCTCTCTCTCTCTCTCATTCCTTCTTTCCTTTTCTCTCTTCCTCTCCCTCTCTCATTTCCTCTCCCTCTCTCAATACACATGATTTTTAACAAAAACAAGTAAAAGAAAAAGAGAAAAAACAAAAACAAAGCAAGAAGAAACAATGCACTCACCGTAAAGGCCCGAGGATGGATTTGGCGGCTCCTCTTCACGACGGTGGCTCCTCTTCCACTACAAGGGTACACACATATAGCGATGCTAAGTAGCGACGTTTTTTTTTCGGCGTCACTATTTACATCGCTAATCCTCGAAATAGCGACGACTTACTCTGGTAACATTTCACGAAAACCCGAATGTTTCTTTCAAACGCGCGCGCGAACTACAGAAGCAAGGCGAAGGCGGAGAAAAAGAGAAAGGGAGGTGAGCAAGAGAGGGAGGTGAGCAAGGAAGCAAGCCGCGAGCCACACGCGAGGAGAGGAGTGTCGCCCACACGAAGAGGTCATGGAAGAAGAAGAGAGCACGACGGTATGCCCTGTTTTGGTTTCTTTATAATCTTTGTTTTGCTTTGTAATGTAGGTTAGAAAGTGTTGGTTTCTCTTCGATCTTTGTGTTGCTTTGTGTTGCTTTGCAATGTAGGTTAGGAAGTGTTGAAAGAGAGAGAAATGGAAGCGAGTGTTTTCAAAATTTTTCTTGTGTTGGTTTTTATTCTTTGCAATGTAGGTTAAAAAGTGTTGGTTTTTCTTCAATCTTTGTGTTGCTTTAATTTGCAATGTAGGTTAGGAAGTGTTGAAAGAGAGAAATGTAAGAGTGTTTTTATATTTTTTCTTGTGTTGGTTCTCTTCAATCTTTTCAATGTATATAGGGGTAGGAAGTGTTGAAAGAAAGAGAAATGGAAAGGAGTGTGCAGGGGGATGCTTGTTTTGCTTGATTATAATTTTAGAGAGAGAGTGAGAGAGATAGAGATGTAGAGAAAGAGAAATGAGATGCTTGTTTTGTTTGGATTGTATCTTATGCAAGATCTTTCTAAACTACATATTCATCCACAACGATATTTCTAGATGGAATACATTTGAGGGATTTAAAGTCTAATTTCTTTCTATGAGCATAAGTAATGCTTCCAAAAACTTTTAAACAACTCACTACTAGCGTTTGACCAATAAAGGCTTCAAAAGGAGTTGTGCCTTTCAAGGCATAGTGGAAGATCTATTAACTGTTATAAAAATGTATGTGTGTGAGCATAGTTTAGAGCCGACCTCAAAGATAGATAAGTTTAGAGCCAAACTCAAAGAGATAGGTACAAAAATTAAAAAAAAAAGACCTAAAATATATATAGTGGAGTGGTCCCAATATACAATATAGAATCGTTATTAAATTATCATTCCATTACATCGCAGTCAAGATGTCTAGCACTCACGACCAACATGGTGGGGATCGTGAGGCTTGGCTCAATCAACATGTCCCCTGTCCATGCACGCAATGCGAATTGGCCATTCATCGAAAATGTCGTTTGTCCATAGAGTATGTGCAACGGTATGGAGAGTTTCGAGTTGAGATAATCGACCAAGCAATGTGAATTACGAGATTGCGATAAGTTCTCTCTCATTAATATATGACATGTAATTGATTTAAGTATAACAGTTTGGGGTTATCTTAGAAGTTAGCTCCTTAACATCCTTTACAGGGTCAGGGCCATGTTGATACATTGTAGTCCGCAGATCTCTTGCGTCCAGTAAGACGGGTTCGTTCGTGCTCTATACAAATGCCGTCTGAGATAACTAACTATCTCATAGAAGGTGATAACTCTCAACCCCCTTCTATGGGTGAGAATGCTGGAGACATGGACGATCCTCCTGCTTTTTCGGAGCCCGAGTTAGAGGACATGATCGAATCATTGCTTCCAATAGACTCGAAATCCCAAGATCCTTTAATTGCAGAGGCTGCCATTCCATTGTATGATGGGAGTCGGGTATCCCGTTTGAAGAGACTTCTTGCATTGTTGAGCATACAAACAAAGTATGGATGGAGCGATGCAAGTGTGAGAGAGCTATTCAGGTATATTATGATGTGTATGATTCTTTATTAAAAGCCATTAAAATATGCTATGTAGTACTCTAATAACGTGCTTCATTGCAATTTATAGAACGTTGAAATCTTACATTTTGCCTACCCAAAACATGATGCTTGAGTCTCGTGATGATGCAAGACAAGTGCTGCAAAAGCTAGGCATGGATTATAATTGCATTCATGCTTGCCCCAATGATTGCGTTCTCTTCCAGGGAGAGTTTGAATTGTTGGCCACATGTCCCAAGTGCGGTGCGGACAGGTATCGAAATGACTTGCAAGGACAGACTGTTCCACAGAAGGTTTTGAGGCACTTTCTGCTCATACCGTGTGTTCGTCACATTTTTCGTACCAAGAGTTTTGCAAAGTTGACTACATGGCATGCGGAAAATCGATCCACTGATGGTGTACAGTGTACACCAGTTGACTCAGAAGCACGGCATCACATTGACAAGACTTTCCCTGACTTTGTAAAGGAGGCGAGGAATCTACGATTCGGTCTTGCCATGGATGGGGTAAATCCTTTTGGTTTACGTTCCACCTCCTATAGTGTATGGCCCGTGGTCCTTGTTAACTACAATATACCGCCATGGCTTTCCACCAAGAAAGGACACCTTTTGCTCAGCTTGCTTGTGCATGGATGATACAAAGTCAAGAATATGGATGTCTACCTCTCTCCACTGATTGATGAGCTAAAGGAGTTGTGGGAGGGAATTGTAGTGGAAGACATGAGCAAACATATTGGTAGGCGATCCAAAACTATAAGGGAAATTCTTATGTGGACCATGCATGACTTTCCAGGTTATGGAGAATGCTCTAGTAAAGCGTGTTTTCTTATTTTGCTAGTTTTCTTTAAGCAATGTTGGTGTTATGACATGCCTCATTGTAAATGTGTGTTCTGTAGGGCTAGTAAGGTCCATGGGCTCTACATATACCTACTCACCTGAGATATTGCATAATGAATGTCAAGGCATATGTTGCAAAGGTAAAAAATTGTAAATTGTAACATCAAACATCTCTTCACCACAATGCATAGACAGCTTTAAGCTTGGCTCCATATGAGTGCACATAGGTTTGCAGTCCTGTATGTTAAAACTATGTAATAGCTTATCCATATACTATGAGTGTGACAATATAATACCATACAGATTTTTAGTGCGTTTGAATCCCCAAATAATAGTGTAGGCAACCCATATTTGACATAGAAAATGCATGTTTTAATTCAACATTTAATTTTACAATTTTTTCCCTTGTAGGTCTAGTGAGTAGCATGCCATCTACATAAAGAATGATAATCAGAAAGTCCCCTTCCCCCCCTTCATTCTTAATGTAAGGAGTGGGAGTAGTTGGACTATTTTGTTGCTGGCCAAATAAGCATCAATTTTGGAGTACCATGCATGAGGAGCTTGTTTGAGAACATAGAGAGATTTATTTAACTTGCATACCATGTGCTCCTTCCTCTTACCAACAAACCTCACGCAAGTACGCATTCAAAATAATTTTCTTAATTTTTGACTAATGTACTTTCTAGCCATGATTTGCAGCCATAAAAATCATATATCTCACCATACTCATACGGGATAAAGAAGCAAAAGTTTACTCATGATCTATGCCCTTTTTTTGCACATAGACGTTTGCTACCAATTGTGCCTTATACTTGTCAATAGTTCCATTGGCCTTACATTTTAGATTTAAAAACCCATTTTGTGCCAATGGCCTTCTTACTAGGTGGTAAAGCCACAAGGTCATTATCGAACAGTGAGGTCATAAATACATGCTCATCACAATGATCTACTTTTGTAAAATCAACCAAATGTACCCCTCTTAGATAATGTGCTATTGCATGCCTAGCATCTCTTTTAGTGTATACTGAGGTAAAGGAGCATCCACTTTATTCTATTGGAGAGTGTGTAATAGCCATCTAGGGATTGTTTTGGTTGCATTTATAGCAACCCTTTCATGCTCCATTGCTTCTTCTACTACATGTGCTAAACCATCATTTAAACCTTGCTGTTTCGAAGCATTGTCAAGAATGTGGGAGAGAAGGAAGGAGTCTCACTTGTAGCTTTCTTGCTTGCACAATGGGGGAATACACACAGAGGTGGAGGCTGAAAACAGTTTTCCTCTTCTTAGTTGTGTAAGCAAAAATAACTCTAGTACAAAGAAATAGAAGAACCCTATATATGGGTCTCAAACCAAACTCAACTAACTAAGGTGGCATACTAACTGAGCCACGAACTAGAGTAGATAAGGATAGCTATCATGTAGCTATTATTCATGGGCGGTGTACCAACCGCGTCTGCAACTGACACGTCGGTGACATAAATACACAACGGTCACCCTGGCGTATCACGAGTGGATCTCGATATCTCAACACTCCCCCTCGAGCTCAATCCCAATTCCTGCACACCAAGCAGGTCTCTAAACTTGCGCAACTTCTCTGCGCCCAATGCCTTCGTGAATATGTCAGCTACCTGATCCTCTGTGCTGACATAAACTAGATCAATAAGACCTAGTAAAACCCTCTCTCGCACATAGTGATAATGCACCTCAATGTGCTTTGTTCTAGCATGATAGACTAGGTTATTTGCCAAGTGTATACTACTCATGTTGTCACAATAAATGACAACTGGCCCATCTGTAGACTGATGCATATCATAAAGTAGCTTATGCAACCAAGCTACCTCACATGCAGCCATTGTTGCACCCCTGTACTCAGCCTCTGTGCTCGACAAGGCAACTGTAGGCTATTTCTTGCTGCTCCAAGTGACTGCATCACTCCCAAAAGAGAACACATATCCACTGGTAGATCGTCTATCAGAAATACTACCAGCCCAATCAGCATCAGTGTATCCATGCAACTGTATCTGAACCCCAGTCACATAAAATAGTCCATACTGCAATGTGGACTTCACATACCTGAGTATGGGTCTAGCCGCATCCAAATGCGGTTTCCTTGGAGCCTGCATAAACTGACTTACCAATCCAACAGCATAGCTCAAATCTGGCCTGGTAATAGTCATATAAATCAAACTTCGTACTATGCGTCTGTACATAGTAGGGTCTTCTAGAAGCTCACCTGTATCTGTGCTCAGCTTCACATTCTGCTCCAAAGGAACTGAAATAGGCTTACAGCCTATCATCCCATATTTGGACAGCATGTCCAATCCATACTGCCTCTGCAAGAGCTGTATCCCACTTGGTGATCTAATCACCTCAATGCCCAAGAAATAACGCAGCTCTCCCAAATCCTTCATCTCAAACTTCTGCTTCAATAGCATTTTCACATGAAGGATATCTTCATTACTGTCACCTGTCATAATCAAATCATCAACATAAATTACAAGTAGCATAATACCTTTCTCTGTTTTTCTCACATAAAGTGAGAAATCTGCCTTGGAAATTTAAAAGCCAATAGTGACAAGATACTGTCCTATCTTGTCAAACCATGCTCTAGGTGCTTGCTTCAAGCCATACAAGGCTTTCTTCAACCTGCAAACAAACTCAGGATGAACATCGTGCACATAACCTGGTGGCTACTCCATATACACCTCTTCTTGTAAATCACCATGCAAGAAGGCATTCTTTACATCCATCTGATGTAAAGACCATCCCTTTGATGTAGCCATAGCAATGACTGCTCTTACGGTTGCCATCCTTGCAACCGGACTGAATGTTTCTTCATAGTCAATGCCATATTTTTGTGCATACCCCTTGACTACTAATCTTGCCTTGTATCTGTTCACAAAGCCATCTGCATTGTGCTTCACCTTATAAACCCACTTACAGCCAATTGCATTTTTACCTTTAGGCAAAGGTACCAATTCCCATGTAGCATTTGCTTCCAAGGCATCCATTTCTTCATCCATGGCTTTCTCCCATTTTTCTTTTCCCATGGCTTCCTCAAAAGAAGTGAGTTCTGGTTCCTGTATCACTTTAACCATATATGCATAATGAATGGCTGTAAATCCATCATATTTGAGCCTATCCACAGGATACCTAGCTCTCATAGACCTACGCAAAGTAGGTTCACTCCCAGATGCTCTCAAAACATCCTTGGTCTTCCTTACTCTAGGTGTAACAATAGAAGGAATACCCAACTCATCATCAATGCTCTATTCTGAGCCACTAGATTCACCATCCACATAAGAATGACTTGCATTCACATCAAACATAGGCTGATCAACCTTCTCTTTTTCTTTTCGTGATACCTGCATACCACTATCTGCATTGCTTTGAGAAGATTCTCCTTATCTCAATCTGCCTGTCCATGGCGAAGAATGTGAACCACTGTTAGAGGACGCTCCAAGTCCACTAATATTTTGTGACTGTTGCTGTGAATTCTGTCCAGCATTACCATTTTGTGCATCTACATCATCAATCACATTTACTGATTTATACTAGCTACTCATCTCATCAAAAACAACATCTCTGCTCACTGTAAACTTACGAGTAGAAGGGTTATAACATCTATACCCTTTTTGCTGCAGAGTAACCAATAAAAATGCACTTCTCAGCTTTTGGATCCAACTTGGATCTCAACTCATCTGGCACATGTACATAGGAAATGCAACCAAAAATTTTCAAATGAGAAATATCTGGTTTCCTACCAGTATACCTCTCCTCTAGAGTCATTCCATGTATTGCTGCAGTGGGAGTCGTGTTCATTATGTAGACTGCTGTAGCAACTGCTTCAGCCCAATAAAAATCTGGCAAGTCTTTTTCATTGAGCATGGCACAAGATACCTCTCCAATATGCATGTTTTTCCTTCCTGCAATTCCATTTTGTTGTGGGGTATGACTACATGAATATTGTTGCTTTATGCCATGCTCCTGCAGGAACCTTGCAAACTCATTTGAGAGGTACTCTCCCCCTCCATCTGACGTTAGGCACTTTATCTGCAGGCCTGTTTCTTTTTCAACCATCGCTTTAAGAGTTTTGAAATGCCCAAAAACTTCACTTTTCTTTTTCATAAAATACACCCAAACTTTCCTGCTATAGTCATCAATAAAATTGACAAAATAATGACAGCCTCCAAGAGATGCAGCTTTAGTTGTCCACACATCAGAGTGGATTAATTCCAATGGCTTCTTACTCTCTTGAACATGTCTAGGAAATGGTTTCCTTGCCTGTTTTCCAAACTGACAGGCTTCACATACCTTATGCATTTTTGCAACCTTGAATTTGGGCAATCCTGCAACAATATTTTGGGCCTGCATTGATTTAAGTCATTGTACATTAACATGACCAATGCGTTTATGCCAGATATCAATATCTGCAACTACACCGGTCCCATGTGCAAACATTGCTGCACTCAATTCAGACATGTCTGCATCCAATGTAAACATTCTGCCCTTCTTCTTTCCTTTTGCTATCAATCGACCTTTATTTTTCATATCCTCAACAAAGCATCCATGAGAATTAAATCTGACCTGCAAGCCTTGCTCAACCATTTGACCAACAGAAACCAGATTCTTGGTGATATTCGGGACATGAAATACATCGGACAGGTATTTATTTTTCCCATCCTGCATAGACAAAGGAATTTTTCCAATCTGCACAATAGGATGTGCAGTATCATCACTAGTCTCCACAAATCCTGATTTTTCCATTTTCCTTGCATCCTCCATTTATTCTGCATGACCTGTCATGTGGTTTGATGCACCTGAGTCAACATACCATACATCATTGCTTTCTTCTGCACTTGTCACAGAATTGTTCATGTGCTACACCATAAACAAATGCTCATTTCTGTCATCACCCTGTCTACTAGAAGATGCATAATTCCCTTGTTGCAGTTTTCCATTCATGATGTCATTCTGCTTTTTATAGCAGTCTTTAGCCATATGACCCATTTTACCACAGTAGTAGCATTTAACATTACTGTTTGCATTTTGGCCTCTTTGCCATCCACCATGACCTCTTTGGCTCCCCCTGCCTCTAGAGTTACCACATCCTCCTCCATAGGACTGGTTTTCTTGAGTTTGCTGCATATTCTGATGTCTACCACAGCCTCCATATCGGCCTTCTCTACCTCTGCCTCTACCTCTTCCAGCATTTGAGTAGAAGACAGCTTCTTTTGAAGTTCCTTCTAAAGAAGATGCACCACCATTTCTCTGCTCCTCAGAAATTAGAAGAGCAATCAACTCCTCAAAATCAGGAAATCTTTCACGGACAGAAATGGATGTTCGGAACTGTGCATAATCCTTTCCTAGACCATTCAAGGTCACAGAAACTAGATCATCATCTTCCACTGGCAACCCAATGGAAGCAAGTGCATCTGCAATCTTCTTCACCTTCATGTGGTAGTTATTGATGCTTATATTTTCTCTTTGCACGTTATGCAACTCTTGCTTGAGCTGCATTTTCCTGGCTTGCGTATTTGTGCTATACATTTTTGACAAAGTATCCCATGCCTCCTTTGGCGTACTTGCATCTTGAATATGCACAATCATAGAGTCTGAAATGCTGATAGACAACCAGTACATAACTTTCCTGGCTCTCTCATGCCATGCTTTAAATGCCTGCATTTGCTGTTGATTGGGAACATCAGGAAGAACTGGTTCTTCTTCATTTCCTGCAACAAATTCCCAATATCCTTTTCCCATAAGGAAATTCGTCATTCTAAACTTCCATGCTTGGAATTTGTTCTTGCCAAGCTTTTCAATGACAATTTGTGAGAGAGAATTAGACGCCATTACAGAACACTGCAAAAAATTCCGTCACTGCAAAGAACACAGCTTCAGCCTCACAAAGGCAAATCTGCAAAACTGACGAAAGTGGTATTTGACCACACAGTCACTTCCTAGTGACGATTTTGCATCAACAGGCAACAGGGATGATTCTGTAACTCCCAATGTCTCTGCGCACAAGCATACGATGCAATTTCTACAGTAACTTTTCACCGACCTGTAGAACAGTGGCTGCACAACATAAAACTGGGCCTTTTCCTGAGTGCGTGTAGAAAACTTCCACCTCCAAAACAGGCCCCGAAATGGCCTCAAATCAAAAAAACAAGGTCGCCGAGGGTTAAAGCCCCCCCACGCAACATATACTGTCCTCTTGCTTCACCGCGAAGGGCGTCTCAACCTGAGACAATGCACTCCTGCACTTTTCGGCTGTGCTACCTGCAGAGATCTGCTTCCAAAACAGAAAATGAAAGCAACACTACTCCTCTTACCAGAACACCGCGAGCATGGCTTGCTTTCTTGAGCTCCTTACAACGAACAAGGCTCTGATACCATGTCAAGAATGTGGGAGAGAAGGAAGGAGTCTCACTTGTAGCTTTCTTGCTTGCACAATGGGGGAATACACACAGAGGTGGAGGTTGAAAACAATTTTCCTCTTCTTAGTTGTGTAAGCAAAAAGAACTCTAGTACAAAGAAATAGAAGAACCCTATATATGGGTCTCAAACCAAACTCAACTAACTAAGGTGGCATACTAACTGAGCCACGAACTAGAGTAGATAAGGATAACTATCATGTAGCTATTATTCATGGGCGGTGTACCAACCGCATCTGCAACTGACACGTCGATGACATAAATACACAACGGTCACCCTGGCATATCACGAGTGGAGCTGGATATCTCAACAAGCATGTGGTGTAGTAATAGCTTGTTGTATTATGTTTGTCTTGTGATTTATAGTAGGTGTGGACTCAAGGAAAGCGCAAAAAGACCCTCAAAGACATCATCAATGTCATGGGTGGCTGGCACTTGAAACTCATCATGTGAAAATGCAACATTTTCAGCAAATATGGCATCCCTATGAGTGAAAACTTTCTTCGTGCGTGGGCCATACAAGTGATATCCCTTGCTCTCCAAACATTAAGGAATAAATATGCATTTAACAACCTCATCATCGAGTTTCCTATGAAGCTCTTTTGGAATATGTGCATAGGCTATGCATCCAAACAGTGAAAGTAGTCAACCTTGGGTTTCTTGCGAAAACTTTCTTCGTGCATGGGTATAAAAGCAATAGCCCTTTCTCTCCAAACATTAGTGAATAAATATACATTTTACAACCTTGTCATCAAGTTTCCTATGAAGCTCTTTTGGAATATGTACATAGGCTATGCATCAAAACATTGAGAGTAGTCAACCTTGTGTTTCTTACTATGCCAAAGCTTCAAATGGTGTGATGATCTTTTGAGTCTTAGTGAGTGCATGATTTAACACATTATTAGTACATTGAAGGCCTTCTAGCCAAAATTTATGAGGCATCCCCTTGCTTTTCAACAAACAACAAGTAATCTCCATAAGAGTCCAATTTGTCCTTCTAGCAACATCATTTAACTAAGGTATCATTCTAATAATGGCTTGATGTGCAATGCTATGGTGAAGCAAATATGTCTCAAAAGCTAAAGACATGTACTCCCCCCTCTACCCGTATGAAGTGTCTGAGGTATCCCCTTGCTTTTCAGCAAACAACGAGTCATCTCCATAAGATTCCAAATTTTCCTTTTATAAATATCATTTTACTGAGGTATCATTCTAATAATGGCTTGATGCATAATGTTATGGTCAATTAAATATGTATCAAAAGCACAAGGCATGTACTCCCCCCCTCTACCCATACGAAGTGTCTGCACTTCCAAGCCAGTTCTAGTATCAAGCTTTGTAACAAGATTTTTAAAATAAATAAACAAATCAGTTTTTTATTTCATCCCATGCATCCATGTATATTGAGAGTAGTCATCAATAAATGTGACGAAGTAAAGATGATCCCCAAGTGTAAGTATCCTCATGGGACCACAAAGATAAAAGTGAATAAGCTGCAATTTTTTGACAACACACATTGCACCTTCCTTTTTGAAAGCAAATGTGTGCATTTTGTCCAAAATGCATCCCTCATATACATAAGGAGGTGGGGTCTCCATTCAAGGCAATGCATGTACCATATGACATATTTGAAGGGTCATCAAAATCCCAAATCTCAATGTTCATTGCAAGCATACCATAGCTTTTCTTTTTTTGTTGTAATAGGCGAAAGAGTAGTAACTATTGTGAGAGCATCATGAGACTGTCTATCATAAGTATCCAACAAAAAGAGATGACTATACAGGTGTTAAACTACCTGAGTACATAATCCATCTCTTTGTCTCTGACAATGAATTTATCATCCTCAAAGATGACCTAAAAGCCATTCTTACTAAAAGAAAAGATAGACAATAAGTTCTTTGTAATACTAGGCATAAACAAGACATCCATAAGCATGAAATTAGAACCATTTGCAACAATAATAGTGATTGTATCAATGCCACATACATGATAATTGTTGCTATTTACACATGTAACATGCTTTTGAGTAAGGGTTGAATGCAAATAGGTAAGCAAACATTTCCTCAAAGTGATGTGGTTTGATGCCCCATTGTAAAAATACAATGTGTGCTGTGTTTCAACAACATTAAATATTGAATCAGCTACTATTGAAGAATCAAAACTACATGTAAGAAAGGCATAGTTCTCCTCAATAAAGTTGGTTAAAGCATCACCATCAACAGATTTATTGGTTGATGTCTCCTTGGGACAACCAAATTGGAGGCTTACTCTTCTCTTTGGCAACTCTCTTCCCAAATTCATCAATATAGTGACCAGGCTTTTTGCAATAATGATATTTTTATTCTTCCACTACAAGGATAAGGAGGCATAGCGATGACGCTTTTCGACGCAAAAAATAGTGGCACCGCTATTTGCGTCACAAACGCGATGCAAATAGTGACAGTGCTCGGACGAAAAAATGCAGGCCGAAACCCAAGTGCATTATTTTGCGCAAACGAAGGAAAGAGAGTGAAAGGGAGAGCGAACTCCATCTTGCATTTGAGAGGGAGAGGGAGAGAAAAAGAGAAACAGGGAGAAGGAAAGCTTCTCACCGCCACCGTCGCCATTTGTGAAGAAGAGGAGGAAGTGTATGGAGGGCGAAGAGGAGCCGCCGAATCCATCCTCGGGCATTTACGGTGAGTGCATTGTTCCTTCTTGCTTTGTTTTCGTTTTTTCTCTTTTTCTTTTACTTGTTTTTATTAAAAATCATGTGTATTGAGAGAGGGAGAGGAAATGAGAGAGGGAGAGAAAGAGAGAAAAGGAAAGAAGGAATGAGAGAGAGAGAGAGAGAGAGAGAGAGAGAGAGAGAGAGAGAGAGAGAGAGAGAGAGAGAGAACATTAAACATAATAGGGAGAGGGAGAGGGAGAGGGAGGGGGAAGGGAGGGGGGAAGGGAGGGAGAGAGGGAGGGAGGGAGGGAGAGAGAGGTTTTTGTTATTGTTGTTGTTGTTTTATTCTTTTTTTCTTTTTTTCTTGTTTGTTGTTGTTGTGGTAGTCGTAGTAGTAGTAGTAGTAGTAGCGGTAGCGGTACTGGTAGCGGTAGCCATAGTGGTAGTTGTTATTTAATTTCTTATTTTCTTATTTGTTGTTGTTTTGGTAGTCGTAGTAGTAGTAGTGGTAGTGATAGTGATAGTATTTGTTGTTGTTTTTAAATTTCTTTTCTTCTTGTTTGTTGTTGTTGTGGTAATCGTAGTCGTCGTAGTCGTGATTGTAGTAGTAGTACTAGTAGTAGTAATAGTAGTTTTGTTGTTTGTTGTAGTAGTAGTAGTAGTAGTTTTTCTTTTCTTGTTTATTGTTTTTTAGTTTTCTTGTTTGTTGTTATTGTAGTAGTAGTAGTAGTAGTAGTAGTTGTTGTTGTTGTTGTTGTTGTTTTTTCTTCTTTTATTGTTTATTGTAGTGATAGTGGTAGTGGTAGTGGTTTGTTGTTGTGGTAGTTGTAGTCATAGTCGTCGTCTAGTCATAGTCATCATAGTCATGGTTGTGGTGGTGGTGGTGGTGGTGGTGGTGGTGGTGGTGGTGGTGGTAGTAGTAGTAGTAGTAGTTGTTGTTGTTGTTGTTGTTGTTGTTGTTGTTGTTGTTGTTGTTTTTTCTTCTTTTATTGTTTATTGTAGTGATAGTGGTAGTGATAGTGGTTTGTTGTTGTGGTAGTTGTAGTCATAGTCGTCGTCTAGTCGTAGTCATCATAGTCGTGGTTGTAGTAGTAGTAGTGGTTTTCTTGTTTGTTGTTGTTGTTGTTGTTGTTGTAGTAATAATTTTTTTAACTCTTTTATTTATTGTTATTTAGTTTTCATCATAGTCGTGGTTGTAGTAGTAGTAGTGGTTTTCTTGTTTGTTGTTGTTGTCGTTGTTGTTGTAGTAATAATTTTTTTAACTCTTTTATTTATTGTTATTTAGTTTTCTTCACTTCAAAGGTACTATCCAATCGATACCATTGTTACTAGAGGAGATAGGAAGCCTTTTAGACTTACCTACAAACTTGAAGCCTGAGATGGAAGCAATGATTAATGCATTGATGCCCATGGATGTCGAGACTTCTAATCCGCTTAGAGAGGAAACATCTATACCATTACATGATGGGTACTGAGTATCTCATCTGAAGACACTGCCTGCACTCCTAAGTATGCAAGAAAAATACAGGTGGAGCGATGCAAGTGTGATCGAGTTGTTCAGGTACCTTGTACGTACGCTTCATTGATTTCTTTACAACACTATCATTAAAAAAATTTGTGCTTTTTCAAGGTGTTTTATGATTTTTTTCAGGTTACTGAAGTATCGTATATTACCACTTGCAAATACCATGTCTGAGTCTCATGATGATGCACGACATGTTTTATGAAAGCTTGGCATGGACTACAATAGCATCCATGCATGTATAAACGATTGCATGAAAAAACTAGCCAAGGGGATAGTCACTTGGCAGTTAAGTGCACTTGGGTGACAACATTACTGGGATGGATGACCTTCCGGGAAGCTTTCCCTACAAGCTAGTGGGAGCTTCTCGCGCGTAGCCAATGGCGCCAACGAAGCCTTCATAACCCATTGCCAAGTATGCCAAGGGCAAGATACCAAGATCTATGCCTTGATCACTGCCTTAGTCGTAAGCCTTCTTGGAGTGACATTCACCCGATGACACAATGCATGATGCTCATCGTATCTTTATCTCCATGCTACATTTGAAAAACAGAGCCCCTCTCTGACATGATATCATCGATGATATCAATGAAAATACTAAAAGCAAGCATTCTCTCTTTACCACCTCCCTCCATTCCCTTCCCTCCCCCCTCCCCTCGCCCCCAATTACTGTATAAAGAGGGATAGAGCATCATGTCAGAACAACAACCCATCCAGAAGTCTCTCTGTTGTTGATGCAACAAAGCTCTGTTGTAATTAGTCGAGCCTCTCTCTTTCCACACCTACACGGAAGCACTGCTCAAATCCATCAAGATTCTTCTATGGCTTCCAAGAGATGTTGTCATACCGCTATGCACACACCATGTGAAAAACTCTAAAGTGCGGCTTTCTATTTTATCTAGAGAGCCCATGCCATTTTAGACATTAGTGTTAGTGTCCATGGTTCAAACATATTAGTTTTTTGGACAAGTGTAGCCAATTTATGATATTTTAGATATTATCTCTTATAAAAATCCAAAAATTGTAGACAACTTCTAGATTAGGATGACATGCAAAACAAAGCATGTAGCTTTCAACCATCTGTGAGGATTTTATGTAAAAAGAGAGATAGACGAAATCATGCACATCGCAAGCGCTGTTTTCAGGTAGTGAATAACACTCTGAAGTGGGAGATGAAGGAGTGATCTAGCATAATTCTGGCCAAGTGTGCTGGTATTTTACCCCCCTTTCGGAGCCAATGGAAGCATCCGATTAGTAGTCTGATCAGCATAGAGAAATGTATTATTTTGTTTACGTTTTTGTGTACAAGAGCTTTGTCTTCTCGTAATGGAGAAATAAACTAACAGGCTTCAATGATGTGAGTATTATTCTACATCTTCTATTTCTTTCTGCTAGTATTATTTGATATCTCCTCTTTCTTTCAAACCCTTCTCTTCCATCTACTCCACTCCATGAATCTCCCTTCATGCTGATGTCTCTTACCCCCATGGTAGATTTTCGACCGCAAATGCTCCAACAATGGTGAACCCAATGTGAAAGTCGGCAACAGAGGTGTGTAAAGATGGGAGATTCTATAGCTTCAAGTGGTGGTGATTCTTTATAGCAAATTATTTCTTTTTTACAGCAACAACAACAACAGTTGTTATTACAACAACAGTTGTTATTACAACAACAGATGCAAACTCGATAGGAAGCACAAAGAATTGATTTCTTAGTGATGAATGCATTGCAGGGAGTGGGACAAGAATTAAAGCAGTTCAAAGGTCAAAATGTTTTGGCCTCCATCCAGTTATATGAAGAAAAGATGTTGTTTCATGGGGTACCGTAGTATGCATGGAGTTTGTATTTCGTTCGTTTGGCCATGCATGCTTTGCATGATCGAATTGATGAGTTACATAGAAGAGATGTTGATCGGACAGCTTTTAAGAAAGCTTTGACAAAATAGTTTTTCTTGGAAGATGCAGGATTAGTAACTAAAAATACATTTATAGATTGGATTGAGAAGCCCAATAAAGGGTTGGCTGCTACAGCTTTACTTTGTGAATTTGAAAGTGGATATGCGCAATTGGATACTGATGAGCAGCAATCATTGGAGAGTCAGAAAATTGATTTGTTTCTGAAGGCTGCATATCCTGTCCTGTAGGAGAAGATGATTGATCATTTAGAAGATGCCTCTTCTCAAACAGGGCTGAAATCAGATTTAGCTAATGTAACTGAAGAAGTGCATATGTTGGTAAAGAGAGAGCAAATGAAATTAAGATGGGGTACAGGCACCTCAACTACCAGTACTTAGAAGGGGGCTTGAATTGTAGCCAAGGCGCTTGTAGCTATGGTGAAAAAACTAACTATACATGTTGGTCCAGCTCTTAAAGGTGATGCTGTGGATGAATTAATCAAAGACATACATAATTTGAGGCTAAATTTGACAGAGATCTATAGAAAGGTTGAAAAGTTGGATGTTAAGGTAGAAGAGAAGGCTCGGACAACACCCCAAAGACCGTACAAAGAAGGATACAAGAGCAGACACATTTGGTGTGACAGTTTACAACATGAAAACCGAGATTGTATAGCTTACTACAACAACATCCATGCATGTATCAATGATTGCATAATGTTCGAGGAGAATATGAAACTATGGAGACATGTCCAAAGTGTAGTGCTCACAGGTATCGACAGGACTTGCAAGGGCAAGCCATCATCATGAATGATGAGGGGAGAAGGGTGATGGCTTGCATGAGAGAGTTGTGCCAATAAGTTTTTCAGCACAACGTCTTGGATCACTAGAAGAACATACCGGAGAGGAGCAAGGACTACATAGTAGCATCCTTGTATGAAGAGTTTTTGGTAGTACCAACAACATCAAATAGGTTTTCTATGCGCTGGATGGAGTGCATGCGTACATATATATCACACAGATGATCGAACGCACGCAAGGCACTCAAGAGTGGGGCTTCAAAGCTCAAGTGGCTAGACGTGGATGATTGGTGCCGACTGAGGGAGGAGGCTACAGATTCTCAAAGATGTTGGAGATAGCAGTGCAAGGTGGCGAGGGCATGACTAGAGGCCCGAGTGATCCATCATCTTGGGAGTGGCGGCCACATGATATATCTAGAGGACTTTGTAAGTTTTTCTTTTGTTTTGCTTGCTTTTTTTTCTTGCAATATCATTTGTACTGACAATCGTGTTTCTAACAATTGTATTTTGTTTTCTTTGCAGAACTCCCTTACAAATCGCTATCCCACCGACCTTGAGACTCAATATGCATAGAGGCACGGTCTCACTGCATTGATCGACCAATTGTATGGATGTGGCAGCCCTGTAAGTCATCTTTCTTGTTCGTAGTTACCATGTTTAATTAGAATTCATTATTGTATGGTGGACTGAAGTGTAGTTGTTTCTTTTTTTGCAAAGTCCATTCAATGCTCCTTTGTGGTGGGACGAGGTTTCGGATGGCGAGGATCTATAGCTCACCGTTGGATCCTTGGAGCTCACATACCCTTTTTTTTTGTCACGTGATTTGTGTAGACATTTTCTATGTAGTAGTAGTATCTTGCCATGATTTTATTGGTCACTTTCATTATGCGATCATGTATTTATTTCATATATAAATGTTATGATTTAAGTACACTTTGTCTTTATTTACACGAGCGTTGTACACATTACTGAAACTATTTTGTATGGCCCAAATAAAGCACATAGTGCTATACTGCCCTACCAAATTTTTTTTTTCCCTGTTACCATTGCTATTAGCGTCACAAATTCATTGCATGCGTCGCTATTAGCTTCACAAAATGCATCGCAAAGCATCGTTATTAGCGTCGCTATTTGTGTTGGTATTCGACACAAATAACGACGCTGATAATGAGGCTGATACCGGCTGTTCTATGGTGTCGCTAATAACGACGCTTTTTGCAACAATGGGGGCAAATTTCTTTATGAACATTTTCGCCGCTTTTAACGTTGGTATAAGGCCTATATCTTGTAGTGTTCTTAAACTTTTTTGTTTCTGAAGCAGCCTTATTTAATGGGTGTCTAGTATCAGTCTTTTGTTGGTTTGTTAAATTTTACTTGACTTTTCCTCTGCCTTGATACTTAGAAATCATAGCCACATCATTTGAATGTAATGCAATATTCTTCTCAGTTTGTTTCTCTTGCAGCAAGATGCTTTCATCTCCACAAATGTAAGGGTCTATTGGCCCCTCCTCAAAGACAACATCAAAGATTTGTGGAAACCAAGATATGACTCAAGAAGAGAGCTCTATGTGATGTTTACCAATTCAGCATCTTGAATAACCTCATCAACACATGGAGTAGTTGTTCACACAAATCTTGTATGTGAGTAAGGTGATCTCTCATGCTATCTCCCTCATCTATGTTCACATTGGCCAGCTCTCTATGGAGATAGGATATTGTGGTCTCATTGCATGCTACAAATATACACTCAACTACACCCCATGTAAATTTTGAGGTCCTACAAGATCGAATGTGCATAATAATTGCCATTTTTATTGATAAGGCAATCAAAGAAAGTACATGTGCATCCTTTGAGTCCCACTTTCTCTAATCTTAGGTAGGAGGGGGAGGAGAGGTAGTAGCCGTATAACAATAGTGTCAGCAATCTGTCGTTGAGCATTACACTGAGGAGTTAGGGGTGCAAGAACTCTTGGTCATTGCAAATCACTTGTGACATAGTCCGACAAGTCCTTTGCCACAAGAAGGTTATGGAACATAAAACCCCACAATTGGTAGTTCCTCGGGGGATCCACTAGGTTTTACTGTATGGTACCAGTGAGTGTAAGGGAGGGGGATTATTTAAGGGAAGGAATATACATTTTATAAGGTAAGGTCCCATAAATAGGGGGTAGATAAGGGATATTTTTATATATTTCTTGCATGCAGGTGATGTCTCCTTAATATTACTACTAGTGAATCCCCCATGGGTAGTTCTTGCCATTCAGTTTGTCCTTTTGAGTGAGGACACCAAGAATGTTCCTCTAGTCATTATGCCCTTGACATGCCATGTTTTCAACAATGCACAAAAATTAGTAGCCAAATACTTCACAGCTAACGTATAGAGTGTACTTATCTTAGTACCAAGAATCCCCATAGGATTCGGATGCAAGTACCAAAATTTCACTAATATGCCAAAATGTGCTCAATGTAATACGAGTCTTGTACTACACTTGCTTCGAAAATATGTGTCCACAAATATATAGTTTACATCAATTTAATGTAGAGTCTCAACAAAAGTTACTAAATTTTCCTAAAGTTTTATGCTCAATCTGATTGTGATAGCAATTAATTGTTATTCTATTCCTTGTTATGCATTGGATTGAGATTGGAATGTGTGTTGGGAAAAAGTCCTAGATTTCTTAACAAAATTATAAAGAAATTGAAGAAATTTACACCTCATAACTTGAATTTTTGCACAAATGCCACCTTGAGATGCATGTCGACAATGAACAGCAATTGAAATCTACCTCATGATGCATGCCAAAGCCTCATAATGAAAAGTCCCAAATTTCTTGCCCAAATCAAGATATAATTGCATAGTGTCGGGTTGTCGGGTGTTGCAGACTGTGCAGGTGATGCTCCACATAGGCAGAAGATGGTTGTGAGGATAAAGGTGTTGGTAGTGAGGTTCATGACTACGTGGCTACGTGTGCTGCTACAGAGGTGCATGAAGTGCACAAGTGGCCATCAAGTGGGTGGCTATAGGATACAGTGTGAAGGCACTGTGACAAGAGTGAGCCCTGGTGGCTAGGGTATGTGACTGTGCTAGCGGCAAGTAGTAGCTTTGTAGGCAAAGGCATAGCTCGCTAGGGGCACAGGTGGTACTACTGATGGTGTAAGAGGAGTAGACCAGGCTGAAGGAAGTAATGGCAACACTGGTGGTTTTGGTTGTGCTAGCTCTGTAGGAAAGCAATAGGATAGAACTAGGCAGTAGTTAGTCTTGGAGCAGATCAAATCTCTTCTTCCCATAGAGCATGGGTTGATGGCAGCAAGACCTCGAGTTGAGCTGCGGTTTAACGATGGCTAAAAAGAACCCATGTTGAAGCTGCTTTGATACCATATATGAGAAAAATCCACTAGTTATGGAGAAGAGGTAATCAAGACAGTGATAGTAAGCTGAAGAAAGAGAGTCAACTGTACGTACTAAATACTGAATTGAAAAGAGTGAAGGTACAACCTAACTTAGGTCGGTCAGGCGGACCTAGCTAACGCTCCACCAATTGAGTATAGTTAAGCTAGCTTACTCTAGTCCCTAGTGTCACTACTTTAATGTCAAGAGACTCGTATCACACACACATACACACTTAAGTGACACTTATAAAAGTGTCCACACCGCACAAATTGTTACAACTATATATCATCTCTCACTTGACTTGGGTCTCACCTATATATACTAACTCTACATCAATATGAATCATTCTTTGGGAGCATGTCTTGTGTATCTCTCTCGTACTCTCTCTCTCTCTTAACATGGTATCAGAGCTATGGATGCATAGCAACAACAAGGAAGATAAGTTGTTTCATTGTTTATACTTGATTGAATTCTTTGCACGAGTGATGATTTGATACATGAACTTGTTCAAATTAGAAGTACTAATTAATTTTTTCTTTAATCCTGTCAAAACCGCTTGTCAATCGGAGTTCTGGATCAAAAGTTATGACAGTTCAGGATTCAAGACAACAATTCTGCTCGAATCTGCGATTCTTTATTTAAGATTGTAATTCTAATTACAATTTGTTAATCCCCAATTACAATTCATTAATCGCTTGTCTTCATTAATGGTGTTGATTATGACAAGCAAACATCTTGCTATTTTTAGCGATGTTTTATTCTCTTTCACGTTCTTTGTTCGACCGAAATAGCACTTTTCTTATATGCGTCATCTTGTCTTGCATGTTACGTCTCTTTATTTCGGTCTTTCTTTTTAGTCACTCAATACTTTTCGTCGTTCTTACGTGCATCTCCCTATTTTAATTGTCACACATCTCAACTACGCTCGTCTTGTTCATGGTTTGCAGATTCTGTGATCTCATCTTATTTATTTTCTCTTGAGATACAGGCATGGCCAATTGCGTAATTGTTAACGGATATTTGTCTGGCCAACGTTCGGTTCCCTTCTTCCAAGGACAAAGCTTTCCTGGGTGTACTAGATGATGAAGGATGTTCCAAATCTGCAAGTAGTTATCGAAGCCAAACTAGCTCGGGAGCTATTAATGATGCAGCAACATATTCGACCTCAGTTGTAGAAACCGCAACACATCATTGTTTCTTGCTGGACCAAGAAACCAAACATCCATGTACAAAGAAACAATTCTCACTTGTAGATGGCATGGATAAATGTGAACTTGCCCAATCAGCATCTGTATATCCAATAAGGTCAAGAGAAGTTGAAGAAGATAAAGAAGAATCCTCTCAATGATGATAAATAAGACCAAACTCCTTAGTACCCTTGAGGTACTTAAGAATACGTTTTGCAGCACTCCAATGAATAGTGGAAGGGGAAGAAAGATACTATCCCAAAAAGTTAGCTGCAAATAAAATATCTCGTCTTGTGTTTAAACCAATAAATTGAAGGCAACCAACAAGATTAGCGAAAGGTTGATGAATGGTTGATTCTTCATTGCGTGTTGTAGATGTACCCTTGGTAGAGCTCAAAATAATGGGAGTGTTGGCAGAGTGCGCATTTGTCAACCCAAACTTCTCAACAATATCATTAATAAACTTTGTCTGGCAAAGAAGAAGAACGCCTTGTTGTCGGTGTCGTTGAACTTGAATACCCAAACAAGAATGTATCTCACCAAGATCCACCATTTCAAATGCAGTCGATAAAAGCTTCTTCATAGCATCCAAGAAAGCAATATTATTTGACACAAGAATAGTATCATCAACATATAGAGCAAGAATAATAAAACATTTGTCCTCCCTTTTGATGTAAAGATTTAGATCAGCAAAACATGCAACAAAACCTTTAGATGTGAGGAACTGATCAATCTTAATATACCAAGCACGAGAGGCTTGCTTCAATCCATATAATGCATGATGAATGTGGCATACAAGATGCTCCTTTCCTGCGATCATAAAACCTTCAGGTTGTTCCATGTAGATTTCTTCTTCAAGATCTCCATTGAGAAAAGTCGTTTTAACATCCATTTGGTGAATTTCTAGATCAAATAGTGTTGCAAAAGCCAAAAGCATATGAACAGTTGTGGAGCGCACAATAGGAGAAAATGTTTCTTGATAATCTACTCCTGCAATCTGCGAGTAACCTTTTGCAACAAGTCTTGCTTTGAACTTATCAAACGAGCCATCAACTTTGGTCTTGGTTTTATAAACCCATTTACATTTGATAGGAACACGATTTGGGGGGAGTTCAGTAAGAATCCATGTACCTTTGGAGATTAAGGAATCATACTCATCTTGCATAGCTTCTTGCCATTGATCCCTTTGAGACGAATTGATAGCTTCCATATACGATATTGGATCCTCTATGAAGTAGAAGTGTGGAAAGGCAAACGATGGTGTTTTCCAAGTGCACAGTACTCACATATTCCCATACGTGGATGAGATTTAAGACCCATACCTTGCACAAGACCATGACGATGAAGATCAAGAATTTTGGCAAAATCAGAGTGTGCAAATTGTTGATGCCATAATTTGCAATCTGCATCTCCAGGGGCAGTAACAACATTTGCAACCGTATCATTCAATGATAGCTCAAATAGATTACCATGTCGAGGAGCCACAGCTATAGTATGTCCGTCTTTCTCTATACGACATTGATTATGATCAAAGCCAACAAACAAACCAAGATCAACTAGACGAGCAACAAAAAGACGATTTCTTTGTAAATCTGGAACATGAAGAACTCCTCTTAATATTCTAGTGGATGAAACAATCTACAGATATAAACCACCCACTCCTTTGACTTGACAAGTCGTATCATCCGCAAGGTAGACGAACTTCTTGACAGGAAGAGAATGATAATTGTGAAGCCACTGTGATTGGTATGTCATGTTTCCAGTGGCACTTGAATCAATGATGAATAGAGAACCATCATGAACATGCAGTACATTTTCTGGAGAGATATAATGATGGACGAAATTGAGCTCCTGATGAGTATGATCATCATCAATTGTAGTTTATTGAACAATATAAGCTCGAGAACGTTCTTCATCATATCTGTGTTTATAATAATGATGAGATGGATTATCTGCATGTGCACAATAATCACAAGGAGGAAAACTTTTGGACGAGCGAGGTTGCTTTGTAGTAACTCCATGCTTCTCATCATATTGATGTGCCCAGCAAGATCAGAAGCCACATAGCCTTTCTTATCACAATAAGAACAATGTTTGTTAGGATAAGTAAGATGAGAAGATTTACCACCTTGATTAGGGCGTCCACCGTGCTAAAAACGTGAAGTGGGACGCTTGCGAGCAACAAAAGTAGCATCAAAATCCCTTTGTTCGCGAGTGACCAAAACAGCATCAAACTTTTCCAAATGATGCTCGTGACGTTGAGAATATTCAATAAGAGATATACATGCTTTGTCAAAGTGGATATCATCCTTGTTAGACAAATTAGTGATGATATTGTCATATAAAGGATCTTTGATGGTATGAAGAAGTTGAGTAACAATCTAATTTTTAGGTTTGGCTTCGACAACTACTTGCAGATTTGGGACATCCTTCATCATCTAGTACACCTCTTCGATGCGACAACCAAAGTGCTATTAGTCTTACCAAAGACTATATACAACATAGTAAATCAAATTATATTGCTATTCATTATCATTATGTTCGACGATATGAAGTCAAGAAAGGTTCCATTATGGTGGAGCATTGTCCCAGTGATCAAATGGTTGCAGACATATTCACAAAAGCTCTTAGTGAAGCTCGCATTAGTTCATTAAGACATGCACTTGGTATTGTTCCAAGTTTTTGTCTCATTTATTGAGGCATGTATCATTGTATTCAAGAAAACTTTATAGTAAATCATTTTTGTATCGTAGGTATGTGTAGGGGCTCGGGTTTTTCCCTTGTTCACCCCAAGGGTTTTTTCACTCACAGAGCCAAGAGACCTTTGTTTGAGTGGGGATGTTACAACTATATATATCATCTCTCACTTGAATTGGGTCTCACCCATATATACTAACTCTACATCAATATGAACCATTCTTTGGGAGCATGTCTTGTGTATCTCTCTCTCTCTCTCTCTCTCTCTCTCTCTCTCTCTCTCTCTCTCTCTCTCTCTCTCTCTCTCTCTCTCTCTCGTACTCTCTCTCTCTCTCTCTCTCTCTCTCTCTCTCTCTCTCTCTCTCTCTCTCGTACTCTCTCTCTCTCTCTCTCTCTCTCTCTCTCTCTCTCTCTCTCTCTCTCTCTCTCTCTCTCTCTCGTACTCTCTCTCTCTCTCTCTCTCTCTCTCTCTCTCTCTCTCTTAACACAAATTACATGGTCACTACCCAGAATTGAAAAAATCTAGCATTTGGTAGACTCTCACGAGCTCCAGGATGGAATTTGCTAGAAGGGCTCTCAAATCTTATATGGTTTATTTGTATGAGCGAGATAACATGTCCTTGGAAGATGACCTAGGAGCAAACACCTTTGTAAATGGGTTGAGAGTGGATAGTAGACTCCGCCCAAATGAAACTATCTCAGGCAATGTAGATTGAGGAATTGGCTCGAAGCATAATTGTCAAGTACAAAAGGTACATTTTTGTACAATAAAATAAAGTACAATCCTAAATAGTACCTAAAAATTTTATAAGGTGGAGTACAATATCAGTATGAAAAAATTTTCATCTTGATTATTTTGGACTAAAGATGATATGGCATATTTCTAAAGTCTAAACAACAATGCTATTAGAGTATACAAGATGATTACTTGAGGGTCAAATGCCAAAGTCTCTATGGTATATGCCTCATGCACAATACATGCTATGACTTACAAATTGCAATTACATTGAGGGGAAGGGGTACATCATACATGAATGATCATAAAAATAATATCGATAAGTGTATGCTAGAGAGAGAGAGAGAGAGTGTGTGTGTGTGTGTGTGTGAACCAGAGGTGGATACTTGAAAAAACGAGGATTATGCGGGTGTAGCAAAAAATGCCCTACTTTTTCATACAAAATCATACTAATATATAACGTATTGTATGGATTAGTCCATACTATGTACGTAGACAAACTTGGCTTGAAGGACAGTACAATGTACTGCGCTATGTCCCTCTCATTAAAAACTATATCTCTTTGGGTAATAACTTTATTTGTCATGGGGTCAAACAAGCACTATATAGGCCTTTGCCTTGGAGGAGCATCCTACAAAAATCAAGAGAGTAGTTTGAGGCTTGAGTTACCCTATGTGATCATTAACAGTGTGCATGTAAGCATAACTCTCGAAAACTCTAAGGTGGGAAATAAGAGGAAGAATGGCAAACAATTCATTGGATTCTTTTGAGGGACTATCACAGTTTGATACCCATTGAGGATGTATATTGATATGTTAACAACCTCAATGCATAGGCACTCGAGAAAATTTGCTGAGAATATAATAGAGCGGGCGATGTTCATCATCACTATATAGTTTTTATGCTTTATAGCTCCATTATGAGAGGGGGAGTTGATAGAGGTGAGCTAGCAAGAGATGCCATGCTCATGTAAGAGTGCAATGAACTCATGGAAGGTAAACTCACTACCATTGTCACTCTTCATAGTATCTATAGAATGACCCATTTGAATCTACACTAGATAAATCCAAGCTCAAAAATATGTGAAGCCATCATATTTATATTTATGCTTTGAAGGGTACAGCCATTTATATATTGAGAAGTCGTTGAATATAAAAAACGAGTACAGTGTGTCTATAATGATGGTAGTGGATTCTATCCCATGAAGATAAAAAGGAATCGACCTAAGGGGCTCCTCAGATTTATCAGAGGTTTTTTGAGGGAATGGCATGTGGTGATATTTTCTAAGTTGATTGGCTTTGCAAATATACTTGGATAGTTTTAAGCACCTCAATCAATTGACGACATGGAAACTCATAAAGAGAGTCATACCCAAGGTGTCTGAAGTGGAAATGTCCAAGAAGCTCATTATTCATAGGCTATTGAGTTATGTCTAAAGGTTGCAAGTAGTGGAACTTAGAGCCCTGAGAAATTGGTTGGGAGAGAAAATGAGTCATCATATAGAGGTCACTAGACTATGCCTCACTACAAGCAATCACTAAAGTAGTATGAGTGTCAATGACCTCAACTATGGCTGCAGTACTCAAGATTTTTTGCTTCAATCAACAAAGATACTAAATGAGTAAGAGATTTACCATAGCTTGTAGACATAGACTCAAAGTACACATGATCTAGCGAAGACAAATCTTGAGCCCTATCAATATCAAACTTGATGCCACCTAGGCTATAGACCTAGACAAGGAGTTATTTCCACATTGGACATTCTCGGTTATAGGGGCTTGGGAGACAAAAATGTCTTGAATAGGGATCATGTGATAGGTGGCTCTAGTATCCACAATCCAAACATTTGAATTGCTTAGTTGGATAGAATGGGCTACTACAATTGACTCATTATGAGATAACTCACAAATGTGGACTAAGCTTGCATCCTCTAATATGTTTGCAAAAATGAGGTGGTCCTATGGTTCGGCAAACTGTTAGAAATGCCCTATAAAGTTGAGAAAAAAATTGCTTGTGATGACTAATTAGTTGTTGTGTTGGTCTACATCCTCAATTATCCGTGATTTTGGCTACCACCAATTTGCCTCTGGTTGTTTGATTGAGGGGTAGGGGTTTGATTCTTGCATTTAGTTTGTGTGCCATGCATAATCAATAAACCAATTTGAGAGTTAATAAACCCCAATGGTAGCATTCAAGAAGACTACTCACCCCAATAGGCAAAGCTATTGAACAAATTAGAGATTTACTCAAAATTGGGGACATACTATACATTGTCTAACGAAGCAAGATTTTGAGTATTTTCAGTATCAAACTTAACAAAACCTAGATATGGATCTTGTTTGAGGAGCTATTTCCAGATTTGCTATTTAAGCAAGCACTTACTTCTAATGTCACAAAATGAAGATAGTTAACTCGTCATTTGTCGAGATGTAGCTCCATTACTTCAAAGCATTATTCCATGAGACTTTGTCATCTTATAGGGGATGTGATAGTAGTGGGTTAAGTTTATACATGGATCTCTAGATCTCCAATGGCAATAGTGATATTACATAGCTAACAAACACAAGGAGTAAAAAATTAGATGATTAAGATAACATAGCAATGAGCTCAATGATTAAGATGCCCAAAATAAGAGTAATAGTATCTTATGCACCTTGAGCAAGATAGAGGAATTAGGCTTAAACCAAAGACCAAATAGAGTCACTACCAAGTGATAGAGGCTACTGATTTACACTTACAAACTACATACTTGGAGAAGTTGATTCTCAAGGACAATAACATGAGATGAGGACTAGCACCAAAGCGAGGGAGGCTTTCCCTTGCAATGGATAGTCATGCACCACTTGTTGGTGGTGACTCTCGAAGACAATAACACTAGAAGAGGGTCACCACCAAGTCATGGAGTCTTTCCTTGGTAGTGGATAGTAGTACACTACTTAGCGACGGTGATCTTCTAGAACACTTATAGGCGACAAGGCCACCAACATGCCACAGAGGCTTCCCATCGTAGATTGTGGCCAAGTGAAATTTGGTGGTGACCTTGAAGATACGGAACATGGACCACCACTGAGTGAGGGCAACTTCTCTTGGCAATGGGTTACAAGGGAGGCTTCCGCTGGTAATGGTTGGCCACACACCGCTCGGTGGGGACTACCAAAGTCAATAACAAGGGACAAGGGCTACCAATGAGCAAGAGAGGTAGCCTGTAGAAATGGACATAAAACATCAATGTCACAAGAATCCAAGGGTTGCACAATCCCTTTTTGGACAACACGGTTGCTTGAAAATGATGAAATTCAATTTGAAAAGCAGCATACATTGTAGGTTTTGAGGGACCCGTACTATGTATCATACATTGCTCATACCATTGTAGCGAGGGTCTGGGAACTAGGAAAATTGCATCCTTGTGCAAAATGAGAATTCTTGAGGGGGAAAAAGTGTAGAGTTTCTATGGAGCACACCGCTCCTCTAGGATTAGTGGGTGTAGAGTAATTGCCTCCAACATGGAGCCAACACCACTTGTATAACTGCCAACCTCGGGTGATGAGCATGAGGAAATATCGGTAAACAAGAGCAATGTCTGAGTTTTGGCATCCTTTTTTCTTGTTGTAACCTCATTTTGTGCCAAATTAATATGCAAAACCATTGGAAAACTTCCAATAGGATGTTTGCCTTTTGTGCACCACCACTATGTCTTGTATGCCTAAAGTATTCAGTCCTTACTTGGTAAGGAGTCTTCTCCATTCCTTGGGTGGACCAAATTGACAAACTCCTATACTCCCTTGCAAAATAGGGGCCATTGCTATAAATAATATGATGCACATTAGAAAAGAGATGGAATTAGTTAAGTGCTAAGTATAAGTTCTAGGGAGGGAGGGTCACTATCAAGCAAAAAAAGCACCACCCTCTATTATGTCCCCATTACTTTGTTTATTTTAATAAAGAATGTGCATATACATTCCTAAAATTGATTTATATTGAAAATGAAATAGTAAAGATTACACATTTGAAGATAATTAATGAGGTATTATATGCCCATTCATGGAAGGAAGGCTTGGGAAACCCTCCCAAGATAAGCTTCTCAAAACTATGTTTGTAGTATAAAACAAAAAAAGAACTAGTCAAGTGGATAGTCACTTGGCAATTAAGTGTACTTGGGTGATGACATTGCTGGGATGGATGACCTTCCGAGAAGCTTTTCCTACAAGCTAGTGGGAGCTTCTCCTGCATAGCCAATGGCACCAACGAAGCCTTCGTAACCCATTGCCAAGTATGCCAAGGGCAAGATACCAAGATCTATGCCTTGGTCGCTGTCTTGGTCGTTGCCTTGGTCATGAGCCTCCTTGGAGTGGCGTTCACCCGATGACACAATGCATGGTGCTCATCATATCTTTATCTCCATGCTACATTTCAAAAACGGAGCCCCTCTTTGACATGATATCATCGATGATATCAATGAAAATGCTAAAAGCAAGCATTCTCTCTTTACCGTCTCCCCCCATTCCCTTCCATCCCCCCCTCCCCTCACCCCCGGTTACTATATAAAGAGGGATAGAGCATCACGTTAGAACAACAACCCATGCAGAAGTCTCTCTGTTGTTGACGCGACAAAGCTCTGTTGCAATTAGTGGAGCCTCTCTCTCTCCACACCTACACGGAAGCACTGCTCAAATCCATCAAGGTTCTTCCATGGCTTCCAAGAGACATTGTCATGCCGCTACACACACACCATGTGAAAACTCTAAAGTGCAGCTTTCTTTTTTATCTAGAGATCCCATGCCATTTTAGACATTAGTGTTAGTGTCCATGGTTCAAACATATTAGTTTTTTGGACGAGTGTCGCCAATTTATGATATTTTAGATATTATCTCTTATAAAAGTCCAAAAACTGTAGACAACTTCTAGATTAGGATGACATGCAAAAGAAAGCATGTAGCTTTCAACCATTTGTGAGGATTTTATGTAAAAAGAGATCTCAATGAAATCGCGCGCGCCGGAATCGCTGTTTTCAAGCAGTGAACAGCACTCCGAAGTGGGAGATGAAGGAGAGATCTGGCAGAATTCTGGGTAGGTGTGCTGGTATTTTACCCCCCTTTTTGAGCCAATGAAAGCATCCGATTAACAGTCTGAGCAACATAGAGGAATGTATTATTTTGTGTACATTTTTTGTATACAAGAGATTTGTCTTCTGATAATGGAGAAATAAACTGACAGGCTTCAATGATGTGAGTATTATTCTACATCGTCTATTTCTTTCTGCGAGTATTATTTGATATCTTCTCTTTCTTTCAAACCCTTCTCTTCCATCTACTCCACTCCATGAATCTCCCTTCATCCTGATGTCTCTTATCCCCGCGGTAGACTTTCGACCGCAAACGCTCCGACAATGGTGAACCCGACGTGAAAGTCGGCAACAAAGGTGTGTAAATATGGGAGATTCTATAGCTTCAAGTGATGGTGATTCTTTACAACAAATAATTTCTTTTTTGCAGCAACAACAACAACAGATGCAAACTCGATAGGAAGCAGAAAGAATTGATTCCTTAGAGATGAATGCATTGCAGGGAGTGGGACAAGAATTTAAGCAATTTCAAGGTTAAAATGTTTTGGCTGCTTCATCCAGTTGTATGAAGAAAAGAAGTTGTTTCATGGGGTACCATAGAGTATGCATGGAGTCGATATTTCTTTCGTTTGGCCATGCATGCTTTGCATGATCGAATTGATGAGTTACATAGAAGAGATGTTGATTGGGCAGTTTTTAAGAAAGCTTTGAGAGAATAGTTTTTCTTGGAAGATGCAGGATTAGTAACTAAAAAGACATTTATAGATTGGATTGAAAAGCCCAATAAAGGGTTGGCTGCTACAGCTTTGTTCCGTGAATTTGAAAGTCGATATGCGCAATTGGATGCCGATGAGCATCAATCATCGGAGAGTTAGAAAATTGATTTGTTTCTGAAGGCTGCATATCCTGTCTTGTAGGAGAAGATGATTGATCGTTTAGGAGATGCCTCTTCTCAAACAAGGCTGAAATCAGATTCGGCTAATGTAACTGAAGCAATGCATATGTTGGTAAAGAGAGAGCGAATGAAATTAAGATGGGGTATAGGCACCACAACTGCCAATGCTCAGAAGGGGGCTTGAATTGTAGCCAAGGCGCTTGTAGCTATGGTGGAACAACTGACTATACCTATTGGTCTAGCTCTTAAAGGTGATGCTGTGGACAACCCCTCCCCCCCTTCATTCTTAATGTAAGGAGTGGGAGTAGTTGGACTATTTTGTTGCTGGCCAAATAAGCATCAATTTTGGAGTACCATGCATAAGGAGCTTATTTGAGAACATAGAGAGATTTATTTAACTTGCATACCATGTGCTCCTTCCTCTTACCAACAAACCTTGGAGGTTGTAACACATAAACATCCTCATGCAAGTACCCATTCAAAAATATTGTTTAATTTTTTACTAATGTACTTCCTAGCCATGATTTGCAGCCATAAAAATCATATATCTCACCATACTCATACGGGATAAAGAAGCAAAATTTTACTCATGATCTATGCCCTTTTTTTGCACATAGACGTTTGCTACCAATTCTGCCTTATACTTGTCAATAGTTCCATTGGCCTTACATTTGAGATTTAAAAACCCATTTTGTGCCAACGGCCTTCTTACTAGGTGGTAAAGCCACAAGGTCATTATCAAACAGTGAGGTCATAAATACATGCTCATCACAATGATCTACTTTTGTAAAATCAACCAAATGTACCCCTCTTGGATAATGTGCTATTGCATGCCTAGCATCTCTTTTAGTGTATACTGAGCTAAAGGAGCATCCATTTTATTCTATTGGAGAGTGTGTAATAGTCATCTAGGGATTGTTTTGGTTGCATTTATAGCAACTCTTTCATGCTCTATTACTTCTTCTACTACATGTGCTAAACCATCATTAAAATCTTGTTGTTTCAGAGCATGTGGTGTAGTAATAGCTTGTTGTATTATGTTTGTCTTGCGATTTATAGTAGGTGTGGACTCAAAGAAAGCGCAAAAAGACCCTCAAAGACATCATCAATGTCATGGGTGGCTGGCACTTGAAACTCATCATGTGAAAATGCAACATTTTCAGCAAATATGACATCCCTATGAATGAAAACTTTCTTCGTGCATGGGTTATACAAGTGATAGCCCTTGCTCTCCAAACATTAAGGAATAAATATGCATTTTACAACCTTGTCATCAAGTTTCCTATGAAGCTCTTTTGGAATACGTGCATAGGCTATGCATCTAAACAGTGAAAGTAGTCAACCTTGGGTTTCTTGCGAAAACTTTCTTCTTGCGTGGGTCATACAAGCGATAGCCCTTGCTCTCCAAACATTAGTGCACAAATATGCATTTTACAACATTCTCATCAAGTTTCCCATGAAGCTCTTTTGTAATATGTACATAGGCTATGCATCAAAACAACGAAAATAGTCAACCTTGGGTCTTCTAGCCAAAATTTATGAGGCATCCCCTTTCTTTTCAACAAACAACAAGTAATCTCCATAAGAGTCCAATTTGTCCTTCTAGCAACATCATTTTACTAAGATATCATTCTAATAATGGCTTGATGTGTAATGCTATGGTCAAGCAAATATGTCTCAAAAGCTAAAGACATGTACTCACCCCTCTACCCGTATGAAGTGTCTGAGGTATCCCCTTGCTTTTCAGCAAACAACGAGTCATCTCCATAAGATTCCAAATTTTCCTTCTAACAATATCATTTTATTGAGGTATCATTCTAATAATGGCTTGATACGTAATGCTGTGGTCAAGCAAATATGTCTCAAGAGCACAAGGCATGTACTCCCCCCCTCTACCCATATGAAGTGTCTGCACTTCCAAGCTAGTTCTAGCATCAAGCTTTGTAACAAGATTTTTAAAATACATTAAAAAATCAATTTTTTCTTTCATCCCATGCATCCATGTATATTGAGAGTAGTCATCAATAAATGTGACGAAGTAAAGATGATCCCCAAGTGTAAGTATCCTCATGGGACCACAAAGATCAAAGTGAATAAGCTGAATTTTTCTGACAACACACATTGCACCTTCCTTTTTGAAAGCAAATGTGTGCATTTTGTCCAAAATGCATCCCTCATATACATGAGGAGGTGGGGTCTTCATTCAAGGAAATGCATGTACCATATGACATATTTGAATGGTCATCAAAATCCCAAATCTCAATGTTCATTGCAAGCATACCATAGCTTTTCTTTTTGTGTTGTAATAGGTGAAAGAGTAGTAACTATTGTGAGAGCATCATGAGACTATCTATCATAAGTATCCAACAAAAAGAGACCCTTATACAAGTGTTAAACTGCTTAAGTACATAATCCATCTCTGTCTCTGATGATGCATTTATCATCCTCAAAGATGACCTAAAAGCCATTCTTACTAAAAGAAAAGATAAACAATAAGTTCTTTGTAATACTAGGCATAAACAAGACATCCATAAGCATGAAATTAGAACCATTTGCAGCAATAATAGTGATTGTATCAATGCCACATACATGATAATTGTTGTTATTTACACATGTAACATGCTTTTGAGTAGAGGTTGAATGCAAAGAGGTAAGCAAACATTTCCTCAATGTGATGTGGTTTGATGTCCCATTGTAAAAATACAATGTGTGCTGCATTTCAACAACATTAAATATTGAATTAGCTACTATCGAAGAATCAAAACTACATGTAAGAAAGGAATAGTTCTCCTCCACAAAGCTTGTTAAAGCATCACCATCAACAGATTTACTGATTGATGTCTCCTTGGGACAACCAAATTGAAGGCTTACTCTTCTCTTTGGCCACTATCTTCCCAAACTCATCAATATAGTGACCAGGCTTTTTGCAATAATGATATTTTCATTCTTCCACTACAAGGATAAGGAGGCCTTGCGACAACGCTTTCCGATGTAAAATAGTGGCGTCGCTATTTGTGTCGCAAATGCGATGCAAATAGTGACATAAATAGTGACGGTGCTTAGATGAGAAAATGTGGGCCGAAATCGGAGTGCATTATTTTGCGCGAACGAACGAAAGAGAGAGTGAAAGGAAGAACGAACTCCATCTTGCATTTGAGAGGGAGAGGGAGAGAAAGAGAGAAACGGGGAGAAGGAAAGCTTTTCACCACCGCTGCCGCCATTCACGAAGAAGATGAGAAAGTGTATGGAGGGTGAAGAGGAGCCACCATCGTGAAGAGGAGCCGTTGAATCCATCCTTGGGCATTTACAGTGAGTGCATTGTTCCTTTTTGCTTTGTTTTTGTTTTTTCTCTTTTTCTTTTACTTGTTTTTGTTAAAAATCATGTGTATTGAGAGAGGGAGAGGAAATGATAGAGGGAGAGGAAGAGAGAAAAGGAAAGAAGGAATAAGAGAGAGAGAGAAAACATGAAACATAATTGGGGAAGAGAGAAAGAGAGGGAGAGGGAGAGGGAGAGGGAGAGAGGGACGTAGGGAGGGAGAGAGGGAGGGAGGGAGGGAGAGGTTGTTGTTATTGTTGTTGTTGTTTTATTTCTTCTTTTCTTTTTTCTTGTTTGTTGTTGTTGTGGTAGTCATAGTAGTAGTAGTAGTAGTAGTAGTACACTACAAGATATAGACCTTATACCGACGTTTAAAGCGACGAAAATACAAACAAAAAAATTTACCCCCGTCGTCGCAAAAAGCATCGTTATTGACGACGCCATAGAAATGTTGCTATTGCCGTCACTATATGCATCGCATTTGCAACGCATATATGCATCGCTATATGCGTTGCATTTGCGACGCATATAGCAACGCAAATAGCGACGCAACCAAAAAATTTGCGATGCACATAGCGAGGCCAATAGTGACATGAGCAGTAAATTTGCGACGCAAATAGCGACGGTAACAGGGAAAAAAAATTTGTGGCAGGGCCCTACCACATATAGCACTGTGTGCTGTATGAGAGCCATACAAAATAATATAGGATTTGCAACCAGTAATAAAGTCACCATAAGGAATGTTGAATCAGGCCCGATAGTGGATGAATTTTCAGAAGCATTTGCAAGCAAGGCAATTTATTCTTTGGGAGATCTATGTTCAGGATATGATCAGTTCCAGCTTGCATTAGAAAGCCGCGATATCACTACCATGAAGACACCACTTGGATTGGTTAGGATGTGTACACTTCCGTAGGGTGCAACCGATTCAGTGGCACATATGATGAATGCTATGCATAAAGTTTTGAGGGAGTATATTCCTCAATTGACTTACCCTTTCTTGATGATGTGCCGATAAAAGGGTGTGATATCCATGAGAAGAATGAAGAGCTGAATGATTAGGGATGTAGAGGATTTGTGGCTGATCATATTGTTGATTGTGATCGGATTTTGAGCCGTCCTGAAGAAGTGCATTTGACTCTGTCAAGAGAAAAATAAGTTTTTGGAATAGAGAAAGTACTGGTTGTTGGGCACATGGGTAGACCATATGGAAGAAAGCCCTCACGAGTAAAGATTGATGCCATACACAAGATGCAGGAGACATGTTCGAATGTATCCAAGGTAAGAAGATTTTTGGGTGCACGTGTCTTTTACTTGATATGGATTCCGTATTTTGCTCATGTGGCTGAAAGTCTATATCAGCTCTTGAGAAAAGGGCAAAAGGTTTGGTGGGGAAAACAACATATGAAGGCAGTTCAGAAGTTAAAGAACTTATTGACTTTAGTCCCAACACTAAAGAGAGCAAATTATGAGAATGGGCAATGTATTATTCTCACAGTGGATACAAGCCCAATTGGCATTGGTTGGGCAGTGGGTTAGGATGATACTGATGGGAATAGATATACCATTCGGTTTGGAGCAAAGGTCCTCAATGAATGCCAACGACAGTATTCTCAAGTCAAAAGAGAGCTTTGGGGTTTAGTGACAGCCTTTAAGTGTGATAGGGAGTATTTTATGAGAGCTCATGTAGTGGTAGAGACTGATTGTCTTTCTCTATTGGGCATGATAGCAAATTGCTGAACTCCTATATTGCCAAGTTACAATGGATTGCATATATAAAGTCACTTAACCCTGATTTTCAGCGTAATGCAGGTAGAGAAAACCCAGTGGCTGACATGCTTTCACGAGTGAGGTTTGAAGATGAAGAGGAGTTGATGGAAGATGAAGAGGATGATGTGATAGGTGCTGAAAATGACTTTGTGACAATAGGGAATGAGTATGCAGTTGTTGTTACTGCAGGTACAACTGTTGTAACATGGATTTCAGTAGTAAGAAAAGAGCTTACATCCATGGAGAAGAAATGGGTGGTAGAGAGAAAGCATCATCAGTGTTATGCTTTAGTGAGAACACAATTTTGGAAGAGTTGTATTAGGATGATTGGCTAAAAATAGGTCAATATCTCAGCCTCATGGCAAAGAAGGCTGAATGATCTGAATTCAAAAGTATTAAAAGAAAATCTTATGGGTTTTTCTTAAAAGTTAGATGTTTATGGAAGCATGCAAAGAAAAAGAGAGGAGCTCCAGTACGTGTTTTGGGAGATAGGGCTTCTCAACAATAAGTGATGCAGGAGTTTCATGAAAGCTTATGGGCTAGACATAGAGGAGTTTGGGACACATTTGCCAAGATCAAAGAGAAGTATTGGTGGAAAAACATGTATAAAGATATGGAACATTATGTGGAATCATTCAATGTCTGTCAGATGTATTCCATGGTAAAGCATAGAGATGGGTTGCAACCAATCTATCCATTGTCTATGCATTACAAATGGGTAGTTGATTTGGTTACCATGCCTACAGGTTTATGGAATATGAGATATCTTGTGCTTTCATGAGAAGAATTGACAAATCAAGTGGAAAGTCGAGCTCTTAGTACAAAGACTACTCAAGTAGTTTGCAGGTTCTTATTGGAAGAAGTCTTTTGCACGTATGGTTGTGTTGGTAAAGTGGTTGCTGATAGAGGAGAATTGGATGTGGATGAGGCTCGTGACTTCTTTTCACGATTGGGCATCAAGCTAGCTTTAACTTCATCCTACAATCCTAAAGAAAATGGTAAAAGTGAAAGAGGTCATCACCCTATCATTAAGACATTAGCAAAGTTATGCAAGGGCAAGATGAAAGAATGGCCAAGAATGTCACCCTTTGCTGTGTGGGCTGATAGGACCACTCATAGTGTAGTTATAGGGTATATGCCTGTTGAATTAATGTATGCATAACAACCAATCATGCCTATTGAGGATACTATTACTACTTGGAGTGTTCTACCATGGGAAGAGGGTTTGAATAGAGAAGAGTTGCTAGTCCTACGCATTAGATAGTTAGAAAGAAAGCCTGAAGACATTGAGACAACCATGAAAAAGTGATGACTGCAAGGATCAAGAACAAAAAGAGGTTTGACAAGTGACATAGACTTCAACCACAAGCTATACAAGAAGGAGACTGGGTACTAGTTTATGACAGTACCTTAGAAAATCAGCATAGTGCCAGTCAGAAGATGACAAAGCGATGGTTTGGTCCATATGTGGTAAGATTTTTTTTTTACAATGCTACCTATGCATTAAATGATATGGATGGGACAACTCTAAGGATTCCAGTGGCTAGAAAACATATCAAACTCTTTAAACATAAGGAGTCTTTGGCATATGAGTTGAAGGAGTTGGATACTTAGCATGAACATGAGAAAATGGAAGAAGAAGAGGTAGAAGATGAGGACATTGACATGGCAGAGGATACTTCTTTTGACACTGCGGATCCATAAGACTTTGGCACATGCCAGAGGATGTGCAGGTTAGGAGGGGGTGGATGCCATGCTGCTACGCACACACCATGTGAAAAACTCTACAGTGGGCTTCTTTTTTATCTAGAGAGCCAATGCCATTTTAGACATTAGTGCTAGTGTCTATGGTTCAAACATATTAGTTTTTTGGACAAGTGTAACCAATTTATGATATTTTAGATATTATCTCTTATAAAAATCCAAAAATTGTAGACAACTTCTGATTAGGATGACATGCAAAAGAAAGCATATAGCTTTCAACCATATGTGAGGATTTTATGTAAAAAGAGAGATGGATGAAATCGTGTGCGTCGCAATCGCTATTTTCAGGTAGTGAACAGCACTCCAAAGTGGGAGATGAAGAAGGAGTGATCTGACAAACTTCTAGCTAGGTGTGTTGGAAATTTACCCCCCTTTCGGAGCCAATGGAAGCATCCGATTAGTGGTCTGACCAGCAAAGAGGAAGGTATTATTTTGTATACGTTTTTGTGTACAGGAGATTTGTCTTCTCATAATGGAGAAATAAATTGACATGCTTCAAATATGTGAGTATCATTCTACATCTTCTATTTCTTTCTGAGGAGTATTATTTGATATCTTCTCTTTCTTTCAAACCCTTCTCTTCCATCTACTCCACTCCATGAATCTCTCTTCACCCTACTGTCTCTCTTACCCCCATGGTAGACTTTCAATCACAAATGCTCCGATAACGTAGAGATGCTGAGGGAAGTCATGCTTGAAGAGCTCCCCAATGCAAGGAAGTAGTCACTGCTGAGGGAACTCAACAAAAAGATAAAGCACAAGCAAAAGCTACCCTTAAATCCATTGAATTTGAAGGATCGGTTATTCTACAATAAACCTCGAGGAAGTTACTATATGTATATCCTCTACATCACGTACATTCAAGACCTATTTATAAATATCCTTATCTGTGAATTTTTTCTAAATAAAAACTCTATTTCCTCTTGGATGGATTCAGCGAATATAACCAAGTCCAAATCGCAGAAGAGGAGCAATCCAAATCAACCTTCACCACAAAATGGGGAACCTATGCCTATAGAGTGATGCCGTTTGGGCTTTGTAATGCTCCTGCAACCTTTCAACGATTAATGATGGCTGCCTTTCAGAATCATATGCATGATTTCATTGAGATATATCTCGATGACTTATGTGTCTATAGCTTAATACGTGAGCATTGGGGACACCTAGAGCAATGTTTTGACACATGCTGAGAATATGGGATTTCTCTCAACCCTGACAAATGTGTCTTTGGCGTCTCATCAGGAGTTCTTTTGGGCCATATTGTCTTTGCACAAGGGATTGCAACAGACCTGGCAAAGATTGAGAAGATTGCCACCTCGACAGCACCAACGAACCTCAAGCAACTGAGAGGATTTCTTGGCCATGTGGGCTACTACAAAAGATTTATTGCACATTTTACAACCAAGGCAACCCCTCTGCACAAGCTCCTAAAAGGAAATATGTGGATTTTCTTTGGATTGATGACTTCAAAGAAGCCTTTAATACCCTAAAATAGTGCCTTATCAAAGCACCTATTTTGCAGCCTCCTGATTGGACGAAGGAGTTCTATGCGCACACAGATGCATCAGTTGAAGGGCTAGGTGATGTCCTATGTCAAAAGGGCCCCTCTAAATTAGATCAACCAATATATTATGCAAGCCGAAAGGTCACCGATAGAGAGTGGAACTACACAGTGACAGAGCTTGAGTACTTAGGAATGGTGTTTGCACTAGAGAAGTTTTGACACTAGCTACTATCAATACATTTCAAGCTCTACGTGGACCATGAAGCCCTATCCTTCTTGATGAACAAAGTAGATGTTAAAGGACGATTGATGAGATGGTTGCTCCTATTCCAAGATTTTGATTTTGAAGTGGTCACTAAGCATGGTCGTTCCCATGTCCAAGCCCATCATCTGTCACAGATCACTCAAACTACAGAAGAGGAACAGGATGATCTAGACCTTCTTGATGCTTCCTTGTTTCTAGTTGAAACACTTACTCCATGGTATGCAAACATAGCCAACCTCCTAGCAACTCAACGGTATCCTCTTGGCATCTCAAGCTATGAGAAGAAGAAGCTTCTATTACAATCAGCCCCCTACACCTTGTTACGTGGCGCACTGTACAAGAAGGGCAAAGATAAAGTGCTGAGAAAATGTGTTGCAGGAGATCAGATTGGGATTGTTTTGAAGGCTTGCCATGACAAGCCATGTGGAGGCCATTTTGCATATGACTACGGCAAGAGATGTGATGCTTATATACGAATGGGGAAACCCACCAAAACAAGTGCTATGCCACTGCAACCTATTCTTTCCCTAAAGCCATTCGAGAAGTAGGGATTGATTTCGTGGGTCTCATTGATCCACCCACTAGATGGAAGCAGAACAAATACATCTTAGTATATAAGGATTATGTCACAAAGTTGTGTGAAGCTAAAGCTCTGAAGCGGAATGATGGTAACAACATAGCCTTGTTTATGTACGAGAATATTATCACCCGTCTTGGCAGTCCCCTCAAGTTGGTAAGTGATAGAGATACTCATTTCCTTAGAAAGATCATGGAAGAGTTGACAAAACTGTATAAGATCTGCCATCGCAAGTCTACTGCCTATTACCCCAAAGCCAACGGCCAAGTCGAAGTCACCAATTGCATCCTCTACTCGAACCTAACAAGGATGATTACCGCACATCATCGTGATTGGGAGGATCAACTTACAGAGGCCCCTTGGGCATACAAAATCTCCCATAAGGCTATTACAGGACAAACTCCTTTCCAGCTAGTGTATGGTACTGAAGCCATCTTCCCTATTGAACTCGAATTTCCCTCTCTACGAGTGGCAATTAAAGAACGCTTGGGAGATGATGAGTCACTTCAATGCTGCCTCCTACACTTTGAATGTTTGGATGAGATTTGACGGATGGCCCTACAGTGCATGGAAACCACTCAAGCTTGACGAAAGGCCTATCATGACAGTTTCATCAAGCACAAGGAGTTCAAAGAAGATGATCTTGTCCTCGCCTATGATTCAAGATTTGGCAAGCTTCAACAACAGTGGATGGGCTCGTACAAGGTACTTGTTGTCAACCCAAATGGCTCTGTCCAAGTGCAAGCTATCGATGCTTCTTAGGATTCCTTTTTTATAAATGGCTATCGCCTGAAGAAGTGCTTTCCTCCCTGGGAATCTTAACAATCACAGTCGACCCACCCTTTCCCTTTTGGGTGTCGCACTATCCTTCTCTTCGTGCTCCTGATAGCCTTGATGATCTTCCTCATGAGGCAGTCTCGTTCTACTAGCCCCTCAAAGATACCTCTCAACCCTACCTTGTTCTCTTCTCGTATGATCCAACAACGATGGCGAGGTTGGTCCCAACACATGGTATTTCTACCATTCTCTTTATTAATGAAAGAAAAAAATAATAATAATAATAATAATAAACAAAACAAACAAACTATTATGGGAGAAAATGAAGAAATTCCATGTCATAGCAGGCCTCGTTCCAAGAAAAGGTGGAAACACCCTTGGGCGGGAAGTTGACTCTGAAAAAGGTGATAACACCCCACAATTTAGGATAGCTCATTCATTAGCAAAACCTTTCTGCAAGTAATTTTAAGCCACCTCCCTTGGTGTGTTGTCTCTACAATATCAGTCCATCTACCCTCCTTATTAGCAGACGACCTTTCATACAAATCATTGAAGTACCAGACTTGTTAGTTGGCTCCATGGGTACGCCTCGTCTTCAACATCTTGATGAAAAAAATAGATAAAGCGATCTTGAAGCCCCAAGAGTAACATCAAGGAAAAAGGGATTCTACTACAAGAAAATCTATCTTGTAACATGAACAATCTTTTATTTCATTCTTTTGATTACCAAAATAAAGAAAACAGCAAATCTTCAAGTAGCATCATAGTAGATATCTCCCACGGATTTGATAGAATCAACCATAATCTTCAACATCTTCATAAAATCCATCAATAAAACAAGGAACACAAAATAATACACCATTTTTTAATGGAAATCAATCACATAGTATTCATCTTCAATGTCTTCATAGTTCTCTCTTAATCTCTCATATACAAATACACTGTTTTGATAGAATTGACTATCTCTAGCTCTCTCTCGCTCTCTCTTTCTCTCAATAGTACATTATCTCCTCACTAAAATACTTAATAATGACTCTCAATAATCCTTCTTAGGTCGTGGATGCACCTCCCAAGAGGTATGTCTCATGTGAGGAGGCACCAGAGCCACTAGAGTGTCTTTTCATAGCTCACTACTATCGTTATCACTTCAGTCTTCTCTTCAGTCTTCAACAGCTGCTTCTTCCATTTATTTTAGCTCTTTTGAACTTAGATTCATCCTTTCCAAAAGTTAGAAAAATTTTCCAAAGTTACATATACATTCTATAGAACACTTATAGAAGATCTACAAAACAGGTACATAACAAATATAGAACAGATACAGAGCAGAGATAGAGGCTCTAAAGAAGATTCACAGAGGCTTATAGAAGATCATCAGAGAACATCAAATCCTCATAACTTATACTAAAATCATTCCAAACTATCAAAAACTATTCAATAAGCTTTCAAAATATTTCAACCTTCATCAATCCCATCAATCCATACTTCATACAGAAGAAAATCAAAACAAAACAAAAGCTATACAGAAGGTGTCTGAACCAATCAGAACCTCAACAGAACCTATCAGAACATCACAAAGCTTCATATTTCTACTAAGAATCATCATAAACTTCCAAAACATAATCAATATCATCCAAAACACTCTCAAACACTTCCATTAACAACCATACATCACTCTAAATCCATCAAAAATCAATCATTCAAACCTCAAAATCAACAAAAATCAGTTAAAAGTTTAGTCTTTTTCCACTCTCAACATATCCCCACACTTAGAAAGGAAGCATCCTCCTGACCTAAGGAAAAGAAGAATATAAGTTCACTAAAGAGCTCAGTTTTGATCTTCTGTAGTGTCTTCAATAATAAGTCCAAACCAGTCCCCAACTTATCACCTGTATCTCTAGAAAAGAATACTACTAAAGAAAAACTATGTTATTCATTAACACATCCGATAATCAATTAAAGAGTCATAACAAATTTGTAAAGGATATAAGAGGTTCTTCAACTCTCCATCGTAGGCTTGCCATCCATCATCACCATCAATAGTTGAAAAGAGCTCTCGAACAAATTATTCAACCAACACGAACTCATCACATACAAATTATTACAACACACACAAACACAACCATCTGAATGACACCTTCAAAAAATGTCTCATTAAGAAGCACAGAAGATACATCCAAGGGTATCAATGAAGATGATCCTGTTTGAAGGCTTGGTGATTTTGAAAATGATCCATGGAGAATGGCTCATCCACAAATGTCTTTGAAAGAACTGAAGGCATCACATCCTTTCTAGCAAAACAAGGTATCTGCTAGGTAGACAAAAGGCATGAAAATATAGGACATCCAACTGTTGGGAATCAATGTTCACATTGACATTCATACAAAGCTTTGGAATGGCCTTTTGATCATTATGGGAATGCCTATGCATATATGCTAAGTACCAAGCAAAATAAGCTATCAATCTCACTGAAAGATCTAGAGATTGTGAATATTGGTGAGAAAAATGGAGGTAATTTTGATAGGGTTGATGTAACATTCTAAATTTCTTTTTTCGCATGAACTGCCTCTAATAGGAAATAAGGATAATGATATAGTATTTTTTAAAGCATGATGGCAAATTCTTTTATCCTTATTCCCCTCCCCAGTCGACTGTCATGCTGGAGAGGAAGTGGAATAGAAAGGATGCGAAAGCTCCTCAGTGGAGCTTGCAGGTATGTTACACCCATGCCCGTCCACATGTTAGGAGAGGGAGGATCCCCCTTCCCTCCTATTTAAACCAAGCGGTGAGGGGACAATAAAGGAAAGAGAGGCCGCCACAACACTGTGCTACGGCCGCCCTGGGGGTGTCGTGAGTCACCGCCATTCAGCTGTCGTCCGCATGCTTGTCCTCCCAGTGCCGCTGCCTGCAGCCGCAGGCCTCACTACCTGGCCAGCACATCACTCGGGAAATCATTTTCCCCCCCACGTGGAAAGCTTCTGGAAGCTTAGAAGCTTCCAAGGGGGGGGGGCCTTCTTAAGCCCCCTTCCTATGCCTCATCAAATCCCCTCCCCCAGGTTTTAAAGTTCTCTTAGCCCCCCTTCTCTTGGGCTCCCCTCCATATTTAAAACCCTTAAGCCCTTCCCTTGGGCTTTGGAACCACCCCTTTCCCCCCCATGTTTAATCCCTTAAACCCCTATCCCTTGGCTTTGGAATCACCCCCCCCCCCCCCCCCCCCGTGTTTATCCCTTAAGCCTTTCCCTTAGGCTTTAAAACCCTCGTGTTTTAACCCCCTTAGCCCCCTTCCCATGGATGTAGGAAACCTTTCCTTTGGCCCCTCGTGTTTAAAATTTTCTTCTAGCCTCCCTTCTCTTGAGGCATCTTGAAACCCCTTCCCGTGGCCTCTTTTGAAACCCTTTCTTCCAAACTTGCCTAAGCGTCCTTAGACCCTTCCTTATAACCTTTAAGGTTACTATTTCCCTTGGAGTTTCCCCCTTAGGGTTTTCCCCCCTATAAAAGGGTTTTGACCTTTATGGTCTTATATTCCCGGTTTTTCTTTAAATCCTCCTTAAGGCCCTTCCCTTGAGGCATCTTGAAACCCCCGATCGTAAAAACCCCCTTAAGCCCTTCCTTTGTGCTCTTGAAACCCCATGCAAAATACCCTTGGAGCTTTGTTCTTTTCCCCCACTCGAAAAAGACAAGAGAGTGTTGAGGGCTTTTAACACCTCCCTGTTCCACTCAAAAACCCTCGTAAGGGATTCCACACCTTGTTATTCCCCGTTCATGCGAGTCCTTACAAAGGCCATTAAGCCTTCCCCATGGCTTAATGGGTCTTAGTCATGAAAGATTCTGAAACACCTCTTTCGAATTCCCGACTCCAAGGAGGAAGCCTTCTTAAACTGCTTTCGACGAACGGTGCCAGTTATTGCAAAAGAGAGCCACGGTGGAATATCAAAAAGGAGTTGTAAAGCTACTTCCACAGTGGAAATGCCTCCTAAGAAAGTCCAAGGCGCAGCCGCGGAAGGGTCGTCTCCCAGCATCCACGTGGACATCTCACCCCAAGCCCAGGTTTTCCTTCCTAATTTTTATTTGGTAATTGTTGTAATTCAATCATGCAAGGTTAATTGTTAGCAATAGGATATATTTTTGTCCTAGATGCTCACAACAAAGGAACTTAGTTATCAATATTTTTAAATGAAACATGCAAATTAAAGAAAGCATAAACGCATTTCTAGCAAATAGCTTTATGCATTGAAATGAATTATAAACTAGATTATTGTCCATTAAAATAGTATACTTTGTTTAAGCCTAGATTTATAAACTGCATATCGCATTGTTAACCCATATCCTCTTCGCAATGAATCATCATGGAAAGTGCAAAGCATGAAATGATTCTTACGATGCATGAACTCTAGGAAAATATCATTTGTCAACTACATAAATTATCAAGTAAAAGGTTGCTTGTTTAGCATGAATTTTGTTCGAAAAATTATAGGAAGATTAGTTGGAATAAACCTAACCTATGCCTGGCCTTAATTGATAAGTTAAGGTTGAAAATTTAATTTATGCATAGACAACGAGTCATGTGGAAATGATCACGAAATTATCTTCTAGAGTTAAAAAAATTGGCATAAACCTAAAACCCCTAAACCACGGAGTACTCATTTAGAACGAGTTAAATTCTAATAAATTCACTAGGAATTAATACATAACCTAATCGTTACATATTGCAAAAATTGAAACTCTTATACCCTAAATACTTGCCCTCTTCCACCGAAATGTAGGGACAGGGAAACATATTTGGAAAGTGAACAAGGATTCTTACAAGATGGAACTTGGAAACCCTAGGTCTAACGACGTCAGTCTAATGTAAACAGGAACAGATTGTTTACATTAGACTGACATCATTAGACCTAGGGTTTCCAAGTTCCATCTTTGTAAGAAGTCCTTGTTCACTTTCCAATATATTTGCGATTGGATCACAAGAGGAATGGCCAAATTCTCGCAACGAGGTTGGCAAGTCCTTACGCAAGTTATCTTGCAAGAGAATGAATAATCATCCTAATTTAGTATCTTTCTTGAGTAAAGAAGATTGATTAGAAACTAAAGACCAGCCAATAAACTGAAATAACTGATGAACTTAAGTTTTGACCAAGTCGGGTTAATAGGGTATGCCCTAACCTAGGATATAGGGGATCTTGCCAGTTGCAAGTCATCCCAGATTGAGTGCTGGACACATTCGAAAGGAAGGATTCATTTCTTAGAAGTTTGCCAACAAAAACGATCAATGGAAATGTTTGTGCTTGCTACAGATTCTAGAGCACTGTTTGGCTTTGTTTGATCAATGAATTAAAATATAAATGGATATCTATACTTCAGGTTGAAGGCATGAAGGGAAAGGTAGCTTCAGTTACCCCCGACTGCCTGCCTGACCCAAACCAAGGGGGTTGTTAACCGCGCCGGGCAAGTGGCCTGAATCCACCGCGAGAGGTCTCTCCATTGAGTACTACTTGGAGCAAGAGGATGCTTGGGTGCCAGAGGGGGCTTTGGCCATAAATCCCTCACCTTTCGGACCCTGCACAAGAGACTAACATAACTCGGGATTGGATCTAAAGGCCCGCATACTAGTCTACAAGTGGAAACTTGGATTGGTGATCCCTATGGATTACTGGATAGCCTTCGAGTGGATTGTGGATAAGTCTACGGGCTGGACTCTTTGTATTTCAAAGATAAATATGATAACTTGTTAATAAGTAACTTTTGTGATATTGTTTTTCTATGTCAAATGATAAGATTATGTGAAGGAACCGGTGCCTAACGGGTTAATTAAAGAAGCTGGTTGTTACATGTCCAACTAATGTGTTAGGTAACTAAATAACTAAAACAACCCGAGGAAAGTCCGAAGGATGGGCCATAGGTTCGTCCTACGGATGGGTGGTCCCGGTTGGCCGTGAACTTTTCTCAAATCACGATGGACAATAGGAAGATCGTCAAAGAACACGAACAACAATAGCATTGACCTAGAGTTATGATTAAACCCGATTTACATTGTTTTAGGGAAACAGAATGGGACTATGCCTTATGGCAGAGAAGTTGAGCTCTACATCCCTCTCGTTTCCCATTCTCCTTGAACCAAGTGCAGCGTGAATCCGCTTCGGACCTGGCGTTTCTTCGTAAAGTAGTTCGCTTGGGTCCAACACTAGTTACCGTTAGGAAATGACCAATAAGGAAAACCCTAATTCAGGTCGATTCTAAGTGGGAACGGCCAGAATACTTCTACTACGTGGTAGACGTGGAAAGCCCTAGATCGCAAACCTCGTAACATTCCATGGGAGTACTGGGCTGAGGTTTCTAGGCATCCTTTCTGATGGATTGCTAAGACGTGTCCTGAAGATACAAGTGGACACATTACAATTGGTATCAAAGCCGATATCAGAGCCGACCAACAACAGAATTGTTTTATGAAATCTTAATAAGAAGAAGTAAAGCAAATGTTGATGTTCCAAACATTTCCTTACCTTCAAATCTGTCTTGCAGAATTACGAAGCGTGGAACAAGTTCTTGGTATTTCGAGTCATGTTTATGACTGCAATGCATTCTCCGCATTATAGACCTTTAGGGTTGAGATGATGAACATCCTAGAGCAAATCTATAATCCATCACCTTTGTACATGCAACAAAGATGGACGGCTGCTTCAGGAATCTACTATATAGACGCCCACCGGTTTGGTTACCTACAAACCAACCTAAAGAGGATCAAGTGGTTGGAAGACTTGAAAGTCGTGAAGCTGTTCATTTTTGTGGAAACTCACGTAAACTCAACTTTACATATTAGAGGTCGGAGGGTTGAGATGAAATCATATGTATATGAGGAAGTAACCCGTGTAATCCTCGCCGACGATAGGATTAAAGTGTTAGGGCGCCATGAAAAGAATGGGTTCCAAAGGAAAGGATACCCTGAACTTCCAATGATTTACCGATTCCTAAAGATCCATGACCCAAAACCATACTACTATATAGTTCATGTAGATAAATGTAATACAACGTTGTTCTCCCCAAACTAAATGTAACAGTTGGCTTATCATCTCAATAAATGTTGTATTCCAAAAGGGCTATACCCATATAAATACGAATAAGACTTCCATTTATCAATGTCTGATTGTGCATGAGAATTGTTAAAAAGTCAAGTAGCTACATTGCTACGTGATAGCAGAATTGAAGATGTAATCAATAACGATTATCGTATAATAACGTTAAGAAACCTTTATCCAGGCACAACCCCAAGTACAGGTTCCTAGTTCACCTCCTACATCAAGTACTGCTATAATCCAGGAGAAGAAGTTTCTTCTCAAACAAATTAAGCCGCCCGAGTTTGACGGGAGAGGTAGGTCCGTCCAAGCTGATGCTGAAATTTGGATTGAATCCATGGAGGATTACTTCAAAGCAGCTGGTATAGCACCCACCAATCAGGCTATGCTCGCCAAGCTAAAGCTCGCCGGCGAAGCCAGGCTTTGGTGGAAGCAATGGTGTAGGGATCAAGGGATCACGGAGGGATCCGTTACCTGGGAGAAGCTGAAGAAAGCCATGCAGGGAAGATACTTACCACCTACATATTGCACGCAGAAAATGAATGAGTTCTACGAGCTAAAACAATTGGGACTCACTCTTTATGCATACTATTCTAAATTTGTCTCACTTCTTAAGTATGCTTCACAAATGGACATGACACAGCAAGTGTCCAAATTTTGTGTAGGTTTAAACCCACCAGTAAATACCCATCTCGAATCTATGCGTCCATCAGATCTTCAAGATGCACTCATTCGAGCGGCGCCTATAATTCAGGAGGTACAGTCTAGACCAAGGGGTAACAAAACATGGTCTTATAATGACTCAAATAGAGGAGCATTCAGGCCTCAAATGAAGAGAGTTCAAGGTCATAATCAGGGACAAAGAAAGAAAGCAAGGACTAATAACGTCAACAACTTTGTTCCTACTTAAAGCAATGGCCGAAACCTCCGTTGTTTCCACTGCAACGAACCCGGTCACTTCAAGAGGCAATGTCCCAAGCTTGGTGTAGGACATTGCCAAGCACCTTTCCAAGGAACAGGATGTGGTCAAGGAGCCACTACCCGAGGTAGAGGAAGAACCGCCTGCGTTGCCAATAGGCAATTGTGCGAAGAAGAAGAAGAAGAAGATCCGACCATGGAAGCAGAGTTCGAAAGGGCGACAGTCCATGCCACTCTTCACAAGAAAGGGCCGAATCGCCAGTTCTCGGCGATTCAGACACCATCAGACTATCAAGGTAAAAGTTTCAAGACCTTGATTAATTGTGGCAGTACACATTCCTTTATCTCAATAGCATGTGCAAAAATATTAGGAATAGGCACAGTAGAAGCACCTACCTTGCTTGTGGAATTGGCAAATGGTCGTGAGGTTACTTGTACCAGGCAAACTGCTAAGGTGGAATTCTTTCTGGGAGGAAAGAAGACTTCGGTCAAATTCAGAGTCATGAATTTAGGTATCCATGAGTGTCTACTCGGAATGGATTGGCTTAAGCCTAATGATGCCCACATTCATTGTGGAAAGGGTCAAGTTTCCTTTCAAAACTTTGAAAGGGAACTAGTCACAACTCAAGGTGAGGCTGGAGTGCCAAGAATCCAATTGGCCAAAGTATCTCGGATCATAAAAGGAGTCAGAAAAGGATTACCTGTCTACTTGATCAAACTCAACAAGTTAGATCAGAAGCAAGAGTCTAATGAAGGACCTTCTTGGCTAAAGGAATACGCGGATGTATTCCCTGAAGAGTTGACAGAACTCTTGCCTCAAAGAGAAGTGGATCATGAGATTAGATTAGTACCAGGAGCTGTGCCAATTGCAAAGAGACCTTATAGAATGTCCATACCAGAAGCAATTGAGCTGAAGGAACAACTCAAGAAACTATTAGATCAGGGCTACATCCGTCCAAGCAGTTCACCGTGGGGAGCTCCACTACTATTCCAGAAAAAGAAAGATGGGACGCTTCGACTATGTATTGATTACCAAGGATTGAATCAATCAACGGTCAAGAACAAGTACCCTATTCCTAGAATAGATGAGCTTCTTGTTCGTCTTCAGGGTGCAAAGACACTACAACAAAAAGGCTCCATAGACGCGCTTGTAGACGCAATATTTGAACTGTGAAAAGAAATATCGGGCGTGTTTATTACCGTGTCTACTCCTGCGTCTATAGTATTGCGTCTAAAAGCACGCTTATAGTCAGAGTTACACGCCCATGTAGACGCGCATATAGACGTGCGTATTGACACACTACGTAAATATATAATCATATTTATAAAAAAGTGGATATATTTATATTGTGTGTCTATACATGCATGTATCTACGCGTCTAAAAAAGCATTTACTCTGCAAGTTTTTGACAAGAATAGACGTGCATTTATCCTGCAATTTAGACACGCAAAACAGAGGTGTGAAAAAAAACCCAGAGAGCATGTGGCTTTGCAAGCCACATGCTCTCTAGTTTTTTTTCCCCCATCAACATCAAATTGTATGCTTAGGGAAAACAGAGAAAGATTATTTCGAAGATTGGATACTAAAAACAAAACAATGTATGTAGAACATGAAATTTCATATATATAGATGAAACGTTTTTACATTATGAGTTATAGTGCTTGTGACCTCAAGCATGGTCATGGTCGCAAGCACTAGCTGAAAGTAATATATATCAAAAATGAAATTTACAAGCCAAGGGGAGGCATGCATGCATGGGGCTCCTCTATATCTCCTCAGAAGAGGCATCATCATCGCTACCACCACCGCTGCCTGTGCCGCTGCCATTGCCACCACCACTACTGCTAGTCCCCCCCTTCACTATCCTCAACTGCATCAGGGTTCGCCTACACAAAGGATTAAGGTATATAAATACCATTACAAACAATAAATTAGATTTATCTATACTTTTCATGTAAAAAATAAAGCATACCTCTTCTGGTGGTGGAATCCTCATGGCACGATTATATTGCTCCTCCCTGATGAGTCCCTCCTCGTAGAAATGATGCCAAGTGGATGCCCGGTTATGACCTCGATGGTAGCCTACCTCACTAGGAGTAGGTATCCTACCAATGATATAATACTACAAAACAATTTAAACATACATCATATTAAAACACACTACATAATGAAGTGAAACAAATTACAAAATTTAATTTTAAAAAAGAAATCAAATAATACTTACAAACTCAGCCTCCCATGACTCCCTACCACCCGATCCATAATGTGACAATCCCATGGTTGCCATCTGAATACGTCGCGCCTCTTCATGCTGGCGACTTGTCATTTTCTCCGCTGCTCTCTTCTTGGCCTCTTTCCACTCCTTACGGTGACAATTTGGTGGTTGGCCATATCCAGGGCGCCCCTGCTCTTGTCTCCGCAGTGACTCCTTGGCACGCGTGATAAGGTGAGACCTCTTGTTATGAATCGCGTCTCTCACCTTTGACTGTCCCCAATCATTTGAGAATCGTGAATTCTCGGGACTAGGGTACCTTCTATGTACTGCCCGCAATACCTCTTGCCACAAACCATTTTTTTGGTGCTTGAAGGGAATCATGCAATCTTTGTATGCGGCATGCATGACACTCCTCAAGTAGGCTATCACTTCCCTCCCCTCAGAGTCATGCAAGTTACCACCAACATCAGTGTGACAGAGTAGTACATTTGTGGAGGCTCACCTCTCTCATTTTCCGGTGAGGGTGATCAAGAGCCACTACCTAGGCAACCCCCACAAAGCCCTCGACCTCCTCGTCCTCCCGCACGACTCTCCCTCCTCCCTCGACGGGCACTACCCTCTACCTCACTCGATACACGTGCTTCTGTAGATGCATGTGCTTCGGCTGATCCATGTACCTCAGCTGATCCCTGTGTAGGCAAAGATGTGATAGGTGTCCCAGACATCACACTGAAAACCTCCTCTACAGTGGGAGGGCGACCAAGATAATTGGTCATCTCCCCCATGAATTGCTCCTTGTTTGGATCAGTGCTGGAGGATCCAGGATTCCACATCTACACAAGAAAAATCATATTACCCTATGCAGATAAAACATATTACATCCTGCGTCTATATCTGTGTCTCTGTGTGCATCTGTCAAAGTGTCTATTTCCACGTCTATACCTGCATCTACACTGTCATCTGGACACACTAACAGACGCGGACAGTCGGACCATTTCTTTTCAAACTTGGTTTAAAAACGTGCAAAAAAACCTCCATAGATGACAGAATCCAACATGTGAAGAGAGAGAAGAGAGAGACAAACAGACAGAGAAAGCAAACAAGATTGAGAGAGAGAAGAAGAACTCACCTTCTTTGCTTGTTCCAACAGGTGGCGGCTAGGTTACAAGCTCCTTGTCCTCCTTCTCCCTTCCCTTGGTAAGTTGCTTGAATCTTATTATCTTCCTTGCTATTTGGCTCTTGTTCTTTACTCTTTGGCTCTTCTTTCCTCCTGTCCTCTTTTTACTCTTTTTTACTTGCCTCATTGTCTTCATGAAGTGATAAATAGACATGAGTAGTGGTGTCGAGCTCGAACTGTAGAAAACGCGTAAAAAACACAAGAAAACACAGGTTTGAAAAGAAAGCCACAACTTTTTTAAAAATAATTTAATACATGTGTGGCGCATCTGTAAGCGCATGTAATTGCGCGTGTATATGCGCAGATAATACATATTACACGCGCTTACAGACGCACAGAACAATTAAACTGATGAGATGCTAGCTTTTCGTTGTTTTTGGATCAAAATGACATGACTTTCCTAGTCTTTTAATGTTAATATGTTTGCCTCCATGTTGTAAGTATCAATGTATGCATTTACGGAATACGACATATATAGATTGTATGTGCATAGTGATCCAACAAATCAAGCCTTTTTCTTATTTGCAGGCATTATATATTGTAGTTAAACTCTAACAGTTTATATTGTGCAAAAAGGTGTCATTGATTTAAGCTAAGATCTTGATCTACATTGCTATTTATACAATTTCATTTATGTTGGGTTGGCCAATCTGCTTGATTAATGCAAGATAGGCTTGATATGATGTTTTTGATTGAGAATACTTGTGAAATATATAGAAAATCTTGAGATAAGAGATGGTACACTAGCAAATCAATTGACCTATGTTGTGACATATATAACAAAGCTTGAGGATAAGAGATAACACATTGGCAAGTCAATTGGCACATATGTGGTGACTTATAGACCATCCCACTTACAATTGCATGCAAGTATCAATAGGTGGATAAAGCACGAATGGTTTTTAGCTAGAGAGAGATAATGCAATGAAGGTGTATACGAAAGAGATAGAGAAAGGCATATTATCCATCAATCAATCAAAGATATGTACATGAAGTGACTTGATATAGTAATTAGAGTATCGTCATTTTTAGGATGCTCCATAGACTTCTGTAAGTTCCTATAACCTTGAAGTAGAATATAGCCAACCACACTATCCATGGAAGGAAAACTTGACCTCATCAAATTAACCAAGTTAATTTACTTATACATTTCATAGATAAGAGATTTGTAGTTGGCTTGTTGGTATTGCAAATTATCCTTACAGTGATCTATTTTAGTCACCAACAAGTGGACACACTGGCTAAAGATATGAAAAGAGGACATGTGTACATTGGCTACATGTGGTCCACCTTATCTAAAATTATATGTGAGCTATAAGTGCACCTTGACATGATTGGAATAGCTTGCACATGCACAAGCCAACTGATTTACATCAATCTACTCATGCTATGAATCGGCATGCATGGCTAGGTTAAGTGCACAACAAATGAGACATGTGAGTGTATTGATCAGTTCTCTCTCTCTCTCTCTCTCTCTCTCTCTATATATATATATATATATATATATATATATATATATATTGCAAATGCACAAGTCAACCTTTGATCTATAAGTTTTAGCCATGGCTAGGTTAAGTGCACAATAGATGAACATGTGCATATATCAATCACTTCTATGATAATTATGTCGTATATACATCCAATCATCATGCCCTATCCAATCACATTTGTATAGGGCATGATTGGATGTATATAGGGCATGAAATCACATATATATAATTAGCTTTGAATGATTGGATGTATATTTGTAATACTCAGAAAGAAGTAAAGTTGGTAATGTATATCATGTCCTATGCATGTATATTCCCTATACATGTATATCATGTCGTATATACATGTAAATCATGTCCTTATGATCCTATACATGTATATCATGTCCTAGCTTATGATCCAGGTGTAATTATGACGTATATACATCCAATCATGCCCTATTCAAACAAATACTAGCTTTTAAGAGGTTTGGTCATATTCAGGGACTTTATGAGAAGTGAAAAATATGTGTGTTTATTTTCGCATCTATAAGCGCGTTTATAAATGCAGATATATAGACGTGTTCTTTATACTAGCGTGAATAGAGGCGCTGATATACGCGCTTATAAACACACCCGCTTTTTCGCGTGTACAATGCGCATCTATAGGGCCTTTCTCTTCTAGTGAGATCTTCTCCAAGATTGATCTTAGGTCAGGTTATTATTAGATAAGGATCAAGGAAGAAGATATCCCCAAGACAGCCTTCAATACAAGATATGGGCACTTTGAGTTTCTAGTTATGTCATTTGGACTTACGAATGTTTCACACTTGAAGGTATTTGGCAGCATTACATATGTGCATATACCGGATGAGAAGAGGAAGAAATTGGATCCTAAGGTAGTGAAAAGTGTGTTTATAGGATATGCACAAGAACGGAAAGCTTATAAGTCTTATGTACCTCCTACGCATGAGACGCTCATAAGCAGAGATGTGGTATTTGATGAGTTAGCATCCTAGTATGGGAATCCTGTGGTAGTGCCTATTGATGGCTCACCTAGTGTGAGTCATGCTGAAAATACTCCTGCAAAGAGTACTTCCATGAGTGGTCAGACAGGTGATGTATCATCTACAGTGAGTCCTTGGACAGGACGGTTACGGAGTCGCACTACTGCATCCACTGACACGATATGTCAGTGAGGGGGAGAACAGATAAGGGAAAAGAAAAAGTTTTTGAAGATGTAACAGGTCCACTCACTACAGGTTATGATTCATCTAGCAGTGACAGCTTTGACAGTGAATTGGGGATTCTGTCTATTATGACGCGAGGTGCTAGGCAAAGCCGTTATGTGCCGCCTCATGAGAGGCAAGCTCACAGTGAGCCACAGCTCAGGAGATCAGATAGGGTCAGACGACCTGTTGACAGGTATACTTACACTGGATATTCAGCCTGTCATTATGCTTATATGACGAAAATAACAGGTTTTAGAGAACCAAGTAAGTTTGATGAGGCAGTTGCAGATGAGAATTGGCGTGCTGCTATGGATGAGGAATATTCAGCTTTGGCTGAAAATGCTACATGGGATTTGGTGCAGTTGCCTAAGGGCAAAACACCTATTGGATGCAAGTGGGTGTATAAGGTAAAATGTAAATCAGATGGATCATTGGAAAGATATAAGGCCAGGCTGGTTGCAAAAGGGTATGCGCAGCAGTATGGTCTTGATTATGAGGAGACTTTCAGCCCTGTAGCAAAGATGGCTACAGTAAGAACTGTGATTGCTTTGGTAGCAGCAGCTAGAGGCTGGAAACTATGGCAGATGGATGTAAAGAATGCATTTCTCAATGGATAATTACAGGAAGAGGTTTACATGGAACAGCCTGAAGGCTATGTACATCCAGAATTTCCAGCACATGTATGTCGGCTGAAAAAGGCATTATATGGGCTGAAATAGGCACCCAGAGCATGGAATGCTCGCATCAGTAGTTATTTACAGCAACATGGTTTCCGATTGGGTGATGCTGATCATAGTCTGTTTGTAAAGAAGACAAATAGTGGCTATGTTTTCCTAGTTGTCTATGTTGATGACTTAATCATTATAGGAGATGATGAAAATGGGATTGCTGAAATAAAGACATGTTTACAAGCTGAGTTTAAGGTCAAGGATCTTGGAGAGTGGAAATATTTTTTGGGGATTGAGGTTGTCTCTACACCTCAAGGTATATGGCTGCTACAGAAGCAATATGCTCATGACATGTTACAGAAATATGGTATGGCTGATTGCAAGCCTATGGATACGCCTTTGGAGCAGAATGTCAAGCTGCAGATTGATGTTGGGACAGAGATTGAGAATGTTACTATGTATAGACAGATGGTAGGCAGCTTGATCTATCTCACAATCACTAGACCTGACTTGAGTTATGCTGTGGGGCTGATCAGTCAGTTCATGCAGAAGCCTCGCAAACCACACTTGCATGCAGTCAGAAGAATTCTGAGATATGTAAAGAGTACCATAGATCATGGGTTGTTTTATGTATATGGGAAACCCCTTGACTGAGTCCAACTAATGTGTTAGGTAATTAAATAACTAAAACAACTCGAGGAAAGTGCAGAGGATGGGCCATAGGTCTGTCCTATGGATGGGTGGTCTCGGTTGGCCGGGAACTTTTCTCAAATCACGATGGATAGCAAGAAGATCGTCAAAGAACCTGAACAACAAAAGCATTGACCTAGAGTTAAGATTAAACCCAATTTACGTTGTCTTAGGGAAATGGAATGGGACTATGCCTTATAGCACAGAGGTTGAGCTTTGCATCCCTCTCATTTCCCATTCTCCTTGAACCAAGTGCAGGGTGAATCTGCTTCGTACCTGGCATTTCTGCGTAAAGTAGTTTGCTTGGATCCGACGCTAGTTGCCGTTAGGAAACGACCAATAAGGAAAACCCTAATTCAGGTCGATCCTAAGTGGGAACAGCCGGAATACTTCTGCTACATGGCAGATGCGGAAAGCCCTAGATCGCAAACCCCGTAACATTCCATGGGAGTGCCGGGCGGAGCTTTCTAGACATCCTTTCTAATGGACTGCTAAGACGTGTCCTGAAGATACATGTGGACATGTTACAGTTGACTAGCAGTTGTCCAGTCCTCTGGAATCAATGACCAGTTAATCTGTGGTCCTGTGAGAGAATCAGTTGAGCTCCATCCTCTTCTTCTCGAAATCTGTTGATCAAATCCTTTGTACCCACTAACCAACTGAGGGGATTAAGAAATAGAAGTGGCAGGAGATGAAAGTGGAATAAGTAAAAGAGGATGAAGAGATGGGTAGGCAAAATCATAAAATGAGGAATAAGCTAAAGAATGAGTGGTTGAAAATTTAAGCAAACCAGTTAGGAAATGTGTCAATTGATAAGCATGAAAAGTAGAAGGTATATGGATAGATGGAGAAGGGCATGGTGAAGAAGGGGAAAAGACTCAATCTTCAATGAAAGAACAATAGGTAAAGATTGGAATTTGAGGAAAACCCTAAGGTTGGAAAAAAAGAGGTAAGATAGCTGCTAAGTTGGATTTATAAAGGGAAAAATAAGCATCATAGCGATGGGCCATTTCTTGATAGTATAATAGCCTAGGAATAGAGGGACCTAAAACAGATCGTCTATGGTAGGCATCAAAGAAGGATGAATCAAATGGATGGTTCTTGGAAAGATAAGCTAGGAAATCCACCCTCAGTTGGTTAGTGCTCTGCACATAAGTAGAAGCTGTATTCTGGCGTTGGTTCAAGACTACAGAATCAATCATTAAATACCATGAAGTATCAGGACAAGTAGCCACTTTAGAAGAATAGCACTGGAACATGTCATCTATCCTCAACTCCAAATAGTTGACATATAAGACAACTTGCAAAACCACATCCCCCAAATACCAAGCTAGATCTACATCATCTGAAATCAACAGATCACCTCGTAGATACATATAAGACAGCAACATGATATCCGTCATCACAGAATCTTCAAAGACCATACGAACAACTTTTGTCAGCAAATCAGAAGACCAAGCCCCACTCCAACTATCCTCTAGAAGAGGGAGATCCATCGTGGAAAGCTTCATATAGAAGGCCAACTTTTGCAACTGATAGTGGACAAAGAAGGAATGGTCTAGAGGAACATACTCCTGAAAGTGCTCAAATGTAGACCATAACAAATCCATCCTGGACTGCAATCTTTCCACTTTATCTTGAAACAACGGACATAATGTGGTCTGTCTCTGGAGAATTGCTAAGTCTTGCTGAAATATAGAAGGAATCATAGGAACATTGGGACTTGAAGGAATGGACCGTGATTGTGCCACTTGGTCCTACAACTGCTTAATCTAGGAAGCTTGGGATTCCACTGTATTATGAGTAGTCTACAAAGCTGACAGTTTTGTATCTAAAAGATTCTTAAACTCTTGAGCTTCTTTGGACATTTTCTCTTTCTCCTCCGAAACTCTAGTGACCTCTGAGACTGAGCCGCTGCTAAACTGAATTTTCAAAGAAGATATTTCTTCTCTCTAGGTCTCAATCATTTGTGTCTGTTGGTCCATCTGCTTAAACAGATCGATAAGAGTGTCTTTAGTAGAGGCTAACTCGGTGGTTGCCTTATGCAACTGGTCTTTGGATTGCATCAATTCTTCATAGAAATAAGCATATAACTGTTAAACACAGGCTGTCACACTGAGAGTTCAATAGAATTCTAGATGTTGTTACACAAAGGAAAGGAATGGCATCCCCTGACACTAAATTGTTCAATGAAGGAACTGATATTTCCAAAGAACCCTCTCGATGTGCCCTGAATAAATTTTTGCATGTGAGGTAGACAGGGAGGTCACTGCCAGAAGTAGCAGGAACTGATACTGAAGAAATGACTAAGGGAGTTTTATGTGCCACATGCTTCAAGCGCTTCTACTGAATGACCAATGGAGGAGGGGAATCAAGATCCTCTATGTCAATGGGTTCTGAATCCTCTGAAGGTGGAGGGGGAGGTACTGGATCAGATGGAGGAGGAGGTAGCACACCTTCTTAAGGCTTGAATATGTCAAGAAAACATATAAATATAAACCATACGTGACATTGGTAGCATTCCATCTGGTCACTTTGACAAAATGTTGGTCCATCTTCATAAGCATGTAAGTACTCCAGTCAATGGCAACCCCTTTTAACACCATCTTGGAGGCTGTGAAGAGCTCCTTGGACAAATAGTGAGATAGTGTCTTGGCAAGCATAAACCTGTATTGGAGAAATTGGCAGACTAGCTTCCAGAGAGGATCAATGATCATGGAAAAAGACACTCCTGTTAATCACTTTCTTAACATCAAGAACCTCTTTGGTCTGCTTCTGTAATAGCTTGAGAATCTCATCATTTGAGAATAATTGTCTGATTGTAACAAAGGGTTCTCCTGTGTAGGGAAGAGACAAAGCCTTCCATAACCCTCTAGGTGTCAATACCATGGAAGTACCACGAACCAAGCTCGATTTCTTACTCTATAACACAAGAAATTCATCACACAGAGCTGGATCTTCTGGAATAAATGGGAGTGAAGCAGCCACAAAAGTTGCAAGGCCAGCGTGCGATAGGCTCAAAAGCCAGTAGGGAAGAATAATCCCTACTGATCAATGGGACATACTGAACAGGAGGAGAAGCTTGAGGCACCATTCAGATGGAATATACACATACCACAAACACAGACAATCACAGAGAATACCTACAAAACAACAAAATAGCTATAAAAAAGAAATCGATCAAAAGAAACACACAGACATAACTAACCAATTGACCACCCCAAACAACCCACATCTTAGAAAAAATTTGGCATGACCCCTACACGTATGCGACTGAAAGCTTCATGCTATGCAATAAGCTGACACCCAAGACCTTGTATCAGGCAACAAAAAGAAAAACTACAAACTGCACCCGTAATCGTATCACACAAGCAAACCATAATACCTCAAAAATCTAATCAAGACCTAACCATAACTTGGATAAACAATGTTAACTTAAAGGATTGTACGTGCCCATCCCACAAAGCATATTTATTCAAAAGGGAAAAAAAGTGCAGTGAGGTGAATGATTTTAATGAAGGGTTCATTTTAATAAATTATTAATAATGGTTGAAATTTTATTAGGTTGTAAACCTTTAGAAGAAAACGATGGTTCCTTCTTAAATTTTTAATTACAAATTATTAGGGTGAAGCAGTGCTTAAACAAAACCTGGACTCCGATACCCAGACTGCGGTCTCTAAATGCAAATTTATTAATTAAAAATTAATGGTGATGTGGAACGTTTTTTTACCAGCGTGTGCTTTTTTGTGACGATTGGTTCATTTTTTATTTAAAATTAAAGTACTTCTAAAGCGCACATAACACGTGCAAAGTGAACAGCGGGTTGATTTTAAGTTATTAGAAAAATGTTTGGTTAGCAGGAGCACCCATACCATGATGGTGTTTAGGATTCATTTTAAGAATTAATCGTGAATTTTGGGGTAGTGAAAAATAAAAATAAGAAGAGAAAAAGAAAAATACCTGGAAGTGGATATGTGTGTATACAAGGAAATGGAATATGCACGTATCAATCCCAAGATAATGAAAATGAGTCCCAAAAATAAAATGCGAATAACAAAAAAGTGTTGACAAAATAAGCTTTTCAACAACAAAACCAATATCTTATAAAAATGTCAGTAAAGTTGGTGTGTCTTGATTCTGTGATTTGGTGAATGTTCAATTTTTTTTAATGATTGGTGTTTTTTTTTAAAGGATTAAAAGAGGATATAAGACACATGAATATGTTGTAAAGTGTGATTTGGTGAATGTTCAATTTTTTTTAATGATTGGTGTTTTTTTTTAAAGGATTAAAACATGATATAAGACACATGAATATGTTGTAAAGTTTAATGGTGGGATTTCAGCAATCCAACAAGTGTCAACAATGTGTTTGAATTTATCCATGATTTTTCAGCTTATTTTTTAAATTTAAAATAAATTTTCATGAGGTGAGATTTTAAATTAGGATTTTGGCTTCAAATAATACTTTGGCTATTTATGAAAGCACTTTCAATTGAGAAATCATTGGCAAAAGGGGTCAGGGGATTTGTTAAATTTTTTAGAAAAAAATTTGAAAGTATTTCTGAATTTTTACTAATTTTTAATGAATTTTGCTCGTTTTGCATATATTTTTGAAAGAATTTTGAAGTTTTGAATATTTTGCAATTTATTTCCTTGAATTTCCACTTTAGAAAATAGTTCAAATGATTTCAACAATGTTGAAATATTGTTAGGATTTTTTTTGCAATTTATTTGTATTTTAAATAATTTTTAAAGTTTTTGATTTTTTATGTTTATTTTTATGTGTTTTTATGTGTTTTTAGGGTTTTTCGGGTTTTGAAATAAAAATTCTGTACCTGATCTGCGTGTGAACAGCTAATAATGATTGTGTGTGAACGGTTGACTACAACATACCACCGCACGGACAAGTCGAAGGTGCGTCCTCGCGCAGGAACGCTTGCTAACCACACTCGTACGCGGAGGCACACCTAGAGAGGCCGCACGGCGTGGAAACAGTGGAGGGAGAGCGGAGAAGGGGTATGAACGGGGGCTAATACGGAGGAAAACTGGGGTTATTAGAGGCGAGGGAATGAAGTGATCTAAGTTAGGGTAGGTGACGTAGGTTAGTGAAATGAATTAAGGTGATTAAGTTAATTAAGGTGGGTTAAGTTAAGTAAGTTGATTAAGGTAGGTTAAGTAGATTAAGTTAAGTAAGTAGATTAAGTAAAGTTAAGTAAATTAAGTTAAGTTAGTTAAGAAAGTTGATTAAGTTAAGTTAATGAAGAAACTAGTTGTGGATGGACAAACTAACCAGGAGAAGAAGGGGGGTGGACGGCATGGTGGCAGCGGGGTGGAAGGAGAGGAGGCGGCGGTGCAAGGGAGTGGAGAAGGAGGATGGCATGGGAAATTCCACGAACTTACGAACTTCTGGTTGTAGGTCTCTAAGAAACACTCCTTTTTGGATGCCTTCGTCCAAATGATGGTTTGTCCATCTCTTCAAGATGGATTCCATTCGCGGGACATAAGCTTCTACTCTTTCTGCAGAGGACTGACTTAGGTTCATGAACTCCTCTTGCATCTGCTCTTCAAAACCTTTACGTCTGAATTTAGTGAGGAATTCCAACTTTAGGTCGTCCCTTGTGTCAAATGTTCCTGTTGCTTGTCTCTCATACCACTGAAATGCCACGCCCTTGAAAGTGGCGGGGAATATCGCTAACCAATGCTCAGGGGTTCTGGCATTGTTAGCCACATATGCTACCATAAATTCTGCTACATGAAGATCAGGGTCTTCATTGTACTCTCCCTTAAAAATTGGCAATGGGACTACATTTGCTGGCCTGTCATCAATATTTCTAGGACGAATCTGACTAGAAAGGGGACCTTCAGTCGCCATGGGGACTTCTGTAAAGAGTGCTTTTAGGGCGTCAAAGGAGGCTTCTGTTGTTGCGAGCTCGTTCTCAGCTTTGATTTTGCCTTCTCTCTTCTCACGTACCTCTGGACTCATTCTAATGCTTGCCTCTTGATTGTGTCATTCATCAGGGGGTTGGCTCCAACTAGTTGGTCTGTACTCAACAGAATAGTTTAAGAGAGGGCTTCAGTCTCTAGAGGATTCTTTGGCCAACATCTCCTCTACTTCCTTCTTTTCAACATCTCTAAATTTGGCTTTCAAACTACTATAGAGAGGGAGATATTCCATTATGAAAGTATCAAAACTCATTCTTCTTAGGATCGCTATTTTGCCATTATAATAATGCTAGCTTCTGAGGGTTTCAACAGTGTATGTTGTGAAAAACACTCTGTCTACCAACTTCCACTGGGTTGCTAATTGGACAAACAAAAGATTTTCAGTGCACCAAGTATCCCATGTATCTTGCTGTTGAGCATCCACGAACAAATTCCAACTCCTTTCCTTCTTGTTTTCGTGAACCTCCAATAACCACAACTCCTGAAGCTTCTTCACAATATCCCACTTGATGATGTCTGGAAACTTCTCAATGAATACCAAATCTTCCATGGATAGTCATTCTCTTTGCTTCTGCTCTTCAATTTATTCCCAAACAATTTTCCACCAAGATGCAAGTTTTTGCTGCCTCAACAAGAAGAGGAAATAGTCCACCGCATAGAGCTTGCATCATGATGGTCATATGTTTCCGCCATTGTGGGATGAACTTGTTGTGGAAAGTGGAATCTCCAACTCTTTAGTGGAAGAAGAAACCTTGCAAACACATTGAATTCTTCTCTTCTTGGCAATGCCATTTCCCTCATTTTTAGCCTCTTCTGATGCTTGTTGATGGCAAGTTTCCCCGGCTCGCACCAAAAACATGGAGCCCCAAGAGGAATACCAAGGAAAAATGGATTCTACTGCAAGAAAATATTCTTGTAACATCAACAAGCTTTTATTTCATTGTTTTGATGACCAAAACAAATAAAAAAGCAAATCTTCACGCAACATCATAGTAGATATCTCCCACGGATTTGATAGAATCAACCATAATCTTCAACATCTTCATAAAATTCATCAATAGAACAAGCAACACAAAAGAATACACCATTTTTGAATGGAAATCAGTGACATAGTATTTATCTTCAATGTCTTCATAGTTCTCTTTTGATCTCTCATATACAGATACACTGTTTTGATAGAATTGGCTATCTCTAGCTCTCTCTCTCTCTCTCTCTCTCTCTCTCTCTCTCTCTCTCTCTCTCTCTCTCTCTCTCAATAGTACATCATCTCCTCACTACAATACTCAATAATGACTCTCAATAATCCTTCTTAGGTCGTGGATGCACCTCTCAAGAGGTATGTCTCATGTGAAGAGGCACCAGAGCCACTACAGTGTCTCTTCATAGCTCACTACTGTCACTATCACTTCAGTCTTCTCTTCAATCTTCAGCAGCTGCTTCTTCCATTTGTTTTAGCTCTTTTGAACTTAGATTCATCCTTTCCAAAAGTTAGAAAACTTTTTCAAAGTCCACATACATTCTACAAAACACTTACACAAGATCTACAGAACAGTTACAGAACAGATACAGAGCAAAGACAGAGGCTCTACACAAGATTCATAGAGGGTTATAGAAGGTCATTAGAGAACATCAAATCCTCATAAATTATACGCAAACCATTCCAAACTATCAAAAACTATTCAATAAGCTTTCAAAATATTTCAACCTTCATCAATCATCAATCCATGCTTCATATAGAAGAAAATCAGAACAAAACAAAAGCTATAGAGAAGGTATCAGAACCAATTAGAACCTCAACAGAACCTATCAAAACATCACAGAGCTTCATATTTCTACTAAAAATCATCATAAACTTCCAAAACATAATCAATATCATCCAAAACACTCTCAAGCACTTCCGTTAACAACCATACATTAGTCTAAATTCATAAAAAATAATCATTCAAACCTCAAAATCAACAAAAATCGGTCAAAATTTCAGTCTTTTTCCACTCTCAATAGATCTTCATTACCAACCCCTTGAGTGATGTGAGCTTTTATCCTAACAAGATGGGGATGTGAGTATGGGCTGCCCTTTGTATCTATTAACAGAGTGTGAGACAACAGGTGGGTTGAGTGACCAAACCTTCCCTTCAAAATCAAATGAGAGGCGAGATGTGTGAATGGAGTGTTGCACACACGGGTTGAGCCACTCAATGCATAACATAGGATCTGTTCCTGTGCACTGCACCATAAGGCTCCCTGGCCTTCCTTCTTGCACTGTATGTTGGCATAGGGTGGGATGCACTGTTGCACCATCAAATGTGCACAAGGTATACAACCTTTGCACAAGTGAATGTGAGGATTACATCAATAGGTTTCAGGAACGGGTTGCCCTATTGTATTTATCAACATAGCGTGTGAGAGAGGGTGGGCTGAGTATGACTGGTGGTTCTCCTTTATCAAATATCGAGAGGTGAGGATTGAGGGACTTTATGATACTTGGAGTCAAGTACATTCTCATTTCCCTATGCACCCACGGGATGGGTCTCTATCATCGTCATAAGACACACCATTCTATTCTGTACAGTGCACTACAAGGCTCCCTAGCTTTCCTGCTTGCACATATGCCAGACAGGTTGGACGCACTAATGCACCATCAACTGTGAAATCTGGGTTTTCATCAATATTCACTCGCGTGATGTAAGTTATGGGGTGAGTGACTGTTCTCTCATCCCATCTGAGTGCTTGTGAGTTGAGTGACTATCCTTCATCAATGACACCTACCCTGATGGGCTTTATCAACCAGCTACCTCCCTGGGTGCTGTGGCATGGTCCTTGCCATGCTGATTGAACGCAGGAGCGAGCTGTGGTACCTCCTGCAACCGCCTCCAACGTTTCTATGACAGTGATGGTTCCTTCAACCACACACGAACCGGGTTAAGTTTTTCTAACCCTATCCTTATGATTGCAAGTGTATATTATGTGTTAAGTGTAGGGATGCCAGAGTCCAATCGATTGATGAGTCCTAGGCTATGTTGATGCATCTAACCCTGTCCGTTACAGTTTCAAGTGTAGGGGATGAGTACCTGCACATCTATGATGCATATCCCCCTGCATATGCCTCACTTTAATCCTGCATGTATGCCATGACCTGATTTTATCCTAATGGGTTCCCTTCTCCACCTACCCATCCACTTTCACCCCACTCTTGGGGCCGTTTCTTCTATATTTCCCTTTCTTACTTATTTTGATGGTTTTCCATGTGAACACACCCTACTCTCACCAACATCCACATCCCACCCTATCGCCCTGTTCGTCCCTTCGAATGGTAAACTTTTTCCTTTTCTAGTCCTTTGTTCCGATCACTGGTTCAAAAGTTATTAATTTTTGAGGAATTTCTCGTAACTTTGATATGTTTCCATGTGAGGATGCATTTATTGCTTCAGAATAACAATCTGACATGGCAGCCCTAACCTCCATCTTCCCCTTCACATTTTTCCTTTTTACATGGTTCATCCAATCTTAATTCTTGCGCGTTTTCGGGCCATTTTCGTGCATATTTTTCACATTTTTCCATGTGAAGATGCCCTATTTTCACCGGAATTCCAATTTCATTTGACGGTTGTGTCCCCTAGCCTTTCCCCACATTTTTCCTTTTTTCTCCACCCTATTTCGACTATTGGATTTATTATTATTAATTTTTCAAAATATTTTCGATTTCGTTTTTTGTGTTTTTCACATGTGAACCCCTTCTAACTCCACTGGAAGTGAGTTTTCATGTGACAGTCCTGTGAATCCCCTCTCTCTGGACATTTTTTCTTTTTATTGCCCTTCGTTTTGCTGCTTGGTTCTTTCCGTATTAATTTTTTAGCCCATTTTCGAGTCCTTTTTTGGGTCTTTTTCACGTGAACACATCCTCTCTTGGTCGGAACCATGTTTTGATGCGATAGATTTGTCGAGCACGTTATTTTGCACATTTTTTCTTTTTTTTGCCTTGTGTTCTGGCGAGTGGATTTCCCAATATAAATCCCTATATATATTTTTGGAGCCATTCGTGTTTTTCCCATGTGAACACTCTGATTTAGCCCCAGCACCGATATTGCATTTTTCTGTCATCTTCCCCTCGTCTCACGACACATTTTTTCTTTTTACGGTCTTTCAATCCGGTGTATGTTTTAAGTTTTATTAATTTTCTTCCTCTCGACGTGTGGCTATGTCTCTCGTGTCGCGAGTGAATGCGCATGTTTTTTATTTTAAGCGCCTCAAGATGCCCCCATGGCGTCTGTGCCTCGCGTGTCGCCATCTGAGCCCCATCTGATCCCGCCGATGCAAATTTTCTTACTCTCGCCCCGCGCATATGTGCGGGACAAGGGTGACCTCACCTTTTACTGGATTTATACAAAAAAAAACATTAACTCCTACAAAAAAAAAACCAACACAAAAGAAAAACAAAAACAAAAAAACCATTAAAAAAACCATAAAAAGAAAAAAATGATTAAAAAGCATTAAAGAAACCATTTTTAAAAAATAATTAAAAAAACACACACACAAACCACAAAAAGAAAACAAAAACAAAAAATAGAAAAAAAAATTAAAAATTTAAAGAAAAACACACACCAACAAAAAAAACAAAGAAGAAAAAAGACACATCACGAAAGAAAAAAAAACACATCACCAAAAAAAAAAAACACTTACCTGTCGTCACGCGGGTCCTCCTCTCCCTCGTCCTTCACGTTGCTTATCCCCCCCCCCCCCCCCCCCGCCATTCTTGCTTGCCTCCCCTCTAGGCCGTGTTTCTTACCCCCCATTGCTCCTTTCTCCCCCCCCTTCCGCCATTCTTTCTTACCCCCCCTCCCTCAAGGTTTTCTGCCCCCGCCCCCGCTGACAGGCAGCGTTCCCCTCCCTCACGACGTGTTTCTTGGCCGCCCGTGCCCTGGTCGTCGCCAAGGTCGTCCGCCGTTTGCATGCCGCCTGTCGCCCCTGCCAACCTCGCCAACGCCGCCCACGACCTGCGACGTCCCCCCCGCTTCGCCTTCCTCCTCTCTCCTTCCTCCTTCCCGCTGCACCTCCCTCCCCTCCTCTCCTTCCCGCTTCCTCCTGCTCTCCCTCCACTCCTCGCCGTCTTCTTCCTTCTATCCACCCCACCCGATCTGCCCCCCTCTCTTTGGTCCTCCCCACCCCGCCCGTTTTTTTGAACCCCCCCATCCACCTCGCCCATTTTTTTGAATCTCCCCCATCCCCCCCCTCCCCACCCTACTCGTTTTTTTAAAAACCCCCCCTCCCTCCCCACCATTTTACCCCCTCCAAATTACCCCCCAACCCCCAAATTAACCCCACCCCCTTTCCTAAATTTACCCCACCCCCCACTACAATGTGTTCACATGCTCGCTTGTTTGCATGTGCATGTGTTCGACTGGTGTCACGGGAGCGAACCTCTCATGTTTGTATGCATGTTTCGTACACGAGTCTATGGTAATTTTCCAGCGGGTGTTCATGACCGAGGATGCGCGTCCGGACATGTCCATGCAATGGTGCGTGCTCAATCCTTCCCACGCAACTTTTCACATGCATCCTAGGTACTTATTTTTAAATTCAAAACTCGATTAAAAACTTGAGAAAACACCTAAAAACTTAAAATTTTCTTTAAAAATCATAAAAATTTCAATTAGAAAACAAGAAAATAGCTTAAAAATCCTTTACCAAATTGGAAATTTTATTAATTTATTTTTCTAGTTGAAATGCAAAAAATAAATTGCAGATAAATTACAAATATTAAAAATCCTTCAAAATCCATTGAAAATTGAATAAAAATTATTAAAAATAGAAAATAATTTCAAAAAATTTCACCAATTCATTTGAATATTTCTAGAATGTTTTACATGCTGAAAATGCTTTGGCAAATGGTCTAAGTTTTATTTTATGGTAAAAATGCTAAATTTATTACTAAAATTCATGGAAAATCATTTTTAATTCAAAAAATAAGCTGAAAATTACTACATAAATCTAGAAACATTGTTAAAACTTGATGGTCTAGTTTTTATTTACAGTGGACTATTAAAATCTCGCTATCAAAATTTATAATATATTCATGTGTCTTATTTATTCCATTTTAATCATATTTTAAAAAATAAACACACAAACAAACAAATAAAAAATAAAAATAAATAATAATCTAAAAATGCAATTAATAAAAAACCAAAACTAAATAAATTGCATACACCAAATAAATATACTTCCACTAACCTTGCCTTGACGTGTCACATCATTTGTAGTTCATGGTTTTCTTTCCTTTTTGGACTGCTGACTTGTATCTTGGGATTGAGATGTGTGCATTCTATTTTATTGGATACACACATATCCACTTCTAAGTACTTTTCTTTTTTTCTTATTATTATTTATTTTTCACTATCCTAAAATTCACGATTAATTCTTCAAATGAATCCTAAATACCACCATGGCACATGCGTTCATGCCAAACACACCTTTTTTTAAATAAATTAGAATCAACCTGCCATTCACTTTGCACACGCTACGTGTGTTTCTTCATAGGCACCTTAATTTTAAATAAAAATGAACCAGCCACATCACAAAAATGCACGCGCTGAAAAAGAAGAGCGTTGTAGATACATTAAATTTTTAATCAATGAATATGCATTTAGAGACCTGAGTTTGGGTATCAAAGTCTGAGATTCGTTAAAAGCACCGTTTTACATTAATAAATTGTAACTAACAATTTAAAAATGAACCGTTGTTTTTTAATTAATGTTTACAACCTAATAAGATTTTACCCATTGTTAATAATTTAATTAAAACAAACCCTTCACTAAAATTATTTCTCTTACTGCACTTTTTCTCATTTTCAATAAATACGCTTCGTGGGATGGGCACATGCAGTCTTTCCAGTTGTCATTGCTTACCAAAGTTTTGGTTATGTCTTGAGAAGGTTCTTGAGGTATTATGGTTTGATAGTGTGATATGATTACGGGTGCGGTCTGTAGTTTTCTTTTCTGCCTGATACGGGGTCTCGGGTGTTTGTTTGTTGTATAGCATGAAGCTTTCAGTTGCATATGTATAGGGGTCATGCCGAATTTTTTCTAGAATGTGGATTGTTTGGGGTAGTCAATTGGTTAGTCACGTCTGTGTGTGCTTATTTTGATCAATTTCTTTTTTATAGATATCTGTTGTTTTGCAAGTATTCACAATGATTGTCTGTGTGTGTGGTGTGTGTGTATATTCCATTTGAATGACGCCTCAAGCTCCTCCTCCTGTCTAGTATATCCCATTGATTAGTAGGGATTATTCTTCCCTACTGAATTTTGAGCCTATTGAGAAAGTTGGTCTTACATCTTTTGTGGCTGCTTTACTTCCTCTGATTCCAAATGATCCAGCCCTATGTGATGAGTTTCTTGCGTTATATAGTAAGAAATCGGTCTTGGTTCGTGGTACTCCCACGGTCCTGACACCTAGAGGGTTAGGAAAGGCTTTGTCTCTTCCTTACAAAGGAGAACCCTTTGCCACAGCCAGACAATTATTCTCAAATGAAGAGATCCTCAAGCTGTTACAGAAATAGACTAAAGAGGTCCTTGATGTCAAGAAGGTGATTAAAACTTCAGGAGTGTCTTTCTCAATGATCACTAATTCTCTCTGGAAGCTAGTCTGCCAATTTCTCCAGGACATGTTTATGCCTTCCAAGAACCATCTCACTATTTGTCCAAGGAGCTCTTCACAGCCTCTAGGATGGTTTTAAAAGGGATTGCCATTGACTGGAGTACTTACCTTCTTACGAAGATGGACCAGCATTTTGTCAAGGTGACTAGAGGGAATGTTACCAATGCAACCTATGGTTCATATTTATATGCTTTCCTTACATATTTCGGCCTTAAGAAGGGTGGTTTACCTTCTCCTCCATTTGATCCAGTCCCTTCCCCTCCATCTTTAGAAGATTCAGAACCCATTGACATAGAGGATATTGATTCCCCTCCTCCATTGTTCATTTGGCGGAAGCACTTGAAGCGTGCAGCAGAGAAAATTCCACCAATCATTCCTGTAGTGTCAAATCTTACTATCTCTGGAAGTGACCTCCTTGCCTACCTCGAATGCAATAACTTATTCAGAGCACATTGAGAGGGTTCTTTGGAAATATCAGTTCCTTCACTGAATAGCATAGTGTCAGGGGATGCCATTCCTTTCCTTTGTAATCACATTTAGAGTTCTATTGAACTCTTAGTGACAGCTTGTGTTCAACAATTATATGCTTCTTTCTATGAAAAATTGATGCAATCTAAAGACCAAATGAATAAGGCAACCACAGAATTAGCCTCTGCTAAAGACACTCTTTTCGATCTATTTAAGTAAATGAAGCAGCAGACACAAATGATTGAGACCCAAAGAGAAGAAATATCTTCTTTGAAAACTCTGCTAGTAGAAGCTCAGTCAGAGGTCACTAGAGTTTCAAAAGAGAAAGAGAAAATGTCCAAAGAGGCTTAAGAGTTTAAGACTCTTTTGGATACCAAACTGTTAGCTTTGCAAAGTGCTCACAATATAGTGGAATCCCAAGATTCCTAGATTAAACAATTGAAGGACCAACTGGTGCAGTCACGATCCATCCCTCCAAGTCCTAGTATCCCCATGATTCCTTCTATATCTTAGCAGGACTTGGCAATTCTTCAGAGACAGGCCACATTATGTTCTTTATTTCAAGATAAAGTGGAAAGATTGTATTCCATGATAGATTTATTATGGTCTACATTTGAGCAATTTCAAGAGTATATTCCTCCCGACCATTCCTTTTTTGTCCACTTTTTGCTGTAGAAGTTGGCCTTCTATATTAAGCTTTCAACGATGGATCTCCCTTTTCCAGAGGATGGTTGGAGTGGAGCTTGGTCTTCTGATTTGCTGACAGAAGTTGTCAGTATGGTCTTTGAAGATTCTGTGACGACGGATACCATGTTGATGTCTTATATGTATCTATGAGGTGATCTATTAATTTTAGATGATGTAGATCTAGCTTAGTATGTAAGGGATGTGGTCTTGCAAGCTATCTTATATGTCAACCATTTGGAGTTGAGGATAGATGAAATGTTCTAGTGCTATTCTTCTAAAGTGGCTACTTTCCCTGACTTTTTATGGCATTCAATGATTGATTCTGTAGTCCTGAACCAACGATAGAATACAGCCTCTACTCATATGCAGAATACTAACCAATTGAGGGTGGATCTTTTAGCTTATCTTTCCAAGAACCATCCCTTTGATTCATCCTTCTTTGATGCCTACCATCGACGATTTTTTTTAGGTCCCTCTGTTCCTAGCTTATTGTATTATCAATAAATGGCCCATCACTATGATACTTATTTTTCCCTTTATCAATCAAACTGAGTAGCCATCTTACCTCTCCTTTTCCAACCTCAGGGTTTTCCTTAAATTCCAATCTTTACCTATTGTTCTTTCATTGAAGATCGAGTATTTTCCCCTTCTCCGCCTTGTCCTTTCCCATCTATCCATATACCTTCTACTTTTCCTGCTTATCAATTAACACCTTTCTTAAATGATTCGCCTAAATTTTCAGCTAATCCTTCTTTAGCTTATTCCTCCTTTTATGATTTTGCCTACCCATCTCTATATCCTCTTTTACTTATTCCTCTTTCATCTCCTACCACTTCTATTTATCAACCCCCTCAATTGGTTAGTGGGTATGAAGGATTTGATCAACAGATTCCAAGAAGAAGAGGATGGAGCTCAACTAATTCTCTTACGAGACCATAGATTAATTGGCCATTAATTTCAGGGGACTTGACAATTGCTAGTCAAGTATACCAAAATTATCTCCATTTTTTCCAACAATATTTACAATCTCTAGATCCTATAGTGAGATTGACAGTCCATTTTGCTTGGTACCTAGCATATATGTATAAGCATTCCCATAACAATCAAAAGGCCATTCCCAAGCTTTGTATGAATGTCAATGTGAACATTGATTCTCAATACTTGGATGTCCTATATTTTCATGCCCTTTGTTTACCTAGCAAATACCTTGTTTTGCTAGAAAGGATGTACTGTCTTTAATTCTTTCTAAATCCTCCAAAATCTTTTGTAGATGAGTCTTTATCCATGGATCGCTTTCGTAATTATCGAGCTTTCAAGAGGGATTATCTTCACTGATACTCGTGAATGTATCTTCTATACTTCTTAATGATATATTTTTTGGAGGTGCCATTCAAATGGTTGTTTTTTATTTGTGATGTATTAATTTTTATGTGATGAGTTCGTGCTGGTTGAATAATTTGTTCGAGAGCTCTCTTTTCGACTATTGATACTGATGGTGATCGTGGATGGCAAGCCTATGATGCAAAGCTGAGTAACCTCTTATATCCTTTACGAATTTGTCATGACTTTTTATTGTTTATAAGATGTGTTAATGCGTAATGATGTTTCCCTTTAGTAGTATTCTTTCCTAGATACAGATAATAAGTTGGGGTCGTGGTTTGGGGTGATTATTAAAGATACTAAAGAAGATCGAATTGAGGTCTTTACTAAAATTACATTCTTCTTTTCCTTGGGTTGCGAGGACGCTTCCTTTTTAAGTGCGGGGATATGTTGAGAGTGGAAAAAGATTGAATTTTTGACTAATTTTTGTTATTTTTTAGGTCTGATTGGTTGATTTTTAATGGATTTTGAGTGATGATTGGTTATTTTTGAGAATTTTTTAGAGTGTTTTGGATGATAATCACTCATGATAATTCTTAGTGGAAATATGAAGCTATGTGATGTTCTGATAGGTTCTGTTGAGATTCTGATTGGTTCTGATACCTTCTGTTTAGCTTCTGTTTTATTCTGATTTTCTTCTGTATAAAGCATAGATTAATGATTGATGAAGGTTGAGGTCTTTTGAAAGCTTATTCAATAGTGTTGATAGTTTGGAATGGTTTTGGTATGAGTTATGAGGATCTATTGTTCTCTAATGACCTTCTGTAGAGCCTCTGACTCTGCTCTCTCTGTTCTGTAGATCTTCTATAAGTGTTCTGTAGAATGTATGTGTGACTTTGGAAAAAAATTTCTTTTGGAAAGGATGAATCTAAGTTCAAAAGAGCTTTAAAAAATGGAAGAAGCAGTTGCTGAAGATCGAAGAGAAGGCTGAAGTGAAGTGATAGTAGTGAGCTATGAAGAGACACTGTAGTGGCTCTGGTGCCCTTTCAAATCTCCCATACCTCTTGGGAGGTGCATCCATGACCTAAGAAGGATTATTAAGTGTCATTCTTGAGTATTGTAGTGAGGAGATAATGTACTATTAATAGAGAGAGAGAGAGAGAGAGAGAGAGAGAGAGAGAGAAAGTCACAAATAGCCAATTCTATCAAAACAATGTATTTACTATGAGAGATCGAAAGAGAAAACTATGGAGACATTGAATATGAATACTATGTAATTGATTTCCATTCAAAAGTTGTGTATTCTTTTATGTTCCTTGTTCTATTGATGGATTCTATCAAGATGTTGAAGATTATGATTGATTCTATCAAATTCGTGGGAGATATCTACTATGATGCTACGTGAAGATTTGTTGTTTTCCTTGTTTTGGTCATCAAAAAAATGAAATAAAAGCTTGTTGATGTTACAAGATAGATTTTCTTGCAGTAGAATCCTCCTTTCCTTGGTGTCTCTCTTAGGGCTCCAAGAAGCTCTTGTAGTCAAAGACACATGTGAATGCTTTGTAGAGATTAATCATGTTAATAGCTTTGCTAATAAAGTTTGAGAATGGATACGGGATTTATGTCTTCGAAGAGTCAAAGTAAACAAACTCATGTAGACTTTCTTACCTAGGAATTATGAGATCATGAGGATTCATGGCGTGAGATGGTTGTGTTGTGGAAATGTCATGAAAATGTAAAATTTTTAATATTTTATCTTAAATAATATTAAGGATGGTTTTATTGTTAGCTCTTTATTTGACTTGGCTATTTTGTTATTTCAGGTTTGTGAAAGTTTTACCTATATTATTGGAATGTTGGAAGACTAAATATCCAACAATGTACAAAAAAGCAACAACTTTTCAGTTGCTATTTATTATTCACTTCATGGTTGACATACTCAAGGAAGTTAATATTTTAAATCAAAAGTTTCAAGAAAATGATTGTGACATAACAATGATAGGAATAGAAATAGATGTGCTCATTAGTCTCTTGAAGGATTTGTATATGACTAGTTCATTTGCAAATGGTTCCAAGCACTTTACTACCTTTTTGAAGGCAATGAACAATGGAGTATTCTCATTCAAGGATAAAGAAGGTGTACTATGTCAACATAACTTGCAGTTTAATTCATTAGTGGTGGGTAAAGGACAAGTGATCACTCTTGATGAATGTAAATGGCTAGCAAAGGCTTTCATTTAAAGATTAATATCTAACTTTGATGAAAGATTTTAAGATAGTCATTTTTTAAATATAGCAAAGTTATTTTCCCCTAAAAACTATTCGAGGGATCCACAAATCTGAGGTCAAACAGTCACAGCTTTGTGACAAATTTGGCAAAGGAGAGAGACCTTTGGTTCAGTCTAAACAATGTGACGATGAATGGCAAAGATTTGTCTTATATCTCTTTGAGTCTTATCCATGAAAGGGGTTGCTTGAAATGTGAAAGTGATGTAGTGTTGAATTAGAGTGGATGCAAATGTTTCTAGCTCTATTCAAATTATGACAGATTGCAGTGGTGTTACTAGCAAGTTCAAATACTTGTGAAAGAGGTTTTTAAAGCAAAACTGGGTTAAAAGTGATGAGAGATCATGCTTATCTCTCATCACTCACTACAAGGGACTGGGGCAATAGCGACGCCGATTAGCGACGGTGTTTATCGGCGTCGCTATTTGCGTCGCTATATGCGTCGCTAAATAGCGACGCAAATAGCGACGCCGCAGGGAAAAAAAGCGCGGCCGAAACCAGAGCGCCGTTTTCATTTTGTTTTCTTCGCCTTTTGAGAGCGAGAGCGAGGGAGAGAGCGAGGGAGAGAGCCAAGGCTTTGTGAGAGAAGAGGAGGAAGAGACTTGCTGCCGCCGCCGCCGCCGCCACCGCCACCGCCACCGTCGTTGTTCGCGAAGGAGAGGAGGAGCCCTCGTTGCAAAGAGAAGCCGCCCACGCTCGCCATATCTCATTGGTGAGTCTCCCTCTCTCTTTCTTTTACTTGTTGAAGGTTTAAATCATTCTCTTTTGTTTATTTAGGAGAGGAAAAGAAAGAGAAGGAGAGGGAGAAGGAGAGAGAGGGAGAGAAAGAGAGGGAGAGGGAGAGAAAGAGAGTGAGAGTGCATTCTCTCTCTCTCTCTCCCTTTTGCTTGTTTAATGTTTAAATTACTTTCTTCTTTGCTTGTTTAGGAGAGGAAACGAGAGAGTAAGAGAGAAAGAGAGGGAGAGGGAGAGGGAAAGGGAAAGAAAGAGAAAGAAAGAGAAAGAGAAATAGAGGGAGAGGGAGAGGGAGGGGGAGGAAATAGGAGAGGGAGAGAAAGAGAAAGAGAGGGAGAAGGAGGGAGAGTGCATTCTCTCTCTCCCTCCCTCTCCCTTTTGCTTGTTTAATGTTTGAATTACTTTATTTTTTACTTGTTTAGGAGAGGAAATGAGAGAGAAAGAGAGTGAGAGGGAGAGGAAGGGGAAGGAAATGAGAGAGGGATAGAAAGAGAAAGAGAGGGAGAGTGCATTGTATCTCTCCCTCTCCCTTTTGCTTGGAGGATGTTTAAATCACTTTATTTTTTGCTTGTTTAGGAAATGAGAGAGAAAGAGAGATAGAGAGGGAGAGGGAGAAAAAGAGAAAGAGAGGGAGATGGAGAGGGAGAGGGAGAGGGAGAGGGAGGGGGAGGGGAAGGAAATGAGAGAGGGAGAGAAAGAGGGAGGGGGAGGGAGAGGGAGCGAGGGAGCGAGGGAGAGGGAGAGGGAGAAAGAGGGAGAAAGAGGGAGGGAGAGGGAGAGGGAGGAGGAGGGAGGAAATGAGAGAGGGAGAGAAAGAGAACGAGAGGGTGAGGGAGAGGGTGAGAGAAAGAGAGGAAGAGAGGGAGAGGGAGAGGGAGAGGGAAGGGAATGAAATTTAAGATAATATACGTATCGATAATGGTATGCAATGTGCTTTGCATACGGCCACGTACTTCATCAAAATTAACCCAAAATTATTGTTATAGAAGTGGAGATCCCTTAAATTGAGTATAGGATAATTTCTCTCAGGTCTTATGACTATGAGTAGAATTGATTGAAATAAATTTTATTACTATAGTTGTAAAATTTCATAGATGGCGCGCATTAATTTTAAAATGGATTACTTATACTCAAAGCCGAGATATAACAAAAAATTATCTACCGGGACAAACAAATCATTGAGCATGATACAAGGCCGAGATATAACATCGGAAAATCTCTCGACTACTATATACAATGCAAGGTTTATGGTCAACTTGCAAGTTGACGTACATCTCCAAAAAGCTATCCATTTAAGCCTCGTTTGCTGTAATGTAGATAAGATGGCAAACGAAGAAGGTCCTATTGTTCAAGACCGCGAGTCGTATCTTAATCAGCGTGTCCCATGTCCTTGGTCTCAATGCAAGTTGGCAATTAGACGAAAACGCCGATTGTCTATAGAACACGTACGACGATTTGGCGAGTTTCAACCTGAGATTATTGATCAGGCGATTGCAGATTTTCAGCAAATGGTATTTTCAAGTTAGCATTTTTCATGCATTGTACTCTCAAGCTAATTGAAAACCATACACAATAAGATTGGGTCTTGTTGGCAAATTTTGTGTCCAGGGGGGTGATGTCTCGACCCAAGGGGGAGTGCACCCTTTGCGGCCAATTAGAAGAGTTCGTGGACGTGCGATGGATGGATGGCAGGAGCCAATAGACCACTCGCAAGGCCCATCTATATCGTCAATGCCAGAGGAGACAGACAACCTTCCCGACTTGCCTACAATCTTGGAGCCTGAGATGGAGGCAATGATCGATGCATTGATTCCCATGGATGTTGAGACATCTGACTCGCTTAGAGAGGAAGCATCCATACCATTATATGATGGGTGCCGAGTATCTCGGTTGAAGACATTGCTTGCACTCTTAAATGTGCAAGCAAAATACGGTTGGAGCGATACGAGTGTGACTGAGTTATTCAGGTACCTTGCATACAGACTTCATTGTTTTTTTTTAAAACAGTATTATTGTAAATATGGATGGATTTTTCAAGGTGTTTTATGATTTTTTCAGGTTATTGAAATATCATATATTGCCACCTGCAAACACCATGCCTGAGTCTCGTGATGATGCACGACATGTTTTACGGAAGCTTGGCATGGACTACAATAACATCCATGCATGTATCAACGATTGCATATTGTTTCGAGATGAATACGAGACTATGGAGACATGTCCAAAGTGTGGTGCTCACAGGTATCGACAGGACTTCCAAGGGCAGACCATCCCTCAAAAAGTCCTCAGACACTTTCCGCTCATCCCCCGCATAAACCACATGTTTTGCACGTCTGCCATGGCAAGCTTGACAACGTGGCATGTGCAGAATAGGTCTACGGATGGAGTGCAACGAGGCAGAAGTCGTAGAATTTTTTGAGAACGAGGCAGACTCGTTCTTTTGTGGTGACATGTCTATCGACCTTCCAGTGTATGCAGAGTTATGTCAGGAGATTAACATGGGACCATAGAATACTTCATTCTTGGAGAATTGTATTACTCAATTCGTTGTTTAGATCTTCCATAAAGGTAGATAAGATATGCATTTTAAGATGGATTTTTCAAAAATGATTTATATTAATGCGCTTTGTATAGTTTCAATTGATTATTCTAACATTATTTTTTATCTCTGCAGGTATCGATATTTTCAGGATGAGTCGAGGGATGAGCGATGAGGAGTTTCAGGAGATGATGGCACGTATGTCTCCAGATCAGCTCGCGAGATTCAGAGAGATAGCAGATCAGGAGCTGTCTCGTTCTTCGTCAGGGCACTCTGCTAGATCAGCTTCAGTGCGATCAGATGCTTCAGCTTCGAGTAGACGATCTCGACGCTCGCGACTTGGGCCAGAGGGAGGGACTGCGACTGCAGGAGGATCAGGGGGGTGCTGCTGTGGAGACACGGACGCGGTGTCTCCGTCTCGTCGTTCAGCTAGAGCTCGGTCACCTCCAGGATTTGTCACACCTGTGGGGACGTCCACTCCAGTTACTCCGGCTTTTGCGCAGCCGTCGGCAGATGTCACGCCTTTTGGTGGCACTCCTTTTGGTGGCACCCCCTCTGGTGGCACTCCTTTTGGTGGCACCCCCTCTGGTGGCACCCCTTTCAGTGGCACTCCGGGAGAGGGTACCCCCGTCGGTACACCGGATGTTCAGGGGTCTCCTGGATATGCCCAGGAGCGTGGACAGAGATGGGAGAGGGCCCATACGAGGCACACTCCTAGGGATTATGGATACCTAGTGGATGGCAGGTCAGGAGCTATCATCATGAATGATGAGGGGAGGAGGGTGATGGCTCGCATGAGGGAGTTGTGCCAACAAGTTTTTCGGCACAACGTCCTGGATCATTGGAGGAACATACCGGAGGGGAGCAAGGAGTACATAGTAGCATCCTTGCACGAGGAGTTCCCGGTGCCAGCCGCAGTGGATAGATTCTCTACGGGCTGGATGATGGATTGCATGCGTGCATACATGTCACATAAACGATCCGACGCACGCAAGGCAATCAAGAGTGGGGCTCCAAAGCCCGAGTGGTTAGATGCAGAGGACTGGCGCCGACTGAGGGAGGAGGCTACAAATTCGCCAGGACGTTGGAGTCAGCAGCGGGAGGCGGCGAGGGCACGAATCGAGGCCGGATCAGTACATCATCTTGGGAGTGGCGGCCACAGGACATATTTGGAGAACTTTGTAAGTTTCTCTTTTGTTTTTCTTATTTGTTTTTTTGAGATGTTATTTATACTGACAATCATGTTTCTAACAGTTAGCATTTTGTTTTCTTTGCAGCACTCCATTACAAATCGTGATCCGCAAGGCCTTGAGACTCAATATGCAGAGAGGCACGGTCTCAGATCATTGATCGACCGATTGTACAGACGCGGCGGCCCAGTAAGTCTCTCATCTTTCATGTCCGTAGTTACCATGAGATATTTGAATGCATTATTGTATGGTGGATTGATATGTTGTTTCTTTTTCTGCAGAATCCGTTTGATGCTCCTTTGCAGAGGGACGAGCTTTCGGGGGACGACGATTTGTAGCTCGCCCTCGGATCCTTAGCGCTCACATACCTTTAGTTTTTAGTCGCCCGATCTATGTAGACATTTTCTATGTATTAGTGATATTGTTTTATGATTGTACCAATCGCATTTTATGCGATATCATGTATTTATTTCATCTATCAGTTTTATGATTTCAGTATAGATTCTTTTTGTTTGCAAACGCTTTGTATGCAGCAGTGCAGAAACTATTTTGTATGGCTCTCATACAGCACACAGTGCTATATCCACAAATTTTTTTTTTTCTCTGTTACCGTCGCTATTTGCGTCGCAAATTTACTGCAGGCGTCGCTATCAGCGTCGCAAAATCTCTGCAATCGTCGCTATATGCGTCGCTATATGCGTCGCATTTGCGACGCATATAGCGACGCAAATAGCGAATGCGACGCATATAGCGACGCAAATAGCGACGCATATAGCGACGCAAATAGCGACGATTCTATGGCGTCGTCAATAACGACGCTTTTTGCGACGAGGGGGGCAAATTTTGTTGTTTGTATTTTCGTCGCTTTAAACGTCGCTATAAGGTCTATATCTTGTAGTGACTTTAGATATGCTCATGTTTATGTCCCTTTCAGCACCAAAGAATATGGAAGAAGTAGATTGGGATTTGATTTTTGAGGTTTGGAAAAATATGAAAATGAGATGCTCTCAAATTTTAGAGCCATCATAAGCACACTAGCAACAATAACTTTCCATATTTCTACTTACCATAAGTATATAGCAGCAACAAATTTTTGTATTTAGACTTTAAACTTTTTTTTGGTAATTGCTTATAATTGTACGACATCAAATGCATTATGCATTTTCTCTATCTTTTTGGACTACTTATAAGTAATAACAACTCTTTATGATCATACTTTTGAGATGTATAGTAGCACCAAGCAACATGAATAGTTTTGTATAATCATACTTTTGACATGTGCATAGTAGCTACAATAACTTTTTGTATTTAGACATTAACATTTTTATTGCTTGTTGCTTATAAATATATGATATCTAATTGTCATGTCCTTCCTTTTTGGATAACTTATAAAAAGTAGCATGAAGAACTTTTTGTTACCATACTTTTAACACATATATTACAATAGCAACAACTTTTTGTATTTAGAGTCCAACATTATTCATAGTTAGTATGTGATAAATGTAATCATAAATTTTGATATTTGTTATTCATGTTATATGCAATGTCAAGATAAGCATTTGATCATTGTTTTTTCTTTTTATGTGCTTGCACTTTTGAGTGCATATGTAATACTTTTATTTTAGTTAAGTCTAATCTAGTTTTCTCTAATTTAGTTTTCTACTACTTAGATTGGTTAAGTTGGCATAATGTAAACATAATCTTTTATTTAAGTGTTGAACTAGATCAAACTTATATATTTCTAATGCATATTTTAAAAAAATACTCTTCGTCTAAGAAACGCGCTTTAAAGAAATACTTATCTTATTATGGTCTTGCTACATAATTGCCTATCTTGCCTATCTTCTTAGAAGGGCAAGCTCATTTTTGCCCTTCAAAAAGAAAAGGCATAGTGCCCTTCAAATCTGACGGTTGATCCTCACATCTAACAAAGAGAGGACCGCATTTGCAAACATGATCAAAACTTGGCACAGTTGGCTTTGGCAATGCCAAAGCGAGAGTTGCTGAGGTCGTACTCGATCCAGTAGTTCTGGTGTTGGTAGTTGCCGATGATGTTGATCGAAGCTTGGCCGGGTGATTCAGGGACGAAGGCGAGGCAGACGATCACAACATCGCCAACGGTGTGGTCGGGGAGCAGGACGCTATGGTAGTCTAACTCCATGTCGACGTCGCCGAGAAGGTGGAACGTGATGGACGGCACACGGGGCAGGTCAATGGCGTGGGCAGAGATGTTGTAGCAGAGGTCGTCTTCGGACGTTATGAAGGGGCGCAGATGGGTGGTTTGCGAGACCATGGCCTTCACGAGGACGTCGTAAATGGGGCGCAGGAGTTGTGTCAAGGAAGTGCCAGAGTCAAAGATGGTGCCGCCATTGCCGGACTTGGTGCCGGCAAGGTAACGGGAGGGGATCTTAAGAAGGGACTTGCCGACGCTGATGCCGGAGATGCCGACGTAGTAATAGAGGTTTCCCATCGGGGAGTATGGCGGCACGAAGGGGGTGTAGCGCAGCTGGGGTGCCGGACGGGGGTAGTGGTAGTCGCCAAAGAGGATGGGACCGGTGGCGTCGACTGCGGTGACACTGTCAGGGATGCAGTAGGCCACCCTCCTGCGGCGGGCGCCGTGCAGCATCTGCGACGCGAACGAGAAGGGACCCGCGTTGAGACCTGCGACGCCAGAGTTGGGCAATGGCGCGATGTCCTGGTTCACAACCGCGCACCCGAATACAAGCCGCCGGCGCTGGACGGGTGCCGCGCCGTCCTCGCCGCCGATCCAGAAGTCGTCGACAGAGACGGTGCCCAGGGTTTGACTCCCGTCACCGTAAGCGGCCGCAAACGGACAGACGGTCAAATGGTTGCCGGCGCACGGGGAATTGAAGGCCGTGCATAGCGGCGAGTCGCACAGCACATGCAGATACGTGGCCGACCTGCTGAACTCGAACGACGGCCCCTTCCCGGTGCACAGGCTGCAGGGCTTGCATTGCGTCCACGTCACCTCGCTCCCCGTGTCCATTATGAATATCAGCTTCTGTGGTGGATTTCCCACCCGCATTGTAGTGTAAAAGTCCCCCGGGCTCAACCCCCGGTAGGAGAACGTCGCCGCGGCCACTGATCCCCGCCTCTTCGACATCTTGATCCTCCTTAACGCTCTCTCTCTCTCTCCCATTGCCCGTCCCGTCACGAACCACTCCTTCAATGGGATCCCATCTGGCAAGCTGTGCCTGCTCGCTTCCACGGAGGGTGTCTTCAGCACAGAGCGAGGTGCATCTCTGTGAACCAATCGTAAGCTCACCGACGAACCCAGCTATCGTCGTCAGCGAGCTGCTACCTGCAAAACAAGAATGAGAACCAATAATTAGAACATGTGCTGCTACAATAAGTGAAACAACCAGCAGCAGCCATGGCAGAGCTAAGATGAAGCTGCCCATCGAGAATGGCAAGGTCGAATAGTCTCGATACTGACACTCAATGGCCGAGACTCGAAACTTGATGTGAAAAGGAAAGTCCACTCGGCTATTTATCGAAGACATCGGCGACGAACGATCCTTGTCATTGACTTGCTTTCCCCTTCGTACATATTCGCACGTTTAGACCCTCATCATATTGATGTTCGCTAATGGCATCCTCACTACTCAGACTAGATCCTTACGAGTCACGATGGTTGGCTGGAGAGTCTCGTACAAACTCAAACGTCAGCAATCCGTCATGCAGACGCGGCCTAGACGTTGATTTGCAATGTGACGAGTTGATGACACGTGGATTAACGCCTGCCATAACCCGTTGTAGTGACTGTGATTAATTAATCATAAAAGAAAGTATCCGAATTATCTCCACGAAGCAAAAAGCACTCCTAATATCTCACTATCATTGCTTGTGTGCGCACTCCACAGTCGATGACATGGCGATCTCCTGCTGTATTTTGCCACGGCGTCTCGATTCCCGTCGGCGTCCAGCTCTACATAAACCCCCTTCAATTATGCCCACTCTTTTAAAGCTTCTGGCTCTTCTTTGTAGCTTACTAGTGCCTCTATCAATCCTATAGGTTAATAATCCCCCCTTTTTTTAGTGCGCACACAAGCAACCATGACACGTATTATGGAAAGGTAAACGTATTCACATCACCCCCTTTCATAGGCTGAAAATATCTAGAACCTTGGTTCACTTACTAGTCTCCAAAAACCTTTAAGTGCCACCTTAGGTATGGAACTTTTACTCCTAGGCTTACCCATAACGCTCATATTTTCCTTATTATATAGTGAGAAAGTATTCACCTAGCCTCACACAAAATCTCATTCCAATGTGCACGAAGTATGTTGGTTAATTTTGTCCCTTGGCATTGAATTTGATGTGTTTGTAGAAGACTTATCTTTGTAGTTTAAATCTCATTTCCCCTACATTACTTCAACGTTAGCTATAAATATCTTATTATTCTTTAGCAAAATGACCCGAGGATCGTAACCTGATATTTTCCTAGACAAAGATTGTAGCCATTCGTCACACAAAAGTTACCGAGTGAACAAGAGTTGTGAACCATAAGTCGAATTTGACCAAACATGTTTAAAACTTGGCAACTAAAATAAATCACAAAGCCTTCAAAGACAAGAACACAAGATGGGTCACCATTGGCACTGCTTGATGGTGATCCTCCAAAACACTTACAAGGGGGACAAAGGCCACCAACATGCCACAGTGGCTTCCCTTCACAGATTGTGGCTAGGCATAGCTTTGTGGCGACCCTGAAGATACAAAATGTGGGCCACCACACCGAGTGACGGTGGCTTCTCCTGGAAATAGTTGCGAGGGAGGCTTTTTTGGTAATGGTTGGCCACACACTACTTGGTGGGGACCATTGAAGTCAATAATAAGGGATGAGGGCCACCACATGTAGCCTGTAGAAAATGGGTTGCCACTCATTGCTCGGTGATGTCCTTGAAAGACCATCCAACAAAGTGAAACCCTGGTGTGAGAACCATCACCATGGGGATAAAATCTCAAATATGTATTGCTTGAGGATGTTTTCTTAAAACAAAAAAGTCCTTACTGGTGGTGAATAGGTTACAATAAAAATGCCATTATAGTGGTAGAATCTCTTTTTTGGGAGGCCAAATATTCTTAGTGCAGATAGGTCAGATATATGCTCTTCTAGGGGAGGGCTCAATACGAGGGATGAATAAAAAGATTTAAGGTTAGAGGTAGAGTAGAGGACCATGTGAAGGTGAGAGCAAGAAATCTACAAAATGTGTGGAGTCTAGTTTAGAGGAACTATTTTAGTAACTAGTTTACGATGTGAGGATCAAGTATTTTACATTAATCAGTAGTTAAGACAACATGTACTAGCGCCTCAGACACCAACCAACCTTCAATCATGCTACCTTCTGGCTGAGCTCATTGTCGCACAAAGCCTTTTCGGGTTTTCATGAAGCGCTCCAAGAAGAACATCCATCGCGTATGGACACATCCAACAATCTCCACTTCATCTACAAGCTGCTCAAGAAGGTGGATTTATATCGTGAGCATGCTAGTGGGCAAGTATTTCTCAAAGAGACAAACCGTCTCCATTGCTCCCCACCTCGCGGATTCAATAGAGAACGTCTTAATCTCCTTCTGTGATATCCATTGCACCAAAGTCGACAACCTGTAAATGGCCCCACGTATTTCTGGAGTAAGATATCTTGCGATCGCGATCGGTAGTACAAACTGCCACAAATGAGAAAGAATTATGAATAATGGCTACACTCCAAATAGAAAAATGCGCACGTCAATTGTAATCCATTCGTAGTACAAACCTGACATATCTTATGCCAGTCTTAGCCCTGATAATTGGTCGTCTTTAGAAAATGCAGACCTAAGAAAATGCATCATACCCGTCGGAGTGCGGATAGACTTAACTACTTGCTTCACAATGCGCTCTTCTTTAGTGGACAAAACCCAAGGAGTGCAAGGTAGCCGCACGCAACCGTCAGCACTGTGGCCAAAGCACCTCCATCTTACCTATCTCCTTCAAATCCATTCGTGCCCCTATAGTGTCTCTCTTTCCTGTGATGTGGTCCCATAGCAAGTTGCCCACATTCTTGAAAATATGCATGGGATCCAACAAGTGGTCGACCAATAAGTGGGTCCAATATGGCAACTCGTAGAAAACTGAGAACCGCCACATTCCGTTTGGATGTGACTCCGCGTGGACCATTTTCAGCTCGTACCAGCTTGCAGTGTTCATACGTGTTGGAGGTCGTCCAAGAAAACCTTCCTTGAGTTCATGATCCTCTGGCAAGAAAGCAGTGTGTCCTTGATATACCATATTCTTCATGGTTCGTGACCTTTGGGAGTCTAACTATGGCCCGCACAATGGACATGGATAATAACTTGAGGTAACCAGACCTGTTCCAACACCATGACCCAGTTAATACAAGCTTGAATGAGATAAAATATAGATATTACCAACGAGAACAAAGTCCTATTCACCTGAGCACTCTCCAAATCCCGAAAAGTCATACATCGTATACATGAGAATGGCTCGAATATTGGCAGACCGTCAACCATTGCGCTTGCTCATATCTTGCATAGTAACCCCCTCCTCCCACAAAATCTTAAGCTCATTGACTAATGGATGAAGATACACGTCCATATTTTTGAATTTATAGCGGTCGGGGACGAGTAAGCTAAGGATGAGATGTCCTTTCTTCGTAGAAAGCCATGGAGGGATATTGTAGTTGACAAGGACTATAGGCCACACACTGTAAGAAGTTGGGTGCAGACCGAATGGGTTCAGGCTATCCATTGCAAGACCGAGCCGAAGATTACTTGGCTCTCGGGCAAAGCTTGGGAAGGTAGAGTCAATGTGGCTCCATGTATATGAATCCCTTGATATTCGTTGAACTCCATCCATGGACCTATTTTGCGCATGCCACATTGTCAAGCTCGCCATGTTGGACATACGAAACATGTGGTTTATGCAGGGGATAAGCAAAAAGTATGTGAGAAATTTTTGAGGGATGGTTTGCCCTTGCAAGTCCTGTCGATACCTGTGAGCACCACACTTTGGACATGTCTCCATAGTCTCGTATTCCCCTCAAAACAATATGCAATCGTTGATACATGTATGGATGTTGTTGTAGTCTATACCAAGCTTTCGTAAAACATGTCATGCATCATCACGAGACTCATGCATTGTATTTGCATGTGGTAATATATGATATTTCAATAACCTGAAAAAAATCATAAACACCTTGAAAAACCACAAATATTTTTAATAATAGTATCGAAAAAAATCAATGAAGCGTATCTACAAGGTACCTGAACAACTCAGTCACACTCGCATCGCTCCACCCGTATTTTGCTTGCACACTTAAGAGTGCAAGCAGTGTCTTCAGGCGAGATACTCGGCACCCATCATATAATGGTATGGATGCTTCCTCTCTAAGCGGATTAGAAGTCTCGACATCCATGGGAATCAATGCATCGATCATTGCCTCCATCTCAGGCTCCAAGATTGTAGGTAGGTCTCGAAGGCTTCCTGTCTCCTCTGGCATTGACAGTATAGATTGGCCTTGCAAGTGGTGGATTGGCTCATACACTCCATCCATCGCACGCCCACAAACTCTTCTAATTGGCCACAAAGGGTGCACTCCTCCTTGGGATGAGACATCACCTCCCTGGATTGGCCTTGCAAGTGGTGGATTGGCTCATGCACTCCATCCATCACACGCCCACAAACTCTTCTAATTGGCCACAAAGGGTGCACTCCTCCTTGGGATGAGACATCACCTCCCTAGATAGAAAATTTGCCAACCAGACCCAATCTTATTATATATGGTATTCAATTAGCTTGCGAGTACAATGCATGATTGATATTAACGTTTCTTACCATTTGCTGAAAATCCGCAATTGCTTGATCAATGATCTCAGATTGAAACTCGCCAAATTGTCATACGTATTCTATAGACAATTGACGTTTTCGTCTAATTGCCAGCTTATATTGAGAGCAAGGACATGGGACATGCTGATTAAGATATGCCTCATGATCTTAAACAACAAAACCTTCATCATTTTCCATTTTGTCTACGTTACGACAAACAATTTATTTTATTATCATTCTTTTTTTCTTAAATTGTTTTTTTTCTTAAATTATTATCCTCTCCTTCCATCTCTCTCTCTTTATTTACGTTACGATTACGACCACAACCACGACCACGACCACGACGATGACTACGACCACGACCACAACCACGACCACGACCACGACGACTATGACCACAACCATGACCACGACTATGGCTACCACCACCACCACCACCACCACCACCACCACCACCACCACCACCACCACCACTACCACTACCACTACTACCACAACTACGACTATGACTATGGCCACGACCATGACCATGACCGCGACTATGATGACCACAACTACGACCCACGACCACGACCACGACCACGACCATGACCACAACTAGACCACCATGACCATGACTATGACTACGAATACGACTACGACTACGACCATGATTACGACGACCACGACCAAAACTACGCCCATGACCACAACTAGACCACCATGACCATGACTATGACTACGAATACGACTACGACCACGATCGTGATCATGACCATGACTAAAACTATGACTACGACGACCACGATCATGACTACGACCACGACCACGACCATGACCACAACCACGACTACGACCATGACTACGACTATGACCATGACCATGACCATGACCACGACCACGACCACGACCACGACTATGACTACTTATATAGAGATGAAGAGAGAGAAAAGAGTTGAGAGAAGAGAGAGGAGAAAGAGAGAGAGATCCGACTAGAGCATTTAACACCCATAGTCAACACACCGTGGAAAACACAAGCACAAATTGACATTGAATTATGGCAAGAAAATCCACCACAAAACAATAGTTATAATACTCAAGGTAGGATTTCAATGTCTTATTGATTTGAATCGGTCATGGATGCCATACTATGGGTAGGTTGCACTCACTAAGAATAGGATTGGCGATTCACCTCATCTTCTCTCCATCATCAATAGAATTCTCATTTACCATTTACAGCACACCCACCTTCTCTCCACACTATTGCACACTACAATCTCTATGAGGGCATGAGATTGGGATCTCCACAGATACCAAAGCATGATCTCTAGCTTGATGGTTGCATATATACTACTACCACTTGTGGAGTAAACCTTAAAATAGTTATTATGCTCAAATATATGCTTGTTAGAGCAGAAATTTGTTCCTGAGACTATTCTAAGGAAGAAATAGGGTTAATGATAAAAGGGTGTCCTTCCTTGCAAGTGATTTTATATTATATTTATTAATTAAAATTGATAGTTGAAGATGAGTTTCCTAAGAGATCTTGTGGTGATGTTGTTTTAGTTTTGCAAAGCATACGAATGATGCTATTTTAATTTTTTGTATTTGTCTTTTTAAGAAGAGATTGATTTTTATGGAATATCCAAAGTTATTTTTGGATTTACGTTATGAAAAATGAATGTTTTTCATACTGATAGGCTGATTGCCTTCGTTGTATACTTGCGTGGTGGAGGCTAGGACAAGCCCCATGTATGAGAGGTCTCTTTGCAGAAAGAACATTATGCTAGGAGGCACAAGTATGCTAGGGCTCTCTAGCCATATATCCCTTAGGTTTGTTGAGGATTGGCCTAACCCCTATGAGCCTAGGATGAGCTTATTGTAAGGTCCTATTTACTTTTCTCTCTTTTCCTATTAGGTTTAATGATTTTTCTCTCTTTTTCTCTCTCCTCTCCCTCTCTCATTTTTTTCTCTCTCCTCTCCCTCTCTCATTTTCTCTCTCTCTCTCTCTCACTGTCACCCTCTCTTAATGAAGACCCTGATCTTCATGTAGTAGAATTTATGGTAACATGTGTGGCTAATAATGCTAGAATCCCTGAGCATTGGTTAGCAATATTCCCCGCCACTTTCAAAGGCGCGGTGTTTCAGTGGTATGAGAGACAAGCAATAGGAAATTTTGGCACATGGGATGACCTAAAGTTGGCCTTCCTCACTAAATTCAAGCGTGAAGATTTTGAAGAGCGGATGCGAGAGGAGTTCATGAACCTAATACAGTCCTCTGAAGAAAGAGTAGAAGCTTATGTTTCGCGAATGGAATCCATCCTAAAGAGATGGAGTAACCATCATTTGGACGAAGGTATCCAGAAAGGAATATTTCTCAGAGGCCTACAACCAAAAGTTTGCAAGTTCGTGGAATTGAGAAGACCGGTCAATCTACAAGCTGCAGTGGAAGGTGCAAGATTGTATGATAAAGTTGAAGCAAGGCTGTCAATGACTCCAAGAAGAGGAGTCTTACCTCCTCCCATGCTAGGAATGGTATACCCACTAAAAGCAGTCCTAGGGACAGTTCCCTACCCCTAATCCCAGATGCAAACAATGCTGCAGTATAATTCACCTAATCCACTGTGGTCACCACAGACAACAGTGCCTCAAATGATGGTTCAACCACAACAACAGTAGCCTCAAACGGTTCCTCCAATGGCGACTCAACAATAGTGGAACCCTACTAACTGGAATCAACAACCCCTAGTCTCAATAGGAGCTCTGAATCAGAATCAGAACAGAGGACCTTTTGGATCAACCCAACCAATGTATGCAGTGATTACAGAAGCTTCCCAAAACCCTACTACAAGTACTTCAGGAGGTGAAAATCTGAAGGACTATTTATCCAACTCAGTTGTAAGTATTAAGAAAGAGCTTATGGATGTGATTACAGAGCAGGTATAGATGCTGAAGGTGAATACCACCAATATATCCACCCCTACAGGAGCTTGGAGAGATGTGATGTGCTCTAATACATGGTGCAGAAAGTATCATCAAGCAGGACATTTAGCCAATGAATGTACCCGAAAACCAACCATTCCTGGAGCCTTCTGTTCCTACTGTTTGCGAAAGAAGCATATAGAGGATATTTGCTCTCTAAAAGAGATGCATGAACGAAGACAGAAGGATGAAAATGCAAGATTCAACTTGCTGGAATCCAAAATGACAACACATGTATTGGACCAAAGCCTAGGGAATTTGGTCCTAATTTTGGTCCAAGGAGGTTTCCCTCTCAAAGTTACAGAGGACGACAGTTTGGTAGTGGTCAGAGATCAGAGGTAGAATGTTACAGGTATGGAGAAAAGGGTAATATCTCCCCGAATTATCCAAACCCTAGACGATCTGTGGATTACAAGCCCTTATGCACCCGATGCAAAGGCAAAGGCCACACTACAAAGGACTGCCCAAGTATAGCCCCTGTAAAGGCCAATGGCACTGATAGCCACAACAGAAGGTACAAGAACCTACCTCGAATTTGGTAGAGTTAAAAGTTGCCGTTGTCACACACGCCAAGAAGAAGGAACCAATTGTTCAGAACAAAAATAATTCCCCTGTCAAGACTGTGAAGTTCAACCTGTCAACAGAGGGATAGAGCAGCATAGGACAGAACAGTGTAGCAGAGCACTGCAGTGTCACAGAGATAGTCCCGAAAACAGGACCAGAGGTCCAGGAGATAGATGATATAGAATCACTTCCAAAAACAGAAGAAGTGTCGATGTTGCAATTGCTAGAAGAAAAAAGAAAGATGAAAATGGGTGTAGCCCCATTCCCGAGCATGTTGGAGAAGCCCATGGATCCTATCAAAGAATATGACATGGTCAAAGACCTAGACACCTTTAAACCAAAGCTAACATTTTGAAAGTTGCTGATGTTGTCTTCCAACTGCCAAAAGAAATTCAAAAGCATCTTGACAAGAAGATGTGGACTAAGGATTGCTCCTTCAACAACAACCAAGACCAATAAGACCCCGGAGCCTATAAAGGAAGTAGATGTGGCTAATCCCTTCCTAGATCCTGGAACCCCAGAGATTAGTATATGGATAGAAGGATGCATTATTTCAAATGCATTGATTGATGGAGGCTCATCAGTAAACATAATGACGGATGTGACAATGAAGGACTTAGGGTTGCAAGGAATTCAATCTACACAGTGGCTTATCAGATTGGCAGACCAAAGCAGAATTAAACCATTGGGCATCCTCCCATACATAAAAACAACCCTTGCAGGAAGAGACTATTGGCTGACATATTTGGTGGTCAAACCAAATTCTTATGGGACCTCATACCCTCTGTTGTTGGGAAGATGTCGGCTTTTTTAAGCAAGGGCTAGGACGAACTGGTTCAAAGGAACCCTAACCCTAGACAGAGGACCAAACAAAGTGGTGTTGAAATTGTATGGATCGCAAAAAGGCAATGGATCCACATCCATCAAAGTCATAACTAACTCCTCCAATGATGTAACAGATGGTACATCAGGAGAACGAAGAGGTTGTTAAACAAATTCTTCTCAAGAAAACAGAGGCACAATCCCTAACAATGGGCACTGTAAGCCAACTATCAAGGGAAGGAAAGTCCTTGTCCATGGGAGAATACCTCCTATCTCAACTACAATTAACTTCTAAAATCACCTCTAATAGTAAAATAGAAGCATGGATGTACTGTTCTCGCTGTTACATGGCAGTCATAGAGACAGCAACAGAGATAGAGCCAGAGATAGAAGCAGAAGCAGAAGCAGATGCAGAGGCAGAAGATCTATTCTTCTCCTACAGAACCTCTACGGAAGCAAAGACAGATCCTCTATATGGAAGAGGATGAAAATGATGATGAAGAAAATGAAGTAGGATATGAAAGTGCAGATGAAGAAGTTCCTCTGATAGTGGATGATCTTGTCGATGTCCCTACAGAGACCTCAGAGACCAAAGATCTCGAGGTGTTGGAGGGAATGACCATGGTTCCATTTGGGTTGACTAGTGGACCACAAAGTATGTAGAATCTGCATAAGCAATGGATCAAAGGTATAAAAGTTAAGTTCACCAGTGGCTCCTATATCCCTGACCCTTCATTTCAGAGAAAAGATGATGACGATGCTCCCTGTCAACAAAATCCAGAGCCATCAAAGCCTCGGCTTCTAGAAGGTCCATGCTTTGTGACATTCCTGGACACATCCTCTGAAGATGAATCCCTAAGTCCAAAAGAAATCACCACTCACACAAAAGCAAACAAAGCTCTGATACCCTTCTAGCAATCTCAACAGACAAATGATTCATTTGTTTAGAAGGAGGACACTGGTTCTAATGGAACATCAGACGAGGACACTACTCTCTTGAAAGAGTTAGACCTTTTTCTAGAAGAAATCCATGAGACATTTATCCAAGAAGTGGAAGGCGAAAGACAAGTAATGTTCCTGGATACTGAGGGTACTGAACGTCACCTGAAAGTGGGTCTCAATCTTCCAGAAGAAGAACTAGTGGTCTTGCAAGATCTACTAAAGGAGAACTTAGACGTGTTTTCTTAGTCGTACAAAGACCTAAAGGGGATTGATCCCATAGTATGCCAACATCACATTAACCTAGAGCCTAATACCAAACCTGTAAGGCAAAGACAAAGGCGTATGAATCCTAATTATTCTGCTTTGGTGAAGGCCGTATTATTGAAACTTCTTGAAGCTGAGTTCATTTATCCCATGGCTAACAGTGAATGGGTTTCGCCCATTGTGGTAGTACCCAAGAAGAACGGGAAACTTTGAATGTGTAGACTTTTGAAAGCTCAATTCGAAGATGAAGAAGGATTATTTTCCTATCCCTTTTATGGACCAACTGTTGGACACATTGGCAGGTCATGAGCTCTATTCCCTCTTGGATGGATTCAGCGGATATAACCAAGTCCAAATTGCAAAAGAGGACCAATCCAAAACAATCTTCACCACAAAATGGGAGACCTATGCCTATAGAGTGATGCCATTTGGGCTCTGTAATGCTCATGCCACCTTCCAATGAGTAATGATGGCTACCTTGTAGAAGCATTTTCATGATTTCATTGAGATGTATCTTGATGACTTCTATGTCTATAGCTTAATCTGTGAGCACTAGGGACACCTAGAGCAATGTTTTGACAGATGCCGAGAGTATGGGATTTCTCTCAACCCTGACAAATGTGTCTTTGGTGTCTCATCGAGAGTTCTTCTAGGCCATATTTTCTCTGCACAAGGGATTGCAACAAACCCGAAAAAGATTGAGAAGATTGCCGCCTTGACAGCACCAACAAACCTCAAGCAATTGAGAGAATTTCTTGGCCATGTGGATTACTATATAAGATTTGTTGTACATTTTGCAACCAAGGCAGCCCCTCTGAACAAGCTCCTAAGGAAATATGTGGATTTCCTTTGGACTAATGACTGTGAAGGAGCCTTTAATATCTTAAAATAGTGCCTTATCCAAGCACCTATCTTGCAGCCTCCTGACTGGACGAAGGAGTTTCATGTGCACACAGATGCATCAATTGAAGGGCTAGGTGATGTCCTATGTCAAAAGGACCCCTCTAAATTAGATCAACCAATATATTATGCAAGCCGGAAGGTCACTGATAGGGAATGGAACTATATAGTGATAGAGCTTGAGTGCTTGGCAATGGTGTTTGCACTGGAGAAGTTTCGACACTATCTATTGTCAATGCATTTCAAGTTCTACGTGGATCATGAAGCCTTGTCCTTCCTGATGAAAAAATAGATGTTAAAGGACGACTGATGAGATGGTTACTCCTATTCCAAGTGTTTGATTTTGAAGTGGTCACTAAGCGTAGTCATTCCCATGTCCTAGCCGATCATCTATCACGGATCCCTTAAATTGCAAAGAAGAGGAACAAGATGATCTAGACCTTCCTGATGCTTCCTTGTTTCTAGTTGAAACAATTACTCCCTAGTATGTAGACATAGCCAACCTCCTGGAAACTCAACATATCCTCTTGGCATCTCAAGCCATGAGAAGAAGAAGCTTCTGTTAGAATCAACCCCCTATACCTTGCTAGGCAGTGCATTGTACAAGAAAGGCAAAGATGAAGTGCTGCGAAGATGTGTTGCAGGGGATGAAATCAGCATAGTATTGAAAACATGCCATGACGAACTATGTGGTGGACACTTCACAGGAGAAGCGACAGCCAAGAAGGCTCTATTAGCAGGATACTGGTGGTCTACCCTCCATAAGGATACACATGACTACTGCAAGAGATGTGATGCGTGTCAGCGAATTTGGAAACCCACCAAAAGAAGTGCCATGCCACTGCAACCCATTCTTCCACTAAAGCCGTTCGAGAAGTAGGGGATTGATTTTGTGGGTTCCATTGATCCACCTACCAGACGAAAGCAAAACAGATACATCTTAGTATGTACGGATTATGTCACAAAGTGGTGTGAAGCTAAAGCTCCGAAGCAGGACGATGGTAACAGCATAGCTCTATTCATGTACTAGAACATTATCACCCGTTTTGGCAATCCCCTTGAGTTGGTAAGTGACAGAGGTACTCACTTCCTTAACAAAATCATGGAGGAGCCGACGGAGTTGTATAAGATCCGCTATCGCAAGTCCACTGCCTATTACCCCAGAGCCAACAGCCAAATTGAAGTCACCAATCACATCCTCTGCTCGATCCTGAGAAGAATGATTGCTACACATCGTCGCGACTGGGACGATTAACTTACAGAGGCCCTCTGGGCATACAAAACCTCCCATAAGGCAACTACAGGATAGACCCCTTTCCAGCTAGTGTATGATACAGAAGCTGTGTTTCCTATTGAACTAGATTTGCCCTCTTTGCGAGTGGCAATTAGAGAACGCTTGGGAGATGATGAGTCACTGCAATGCCACCTCTTGTACTTTGAATGCTTGGATGAGATACGGCGGATGGTCCTATAGTGTATGGAAATCACTCAAGCGCGACGCAAGGCCTATCATGACAGTTTCATCAAGCACAAGAAGTTCAAAGAAGGTGATCTTCTCCTAGCCTATGATTTGAGATTTGGCAAGTTTCCTGGCAAGCTTCAACAATGGTGGATGGGCTGATACAAGGTACTTGTTGTCAATCCTAATGGCTCTATTCAAGTGCAGATCGTTGATGCCTCTGATGATCCTTTCCTGATCAATGGCTATCGTCTAAAGTACTTTCCTCCCTAAGGATCTTGACAATCACAGTTGATCTACCCTCTCCCTTTTGGGCGTCGTGCCGTCATTCTCTTCGTGCTTGTGATAGCCCTTATGATTCTCCTCATGAGGCGGTCTCGTTCTACTAGTCCCTCACAGACACATTTCAACCCCACCTTGTTCTCTTCTCGTCTGATTCAACAACGGTGGCGAGGTTGGTCCTGACATATAATATTTCTACCATTCTCTTTCTTAATGAAAAAAAAGAAAAAAGAAAACAAAACAAAACAAAAAAAAACTATTATGGGAGAAAATGAATAAATTTCCTGTCATAACAGGTCTCGTTCCACAAAAAGGTGGAAACACCCTTGGGCGGGAAGCTAATTGTGGAAAAGGTGGTAACACCCCCAATTCAGGATAGTTGACTCACTAGCAGAACCTTTCCAGCAAGTAATTTGAAGCCACCTCCCTTGATGCGTTGTCTCTGCAATATCAGTCTGTCTGTCCTTCTTAACAGATGATCTTTCTTACAAATCATTAAAGTACGAGACTTGTGGATTGCCTCCCTGGGCACGCCTCGTCTTCAAGATCCTGATGGCAACAATAGCTGACATGATCTTTATCACCAACCCCTTGAGTGATGTGAGCTTTCATCCTAACAGGATGGGGGCGTGAGTATGGGCTTCCCTTTGTATCTATCAGTGAGTGTGAGATAGAGGGTGGGCTGAATGACCAGTCTTTCTCATCAAATTAAATGAGAGGTGAGATGTGTGAACGGAGTGTTGCATGCAAGGGTTGGGCCTCTCAATGCACAACGCACGATCTGTTCCTGTGCACTACACCATAAGGATCCCTAGCCTTCCTTCTTGCACTATATGCTGACACAAGGCAGGATGCACAATTGCACCATCAAATGCGCACAAGGCATACAACCTCTGCACAAGTGATAGTGAGGATTAGATAAATAGGTTTCGGGAATGGGCTGCCCTCTGTATCAATAGAGCATGAGATAGAGGGGGGGTTGAGTGTGACGGATGGTTCTTCAATCAATTATTGAGAGGTGAGGATTGAGGGACGTTACGACAATTGGAGTCAGGTACGTTTCTATTTCCCTATGCACCCATGGGATGGGTCTGTGCCATCAGCATAGTGTAAGAGAGGGGGATTTAATAACGGGAAAATACTAGCTACACTGGCTGGTATATAAGGTGAGAGAGCCTTAATTTTTCATTATCAGATAAATATACAAGTCTTCTTTCTCCTTCACCTTGCTCTCCAAGCTTCCATGTCTTTCTTCCCTATCTTCTAGTCTTTCTCTCTTTACTTCTAGTCTTTCTTACTCCTCGTAACTGTCTTTCTCTCTCTACTGCTCTTCTTATTCTTCTTCTCTATAGTCTTCTCTCTCCTCTTTCTCTCTCCTAGTTCCTCTCCTTGACAATTGGTATCAGAGCCTAGGTTCTTGGTCCCAGATAGTCCCTCGTTTTACCCAGTTACAACCTTCTAGTCACATGGAATTTTGAGTCACACGTACACAGGTACAGGGAGTAGTAGGGGAGTTTCCAAAGATTTCTGGACCACAAGGACTGCATGCAGGAGCATTAATGGTGGCTTGGACCAAGTTTGGAGGAAGGAAGACCAACTTTGGCAGCTCATGGGTCATTTTTGGCCCATTTTGAAGGTAAACTCTTAGTAAACGTGGTCACAGGAGTTAGAAGAAAGTCTAGTTGGGGGTTGCTTTTCAGGGAGGGTCTTCTCTCTCCTCATTTATCAAGCTTCCTGTAAGCTTCCATGGAGGAAATCATGCCCAAATCTTGCTCCCCTCTCTTTCATGAAGTGTCAGCCCTCTTCCATGCTTTCCTGGAGCTCAAGAGCAATTGACCAAGCAATGTTGAGACTGTGGTGACCATCTCCAACCCTCCGAGAGTAGCCCCGTAAAATCTAGCGCAAAACGCAAGCTGGTTCGTGGCCTGTTTGATAGCACCCCAGCCCTCCTCTCCTTCTTGGCTCCCACTCCCATCTTATTGCAGGTCCCCTAGGCAAGATTGAAGACTTCTTTCTCATCTTCTTGGACTCCTCTTCCACCTCAACAAACCCTGATCATGTGCAGTCCATGACAGACATGAAAGCTTGGCATCAAGCTAAAAAATCTTAAATATTTTGGTCTTTTCTTGGTCCCGGGATTCCCCTCTTCAAGCCTAGCTCAATATTTGGCCACCAAGAAGCACGGGAAGAAGATTAGAAGCAAGATTTAAAGACATGCACTTGTGGATAGCCATGGCTATGGAAGTAGAGCTTCAAATTTAGCAAGAGCTCTTTATGGAAAGGTCCTAAGCCATCCTATCCCCAAGCTACAACCACATTGGATCTCACTCTCAAGATTTGAAGGCTTCTTGGAAGCAAGAAGACATTATGGAGTGCCCATTTGGAAGGAATCATCCCCTTGATCAGTCTACGCAAGCAATACCCTTTCCCCATGGAAGAATCCTTCTTCCCCAAGCTTGACTTCATCCTTTCTTGACGAAGCACAACCATTTTGGAGCTATGGAGCATGCAGGATCAAATTGCAGATCTCATGAAGGACTGAAGTGGCATTAGTGGCTCCCTTCTTCATCAAATAACTCAAGGTGACTAATTCTTGGCTCTCATTCTCTCCCATTAAGCCTCTTGTTGAATCCTATCCACTTGTTTGAAAGGATGCATGAGCCCAAGTAGGTAATAGGAGTCCCAAACATTGTATGCATGCTGAATACTAATCTCACTCATTCTCATTTGATCTTATGACATTGGAATGGATTTTATTCATGCTGAAGCTTCATTGAGATTATATTTTGCTTACCCATAACCTGTTTGGCTTCTTGTGAATTGGCTGAGCCAAGAACTAATTAAGAAATCTATTGTATAAGGGTGAGTAGGCAGTGAGTCACTGCCGGTAAGCTCTCTATCCCTATTCCCCATTCCAATTCCATGCACTTCATGAAAAGCTCAAAATTTTCATTCCTAAAATGCATCTCATGCTGGGTGTTTAATTAATAAATGTCTGCCATGTATATTTCGAGTGCGGAAAAGCCCGAAGCCAAGTGAGGTGGCAAGACAAAAGAGGGGTGACCCCCCCTTGCCATCAAAGACCTTGAAGGGGTGCACAACCCGGCTCGGGGGAAACTTTTCCCACCTCCCATTGATTCGGAGCCCAAAACTCATTTGCAAGTGCAGGTACTTCTTGGGAAATTGAGAAATTGACTTGGCATGATGAAATTTTGATGACTATGACATGACACACTCTTGTTTGCATGGGATGTATGGATGTACCTCAGCAAATGTATCTTTAGATACACATGCAGATATGTATGCAGTGATGTATGGAAATGCATTGCCTTACTTTGGTTGAAGATGGGATGTATGTATCATTGGATACACCTATGTAGTCATATATGCAGTAATGGCAGTGATTATGCATGTATGAGATTCTATCTTGTTAATATGGTCATGGGAATGATTATTCTTGTGCTCAGTAATGCTGAACTGATGCCAAACATTCTAAGGGGTGCTCAAGTGATGCATGATACCAAGCAAATAGTGAATCCCATAGTACAATAGAAGGAGAATCCAATTTCAGCCCTCTTGTGACTGTTTCAGAGTGCTAGTGTTGAGTGTTGAAATGACTTGTTTTTTGGCTGATTTTTGTTGTTTTTGAGAGCTGAATGGTTGATTTTATGGGATGATTGGTTGATTTGGAAGTGGATTGAGAGTGTTTTGGATAATATTGATTGTGTTTTGGAAGATCATGATGCTTGTTGATGGTTCTGTGATGTTCTGATAGGTTCTGAATGGTTCTGTATACCTTCTGTTTTGTTATGTTTTGGTCTGTTTTGTTCTGATTGTCTTCTGTAAGGAGAGATGAAGTATTGATTAATGAAGAATGAGATATTGTGAAAGTTTATTGAATGTTTTGTGAGAGTTTGGAATGGTTTGAGAATGAGTTATGTGGTTTTGATGACCTTCTGTAACCTTCTGTAGGTCTTCTGTAGAGCTTCTGCTTCTGTTCTGTCTCTGTTCTGTTCTGTACTGTAGCTGTTCTGGTACTGTTCTGTAGACTGTTCTGTATGCTTCTATAAGTGTTCTGTGGAATGTATGTGTCACTTTGGGAAAGTTTTCTAGCCTTGGAAAGAGGTGAATACAAGTGCAAAAGAGCTGAAAGAAGTGGAAGAAGTAGCTGCTGAAGACTCAAGTGAAGACTAGAGTGAAGTGACAGTAGTGAGCTATGAAAGGACACTGTAGTGGCTCTGGTGACTCTTCATATCAGACATACCTCTTGGGAGGGGTATCCACGACCTAAGAGTGATTATTGAGAGTAATTTTTGAGAGATTGTAGTGAGGATATGATGTATTATTGATAGAGTGAGAGAGAGAGAGTCAGAGATAGCCAATTCTACTAAAACAGAGTGATTGTATATGAGAGATTGAGAGAGAAGACTATGAAGATATTGAAGATGAATATTATGTGATGTATTTCCATTCCAAGATGGTGTATTTCTTTGCTTTCTTTGTTTTATTGATGGATTTTGTGAAGATGTTGAAGAATATGGTTGATTCTATTAAAAACCGTGGGAGATTTACATGATGCTGCATGAAGATTTGTTGTGCCTGGTTTTCTTTTCTTCATTGTGATCATATGAAACATGATAAACAAGCTTGTTGATGTTACAAGATAGATTTTCTTGCAAGAGAATTCCTTTTTCCTTGGTGTTCCTCTCGGGGCTCCATGTTTTTGGTGCGCAGCCGGGGAAACTTGCCATCAACAAGCATCAGAAGAGGCTGAAAATGAAGGAAATGTCATTGCCAAGAAGAGAAGAATTCAATGGATGCTTGTAAAGTTCCTTCTTCCACTGAAGAGTTGGAATTCCTCATAATCAAAGCCACTTTCCACAAGAAGTTCATCCCACAATGGCGGAAACACATCACCATCATGATGCGTGCTCTATGTGGTGGACAGTTTCCTCTTCCTATTGAAGCAGCAGAAACTTGCATCTTGGTGGCAAACTGTTTGGGAACAAACTGAAGAGCAGAAACAGAGAGAATGAACATCCATGGAAGATTTGGCATTCATTGAGAAGTTTCCAGACAACATCAAGCGGGAGATTGTGAAGAAGCTTCAGGAGTCTTGGTCTGTAGAGGTTCACAGGGACAAGAAGGAAAAGAGTTGGAATTTGTTCGTGGATGCTCAACAGCAAGATACATGGGATGCTTGGTGTACTGATAATCTCCTGTTTGTTCAATTAGCAACCCACTGGAAGTTGGTAGACAGAGTGTTTTTCACAACATACACTATTGAAACCATTAGAAGCTGGCATTACTATAATGATGGCACCACCACAATGCTCAGACGTATGTATTTTGACACCTTCAGAACCGAATACCTTCCTCTGTGCAGTGGCATGAAAGCAGAATTTAGGGACATTGAGAGGAAAGAAGTAGAAGAAATGTTGGCAAGAGAGTCCTCCAGAGACTGAAGCCTTCTGTTAACCCTTGGTGGAGCACTAACAACATAGTGGAGTCAACCCCCTGATGAATGACTCAATAAAAAGGCAAGCGTTGGAACGAGTCCAGAGGTACGTGAGAAGAGAGAAAGCAAGAATCAGAGCCGAGAGCGAGCTCGCAGCAGAAGCCGCCTTTGACGCCCTTGCGGAACTCTTTACAGAAGTCCCAATGGCACATCAAGCCCTTCCTCCTCCTGCTGGAGGTCCACTTCCAAGCCAGATCTGTCCTGGAAATATTGATGACAGACCAGCGAATGTAGTCCCATTGCCAGTTTTTAAGGGAGAGTACAATGAAGACCCCGATCTTCATGTAGCAGAGTTTATGGTAGCATGTGTGGCTAACAATGCCAGAACCCCTGAGCATTGGTTAGCAATATTCCCCGCCACTTTCAAGGGCGCGGCGTTTCAGTGGTATGAGAGACAAGCAGCAGGAACTTTTGGCACATGGGACGACCTGAAGTTGGCCTTCCTCACTAAATTCAGGCGTGAAGGTTTTGAAGAGCGGATGAGAGAGGAATTTATGAACCTAAGTCAGTCCTCTGGAGAAAGAGTGGAAGCCTATGTCTCACGAATGGAATCCATCCTGAAGAGATGGACTAACCATAATCTAGATGATGGCATTCAGAAGGGATTGTTTCTCAGAGGATTACAACCAGAAGTCCGTAAGTTTGTGGAGCTGCAAAGACCAGCCACACTGCAAGCTGCAACAGAAGGTGCAAGACTGTACGATGAAGTGGAAGCTAGATTGGCGATGAATACAGGAAGAGGAGTCTTACCTCCTCTGATGCCAGGAATGATGCACCCACCAAATGCAGTTCCAGGGACTGTTCCCTATCCCTACCAACAGATACCCCCGGTATCACAGTACAGTGCACCAAATCCACAGTGGCCACAATCCATGCCTCAAATGATGGCTCAACCACAACAACAGTGGTCCCAACCAATTTCCTCAATGCCAAATCAGCAGCAACAGTGGAACCCTACCAACTGGAGTCAACAGCCAACAGTTCAAACAGGAGCTCTAAATCAGAACCAGAACAGAGACCCCTCTGTACCAGCCCAACCCGTTTATACAGTAATTATAGAGACTCCTCAAAACCCTCCTGCCAGTACGTCCGGAGGAGAAAGCTTGAAGGATTATTTATCCAACTCAGTTGCAAACATTAAGAAGGAGTTAATGGATGTGATTACAGAGCAACTACAGACGCTGAAAGTGAATACCGCTAGCATATCCAATGTTGCAGGAGCAGGACGAGATGTGATGCGGTCAAATACTTGGTGTGGTAAGTGTCATCAAGCAGGCCATTTAGCCACTGAATGCACACGGAAACCAACCATCCCTGGAGCCTTCTATTCCTACTGTTTGCGGAAGAATCATACAGAGGACATTTGCTCCCTGAAGGAGATGCATGATAGGAGAAGAAAGGAAGAAGACACAAGATTTAACTTGTTGGAATCCAAAATGACAACACAAGATATTAGACCTAAGCCTAGAGAGTTTGGTCCTAATTTCGGACCTAGAAGATTTCCTTCTCAGAGTTACAGAGGAAGACAATCTGGCGGTGGTCAGAGATCAGAAGTGGAGTGTTACAGATGCGGAGAAAAGGGACACATCTCACCAAATTGTCCAAATCCTCGAAGGTCAGTGGATTACAAGCCCTTATGCAGTCGTTGCAAAGGAGAAGGCCACACTACAAAAGACTGTCCAAGCCCAGTCCCAGTGAAAAATAGTGCTACTGATAGTCTGGTCAAGGCCCAAGAGCCTACCTCCAATTTGGTAGAATTGGAAGTTGCTGCCATCACGCGTGCAAAGCAGAAGGAACCACCTACCCAGAAAGAAAATAACCCTCCTGCCAGAATAGTGAAGTTCAGTCTTCCACCAGAAGAACAGAACAGAACAGAGCCTAACAGTGCCGTACAGAGCCCTACATTGCCACAGAGAGTTACAGAGACAGTTACAGAGACAAGACCAGAGGTCCAGGATACAGAAGAGGAGGAAGTGCCACAAGTGGCAGAAGAAGCTCCTGTAATTCCTCTGATGGAAGAAAGAGGGAAAATGAAAATGGGTGTTGCCCCATTCCCTAACCGATTAGAGAAGCCAGTGGATCCTATTAAGGAATACGATCTGGTCAGAGATCTAGATACCTTTAAACCAAACCTCACATTCCGACAATTATTGATGTTGTCTCCCAGTTGCCGGAAAAGGTTCAAAAGTATACTGACAAGAAGACGTGGTTTAAGGATTGCTCCCTCAACAGCAACAAAGTCCAACAAGGCTCCAGAGCCTGTCAAAGAAGTGGACGTGGCTAACGCTTTCCTAGATCCGGGTACTCCAGAGACTGGCGTATGGATAGAAGGTTGCTTCATCGCAAATGCACTGATTGATGGTGGTTCATCAGTGAACATTATGATGGATGTGACAATGAAGGATCTAGACCTACAAGGTGTGCAACCCACCCAATGGCTCATCAGACTGGCGGATCAGAGTAGAATCAAGCCTTTGGGCATTCTCCCATATGTGAAGACTACAGTGGCTGGAAAAGATTATTGGCTGACCTATTTAGTGGTGAAGCCAAACTCTTATTGTACGTCCTATCCTCTGTTACTGGGCAGACCATGGCTTTTTGAAGCACGAGCAAGGACGGATTGGTTCAAAGAAACCTTGACCTTGGGCAGAGGACCCAACAAAGTGGTGCTGAAACTGTATGGTTCTCAAAAAGGACATGGATCCACCTCCTTGGAATTATCTTCTGATTCCCCTAACGAGGCTACAAATGGAACATCAGCAGACGAAGATGCTGTCAAACAGATCCTTCCCAAGAAAGTAATGGCATATTCCTTAACAGTGGATACTATAAGCCGACTTCCAACAGATGCAAAGTCATTATCAATGGGTGAATACTTCCTGCCTGAATCAGGAATGCCTTCTGAAATCACTTCTGACAGTGAGATAGAAGCATGGATGTACTGCTCTCCCTGTTACATGGTCACAGCAGAAGCAGAAGCAGAGACAGAGGAAGGAGAGGAAACAGAGAATCTGTTCTTCTGTTACAGAGCTCCTACAGAGACAGAAGCAGAAACAGAGACAGAAGCAGAAACAGAAGCAGAAGCAGATGTAGAGACAGAGACAGAGACAGAAGAGGATGAATATGATATGGACGAAGAAGGTGATGAAAGTGAGCCAGAAGAGTCTATCCCACCTGAAGAGGATACATTTGAGGAAGAAGTTCCAGAAGCATCAGAAGCCGATGAGCTCATGCTATGGGACAGAATGGCGATGGTACCATTTGGTCTGGTAAATGGACCTTCTCATATGCAAAACCTTTATAAGAAATGGATTAAGAAGAGCAAGCCGTCTTTTAAGTGTGGCTCCTGCCGTCCTAACCCATCCTTGCCAAAGAAAGATGATGATGATGCACCGTGCCAACAAGCACCAGTCTGACAAACCCAACAGAAATTAGAGGGTCCCTGTTATGTGACGTTCCTGGATGTGTCATCTTCAGAAGATGAGTCTTCAAGCCAAGACGTAATTAATCTTGAAACCAAACCCGAAACAGCTCTAATTCCATTCCAACGTCTTAAAGAGCAACCTAAGTCTCCACCAAAAGAAGAAGTTGGTTCTAGTGGGACATCAGAAGAGGACATCACTCCCTTGAAGGAGTCGGATCTGTATCCAGAAGCAGTCCGTGGGACCTTCATTCGTGAAGTAGAAGGTGAAAGGCAGTTAACCTTTGTGGATTCAGAAGGCACTGAACGCCACTTGAAGGTGGGTAGCAGTCTCCGAGAAGAGGAGTTGTCAACCTTGTACAATTTGTTGAAAGAAAACTTGGACGTGTTTGCATGGTCCTACAAAGACCTAAAGGGGATTGATCCCACAATATGTCAACATCATATTGACTTGGAGCCTGATGCCAAGCCAGTACGACAACGACAGAGGCGAATGAAGCCGAATTATTCCACATTAGTGAAAGCGGAGCTGCTGAAGCTTTTGAAAGCCGAGTTCATCTATCCAGTGGCAAATAGTGAATGGGTTTCACCCATCGTGGTTGTATCCAAGAAGAATGGCAAATTGCGAATATGTGTGGATTTCCGGAAGCTTAATTCCAAGACAAAGAAGGATCACTTTCCTATCCCTTTCACAGACCAACTGTTGGACACAGTGGCAGGACATGAACTTTATTCTCTTCTGGATGGATTCAGTGGATACAACCAAGTGCAAATCGCAGAAGAAGACCAATCCAAAATAACCTTCACCACAGAATGGGGGACCTACGCTTACCGAGTGATGCCATTTGGGCTCTGCAATGCCCTTGCTACTTTCCAACGAGTCATGATGGCCACATTTCAAAATCATCTGCACGATTTTATTGAGGTATATTTGGATGACTTCTGTGTCTATAGTTTGATCCGTGAACATTGGGAACACCTGGAACAATGCTTTGACAGATGCCGGGAGTATGGGATTTCCCTCAACCCCGACAAATGCATCTTTGGGGTTTCTTCTGGAGTTCTGTTGGGCCACATTGTCTCAGCACAAGGGATATCAACAGACCCTGCAAAGATTGAAAAGATTGCAGCTCTGGCAGCACCCACCAACCTCAAACAGTTGAGGGGATTCCTAGGCCATGTGGGTTACTACAGAAGGTTCATAGCCCATTTTGCAACAAAGGCAACTTCCTTGCACAAGCTTCTGAGGAAAGATGCAGAGTTTACTTGGACGGAAGAATGTGACAAAGCTTTCCACACTCTGAAGCAGTGTCTGATAGAGGCACCCATTCTGCAACCTCCTGATTGGACGAAAGAGTTCCATGTACACACTGATGCATCAATTGAAGGCTTAGGTGCTGTCCTCTACCAGAAGGGCTCCTCAAAGCTGGACCAACCGATCTATTACGCAAGCCGAAAAGTCACTGATAGGGAACGGAACTATACAGTGACCGAGCTGGAGTGCTTGGCAATGGTGTTTGCCTTGGAAAAGTTTCGCCATTACCTCCTATCCACCCACTTTAAATTTTATGTGGATCATGAGGCCCTGTCCTTCTTGATGAACAAAGCAGATGTGAAAGGACGATTGATGAGATGGCTCCTTTTATTCCAGGAGTTCGACTTTGAAGTGATTACTAAGCCCGGTCGTTCCCATGTTTTGGTTGATCATCTGTCGCGTATCCCACAAACTGTAGACGAGGAGCAGGATGATCCAGACCTCCCTGATGCTTCCCTATTCTTGGTAGAAACTGTCACTCCCTGGTATGCGGACATTGCCAATCTGCTGGCAACCCAACAGTACCCTCCTGGTATTTCTAGTCGGGAAAGGAAGAAGCTCATACTAGAATTAGCCCCCTACACCCTGCTAGGTGGTGCACTGTACAAGAAAGGCAAAGATGAAGTGCTCAGAAGATGTGTTGCAGGAGAAGAGATTGGGATTGTTCTGAAGGCTTGCCACGACGAGCCATGTGGAGGTCACTTTGCAGGAGAAGCTACAGCCAGGAAGGCTCTGCTAGCGGGATATTGGTGGCCTACCATCCACAAAGATTCCTATGATTACTGTAAAAGATGTGATGCTTGTCAAAGAATGGGGAAACCCACGAGGACAAGTGCCATGCCATTGCAACCTATCCTTCCGTTGAAGCCGTTTGAGAAGTGGGGCATTGACTTCGTAGGTCCAATTGATCCTCCTACCAGAAGGAAACAGAACCAATACATCCTCGTATGAACGGATTATGTCACAAAGTGGTGTGAAGCTAAAGCCCTAAAGCGGGACGATGGTAACAGCGTGGCCCTGTTCATGTACGAGAATATCATCACCCGTTTTGGCAGTCCCTTAGAGCTGGTAAGTGACAGAGGCACTCATTTCCTTAACAGAGTCATGGAAGAGTTGACAGAGTTGTATAAGATCCGCCATCGCAAGTCCACTCCTTATTACCCCAGAGCCAACGGCCAAGTCGAAGTCACCAATCGCATCCTCTGCTCGATTCTGACAAGAACAATTGCTGCACATCGTCGTGATTGGGACGATTGACTTACAGAGGCCCTCTGGGCGTACAGAACCTCCCATAAAGCAGCAACGAGACAGACACCATTCCAGCTGGTGTATGGTACAGAAGCTGTTTTTCCTGTTGAACTGGAACTACCCTCTTTGAGAGTAGCTATCAAAGAGCGTTTGGGGGATGATGATTCACTGCAACGCCGTCTCCTGCACTTGGAATGTTTGGACGAAATTCGTCGGATGGCTCTACAGTGCATGGAAGCCACGCAAGCTCGACGCAAGGCTTACCATGACAGTTTCATCAAGCACAAGGAGTTCAAAGAAGGTGATTTGGTCCTAGCCTATGATTCACGATTTGGCAAGTTTCCTGGCAAGCTCCAACAGCGGTGGATGGGCCCCTATAAGGTACTTGCAGTGAACCCTAATGGTTCTGTCCAAGTGCAGACCGTTGATGCCTCTGATGATCCCTTTCTGATCAATGGATATCGCCTGAAGAAGTACTTCCCTCCTTGGGGATCTTGACAATTACGGTCACTTGATCTTTTCCCTCGTTGGCGCGGCATTGTACTTCTTATGATGCTACTTCTGATAGCCATTCTTCAGCCACTTCTGATGAGGTGGACGCAACCCGTTGTCCCCTCAAAACCCCCTTCCAGCCTTGATCTCTTATCCTCTATTTTCCACCAGCGACAGTGGCGAGGTGGGTTTTGACACATGGTTTTTCTACCATTCCCTTGCTCAATTTGCAGAAAAACAAAAAGAGAGAGAAAAAAAAAACAAAACATATCGGTCATGGGAGAAAAGGACTTAGATCCCTGTCATGCCAACCTATCCTTCGAGAAAAGGTGGAAACACCCTCGGGAATAGGGGAAATTAAGAGAAAAAAGAAAAAACAAAGAAGAAAAAAAAACAAACAAATCTGTTATGAGAGAAAAGGAAGCAATTCCCTGTCATAGCAGGCCTTGTTTCGAGAAAAGGTGGTAAACACCCTTGGGCGAGAAGCTGGCTGTGGAAAATGTGGTAACACCCAGCAGTCCAGAAAGTGGATTTATTAATTGATATCCCTAGGATCCAATTCCGAAGCTGCCTCCCTTGGTACGCTGTGTCCTGGGTCTTTCTGCAAAGTGACTAACTGTCCTCTAGCAGATTACATGTTCCTGTCCAATACAATAATCGATTTGATGGCTACCTCCCTGGGTACGCCTCTTCAACAACTGATGACGCGATCTTCATCGACAACCCCTTGAGTGATGTGAGCTTTCATCCTAACCGGATGGGGAAGTGAGTATGGTTGCCCTCCTATAATTATCAACAGAGCGTGAGACAGAGGGTGGGTTGAGTGTGACTGGAGTTTCTTCAATCAAATACCGAGAGGTGAGATTGAGGGACGTTACGACACTTGGAGTCAGGTATGTTCCCGTTTCCCTGTGCACCCACGGGATGGGTCTTTACCGTCAACACAAGACACATCACCCTATTCTGTACAGTGCACTGTAAGGCTCCCTTGCCTTCCTCCTTGCACTTATGCCAGACGGGTTGGACGCACTACTGCACCATCAACTGTGCACCCTGGCATACTCCTTCTGCACCATTCCCCCCTTGTCGATTCCTCAATCGGGTATGAGATATGGGTCTTAATCCTTATTCCTCAAGTGATATTAGTCATGGGGCGAGTGACTGTTCTTTCATTCCAATTGAGTGACTGTGAGTTGAGTGTAATATCCCTCATCATCGACGAATTTCCTGCAATTCCTTCCATCAGCTACCTCCCTGGGTGCTGCCGCATGGTCCCTGCCATGACGAACGTGCACTGTAAAGATGCCTTGGTCCCTCCAGCGGCGACAACAACACTGGACGTGCCATCGACACTCAACCTTGATTCTTGACGAAACGGGCCAAGTTTTTCTAACCCTACAATTTCTGTTTCTTAGTGATGGTCATGTTTTAAGTGTGGGGAAGTTAGTGAATGATCTGTGGCATGGTCCTAGGTCCCTGTTGCTCGGTTAACCCTATCTGTTAAGGTCTTAAGTGTGGGGACGCGTCCCTGCGCGTCTATCTTGCATACCCCTCTGCATATGCCTTATTTTGCTCATGCATGAATGCCTTGACTTGCTTTTACCCTACGGGGGTCCCTTCCCACCCACCCAGTTATGTTCCCCCCACCTTTGGGGCTGTTCCCTTGCAGTTTTCCTTCATTCCTTGATTTTGCGGTCCTGTCCTGTGAATGCATCCTATGTTCACCAAAATCCAAATCCAACCTTATAGCCCTGTTCCTCCCTTTGAACTGCTCATTTTTCCTTTTTACCTACCCCTGTTCCGGTGCACGGTTTTTGAGTTATTAATTTTTGACGCATTTTACGCAATTTAGACGCTTTTCCATGTGAACGCCCTTTTCTTGCTTCGGAACCGTGATCTGACATCATAGCCCTGACTAGTGCTTTTTCCCTGCCAGTTTTCCTTTTTATTCCACATCATTTCAATACACGGTTTGTCCGTTATTAATTTTCCGGTTTTTTAAGACTTTTTCATGCGTATTTTTGATATTTTTCCATGTGAACCTGCCCTATTTGCATCAGACTTCCAATTTGATTTGACAGCCGTGTCCCCTGTGCCTTCCCCCATCTTTTTCCTTTTTTCTCCACCTTTTTTCGACTTCTGGATTTTTACTTATTAATTTTTAAATGAGTTTTCGGGAGTATTTTTGGAGTTTTTCGCATATGAACCCCTCCTACTTCCACCGGAACTGCGGTTTAACGTGATAACCCTGTGCCACCCCTTACTGCGGACATTTTTCCTTCTTACTGCATGTCATTCCAGTGAATGGTTTGTTCGATATTAATTTCTGATCCCATTTTCGGGTTTATTTTTTGGGTTTTTCCCATGTGAACGCGTCTTCTCTCAGTCGGAATTATGTTTTGATGTGATAGGATTGTCGGGCATATCTTTTTGCACAGTTTTCCTTTTTTCTGCACTTCATTCTGATGCACCGATTTTTCGATATTAATTTTTAAATTGTGTTTTTGGTTCGTTTTTTGTGTTTTTTGCACGTGACCGCCCTTTACCCCTCCCGGAACCCCCGTCCCGTATTTTCCTTGTTTCCCCCCTGTCGTCCTGCCCACTTTTCGTTTTTACGCTATTTCGTTTTGACGTCTGGATTGGGAGTTATTAATTTTTCTTTCTTTTTACGTTTTTTCTCGTGCTCGTTTTGCGCGTGAACGCGCCCTTTTTCGATTTTACGAATCTCCACGCGCCTCGGTCGTGTCCGCGTAACCCGTACCGTCTTCCTCGCGCCATTTCAATCCCGTCACCGCAAATTTTTTTACCCCGCCCCGCGCACGAGCGCGGGACGAGGGTACACGCCTTTGTCCCCATCCCATGGCCCCCCCATGGGCCTCCCATCCCTTACCCCCACCTGCCCATCCCATGGCCCCCCCCATGGGCCCCCCCCACCCCTTCCCCCCCCAACTGCCCACCCCTTCCCCAACCGCCCTTCCCTCTCTCTTTCTCTCTCCCTTTCTTTCTCTCTCTCCTCCTGCGTTCTCCCTTCCCTCCGCCATCTCTGCCTACCCCCAGCCCCCGCCTTCTTCTCCTACCCAGCCCCCCCAGCGCTTCCCTCTCCCACGCCTTCGTCTCCTACCACCCCCAGCGCCACTTCTCCTCCCCAGCCCCGCAGCTCCACTCCTCCCCCCACCCCGCCAGTGTCGCCTCCCCCCCAGCGCCACTTCTCCTCCCCAGCCCCGCAGCTCCACTCCTCCCCCCACCCCGCCAGTGTCGCCTCCCCCCCAGTGCCACTTCTCCTCCCCAGCCCCCCAGCATCTCCTCCTCCTCCCCCGGCGCCTGCTACCCCCCGCCCGCAGCGCCTCCTCCCTCCCTCTTGCCCGCCGTCGCCGCGTGGTGCCGCCGTCGCCGCCGTTGCCGCCGCGTGGACCGCCGTTCGCCGCCACCGCCGCCGACGTACCTCTCCCTCCTCCACCTCCGTTGCTCCTTCACCTCCTCCTCCTTCTCCTTCCCTTCCTCCACCGCCTCCTCCCCCTCTGCCACCTCCTCCCACCCTCTCACCTGCCCCAGGTTAGCAACTAACCTTAGATTAGTTAACACTAACCTAATTGTGATTAATGACTAACCTAGCTTTAGTTAACCTTAACTAACTTAGGTTAAAAACTAACTTAACTAGGGTTAGGTTAAAAACTAACTTAACTAGGGTTAGGTTAAAAACTAACCTCACTAGGGTTAGGTTAACCCTAACCTAATTGTAGTTAGTCAACTAACCTACCTCAGGTTAGTCTCTCCCCCCACTAACTAACCCTAGGTTAGTTAGTCTCACCTAGGTTAGTTAGAACTTACCTAGACTAACTTAACTAACCTAGACTGACCCCAGACTAACCTAATTGACTTAGTCCACCCTAGACTAACCCAGACTAACCTAATCAACCTTGACTAACCTGACTAGACTTAGGTAGACTAACCTGACTTATCCCACTAACCTGACTTAATTGACTTATGTTTAACTGACTTATTTGATTAATGTGATTTAGGTGACTTAATTAATCACTACATTAATTTTTCCATAAAAAAATTTCAGAAAAATTTCTAAAAATTCCTTTTGCCTTTTGTCAATTTTTGGAAATTTGTCTGTTGGAAATTGCCTATCCTATAATTTCTGAAAATTCCACATTTCCTAAATTTACCCCTAAATTGCCAAAAAATGTAGAAAATTCATTTAAAAATTTGCACCAAATTCTAAAAAATTCTAAAAACATTCTAAAAAATTCCCCTCACCTCCCTTGCTCATTTTCCATTTATTCAACCATAAATAATCACAACTAAAAATAAAAAAATCAATAAAAATTAAAAAAAAAACCAACACAAACCAAATCAACACATCTGCTAAGGTGTTGTAATTGTTGTTTCATCAGTGCTCTTTACTTTTCCTTTATTGGAACTCTTCCGTGCGCATTCCTGCATTACATACACACCCCTTCCAGGTATTTATTTTATGTGCTTTATTTATTTTTATTTTCCCCCTTAATCACAAATTAATTGTTAAAATGAATTCTTTAATTCACCCACAGTTTCCACGCGCATTCGCGCTAAACACACATATTTTTTTAATTAAAATCAACCAGCCGTTCACTTAGCACACGCTACGTGCGCTACAGATGCACTATAAATTTTTTAATTAAAATCAACCAGCCGTCACTTGAGCATGCGCTGGCAAAAAAGCGCTCCACATCACCTTAATTTATAATTAATGAATTGCATTTAGAGACCCAGTCGGGAATCGAAGTCCGGGAATCGCATAACTGCACCGCTTAACCTAATAATTGGTAAATAAATTTATAATAAGGAACCGCCGTTTTCTTGTTAAGGTTTATCACCTAATAAAAATTCACCCATTTTTTAATTAAAATCAACCCTTCATTAAATTAATTCTCCCTCACTGCACTTAATTCCCCTTTTTAATGAAGCGTTTCGAGGGATGGGTATGCGCAGTCATTAGTGTTATTTTCCATGGTCTAGTCTTGGTTCTATCACAGATGTCGTATTGATATGTGTTGGATATGGTATGGTTTTGGTTTCCTGTTTTTGTTACGGTTACGGGTACGATATGCAGTTTTTTCTTTTATTGCCTGATACGGGGTTCAGGGTGTTTGTCTGATGCATCGCATGAAGCTTTCGGTCGCATTTATGTCGAGGTCATGTCAATTTTTTTCTAGGATGTGGTTTGCTTGGGATTAGTAGGTCGTGTCACGTTTGATTGGTAATTCTCTTATCCTTGGTTTTTGTCTGTTGCTTTGCAGGCATTCTCCTTGATTGTCTGTGTTTGTGGTGTGTGTGTAATCATCTGAATGGTGCCTTCTCATGCTCCTCCCCCTATCCAGTACGTCCCACTAGTTAGTAGGGATTACTCGTCCCTACTTACTTTTGAGCCCCTCACGAAGGCGGGACTTGCTGCTTTTGTGGCCACTCCTTTTCCATTACTTCCAGAGGATCCGTCCTTATGTGATGAGTTCCTGGCCTCTTACAGCAAGAAGACAGGCGTAGTCCAAGGAATGTCTATGACATTGACGTCTCAAGGCTTAGGGAAGGCTCTGTCTTTACCCTTCAAAGGAGAACCTTTTGTAACCACTCGTCAGCTCTTCTCTAATGAAGAGATTCTCAAGCTGTTGCAGAAGCAGACAAGGGAAGTCCTTGATGTTAAGAAGGTGATAAACTCTTCAGGAGTTTCGTTTTCTATGATTACTGATCCCGTATGGAAGACGATGTGCCAGTTCCTTCAGGACAGGTTCATGCCTGCCAAAACGCCATCCCACTATTTGTCCAAAGAGCTTTTCACAGCTTCCAGGATGGTGGTGAAAGGAGTTGCTATTGATTGGAGCACTTACCTCCTTACTAAAATGGATCAGCATTTTGTTAAAGTCACGAGGGGTAATGTTACCAGTGTTACCTACGGATCATATTTGTCTGCCTTCTTGACCTATTCAGGTTTACAGAAGACTGTGCCTCCACCTCCTCCATCAGATCCAGTACCTCCTCCTCCACCTTCAGAAGAGTCAGCACCCATTGACATAGAGGATGATGATTCTCCACCTCCCCTGGTCATACAGCGCAAACGCTTGAAGAGGGTAGCGGATAAAGCCCCTGCTGTACTTCCCTCAGTGCCTATCCCTGCTACTTCTGGTAGTGAACTCCCTGGGTATCTCACTTGCAATAATCTGTTCCGAGCACATCGAGAAGGATCCTTGGAGATCTCAGTTCCCTCCCTGAACAGTCTCGTTTCAGGAGATGCCATTCCTTTCCTCTGCAAGGATATTCAAAGTTCCATTGAGTTGTCAGTGACAGCCTGTGTTCAACAGCTGTACGCATCTTTCTATGAGGAGCTCATGTAGTCCAAAGACCAGTTGCATAAGGCAACATCTGAGTTAGCTTTTGCTAAGGATACCCTAGCAGATTTATTTAAGCAAATGGAACAGCAAACCCAACTGGTTGCCACTCAAAGCGATGAGATTTCTTCATTGAAGACCCAGTTATTCGAGGCTCAGTCACAGGTTACTAGCCTTTCAGCAAAGAAGGAGAGGATGTCCAGAGAAGCGACGAAATTCCAAGTTCTCTTAGATGACAAGCTTTCAGCTTTACAGATGGCTAATGACACAGTGGCCAACCAAGCCTCCCAAATCCAGCAGTTGCAAGATCAGCTGGCAAAGTCCCGCTCTGTTCCTCCAAGCCCTCCTGTTCCATTAATTCCTTCTCTTTCACAGCAGGACTTGGCTGCCCTACAGAGACAGGCTACTTTGTGCCCTCTATTCCAAGACAAAGTGGAAAGATTGCAGTCCCGAATGGACTTGTTATGGTCTACCTTTGAACAGTTTCAAGAATATGTCTTACCAGACCATTCTTTCTTTGTCCACTACCACTTACAGAAGTTGGTCTTCTACATGAAGCTTTCCACCATGGATTTACCTTTTCCAGAGGATGGCTGGAGTGGAGCTTGGTTTGCTGAGTTGTTGACAGAGGTAGTCAGAATGGTCTTTGAAGATTCTGTCACGCCAGACACCATGTTGCTGTCATATATGTATCTCCGAGGAGATTTGTTAATTCCAGATGAAGTAGATATGGCATGGTATGTGGGGGATGTGGTCTTACAGGCTGTTCTATATGTCAATCATTTGGAGTTGCGCATAGCTGATATGTTTCAAAGTTATTCCTCCAAAGTAGCTGATTGTCAGGATAATTCGTGGCATCCCATGATTGATTCGGTGGTCCTCAATCAAAGACAAAACACAGCTCCTACCTTTATACAGAGTACTAACCAACTGAGGATGGATCTCTTAACCTATCTTTCCAAACATAATCCATTTGATGCTACCTTCTTTGATGCCTATCATAGACGATCTCTCTTGGGACCTTCTGTTCCTACCCTCCTCTATTACCAACAATTGACTCACCGCTATGCTATATATATTTCCCTTTGTCAAACTAATTCCACAGTAATTTTACCACTTCTTTTCCAACCTTCCAATTTCCCTCAAATTCCTATTTTCACTTACTGTTCCTTTATTGAGGATAGGGTATTTTCCCCTTCTCCACCCTGTCCTTCACCCCTCATAAACGTACCCTTCACATTTCCTATTTATCAGTTAACACTGTTCCTTAGTGATTCTTTCCAAATTTCTGCCACTCCTTCTTTAACCTTTTCTTCCTTTTATGATTTTTCCTATCCTTCCCTACATCCACTTTCCCTTATTCCATTACCCTCTCCTAACACTTCCATATCTCAACCACCTCAGTTGGTTAGTGACTGTGATGGTTTTGATACTCAGATTTCCAGAAGAAGGGGATGGAGTTCGGATGATTGCCTTACAGGACCGCAGATTAATTGGCCAGTAATTCCAGGAGAATGGACAGCTTCCAGTCAAGCTTATCAAAATTATGTTCATTTTGCCCAGCAATATTCACAGTCTACAGATCCCTCAGTGAGATTAACTGCTCACTTTGCTTGGTACCTGGCGTATATGCATAGGCACTCTCATACTGATTCAAAGCCTATTCCAAAGTTGTGCATGAATGTCAATGTTAGCATTGATTCCCATCAGTTGGAGATACTGTATTTTCATGCCCTCTGTTTGCCTAGCAAATACTTGGTCCTGTTGGAAAGGATGTGCTGTCTCCAATTTTTCCAAAATCCTCTTAGAAACTTTGTAGATGAATCCTTATCTATGGATCGATTCCGACAACATCAATGTTTTAAGAGGGATCATCTTCATTGATACCTTTTCCATGTATAATGGAAGCTTTTAATGCAAAACTCTCTTTTTGAAGAAGTCATTCAGATGGTTGTATTGTGTATTAGTGTTTGTGTTGTGAGTTCATGTATGTCAAACGAACGTGGTGGTTTCCTATTGGAGTTTGTGTACGAGCTATGTTTTGGAGATTTGTAAAGTTGGGGTCGTGGATGGCGAATTGAAGCTGATGCAGATGACGAAGAAGAAAACTTTTATATCCTTTACAAATTTGTTGTGATTTTTAGTTTGATAAGAGGTGTTAATGTATAAAGGGTTTTCCTTTCTTTGTATTTTTATATTAGAAACAGGTTATAAGTTGGGGTCGTGGTGGATGGATTCTTTTTGCAAAGATATTGAAGATCAAAGTTGAGCTTTTCTATGAACTTGTATTCCCTTTTTCCTGGGTCGCGAGGACGCTTCCTTATTAAGTGTGGGGATATGTTGAGTGTTGAAATGACTTGTTTTTTGGCTGATTTTTGTTGTTTTTGGGAGCTGAATGGTTGATTTTATGGGATGATTGGTTGATTTGGAAGTGGATTGAGAGTGTTTTGGATGATATTGATTGTGTTTTGGAAGATCATGATGCTTGTTGATGGTTCTGTGATGTTCTGATAGGTTCTGAATGGTTCTGTATACCTTCTGTTTTGTTATGTTTTGGTCTGTTTTGTTCTGATTGTCTTCTGTAAGGAGGGATGAAGTATTGATTAATGAAGAATGAGATATTGTGAAAGTTTATTGAATGTTTTGTGAGAGTTTGGAATGGTTTGAGAATGAGTTATGTGGTTTTGATGACCTTCTGTAACCTTCTGTAGGTCTTCTGTAGAGCTTCTGCTTCTGTTCTGTACTGTAGCTGTTCTGGTACTGTTCTGTAGACTGTTCTGTATGCTTCTATAAGTGTTCTGTGGAATGTATGTGTCACTTTGGGAAAGTTTTCTAGCCTTGGAAAGAGGTGAATACAAGTGCAAAAGAGCTGAAAGAAGTGGAAGAAGTAGCTGCTGAAGACTCAAGTGAAGACTAGAGTGAAGTGACAGTAGTGAGCTATGAAAGGACACTGTAGTGGCTCTGGTGACTCTTCATATCAGACATACCTCTTGGGAGGGGTATCCACGACCTAAGAGTGATTATTGAGAGTAATTTTTGAGAGATTGTAGTGAGGATATGATGTATTATTGATAGAGTGAGAGAGAGAGAGTCAGAGATAGCCAATTCTACTAAAACAGAGTGATTGTATATGAGAGATTGAGAGAGAAGACTATGAAGATATTGAAGATGAATATTATGTGATGTATTTCCATTCCAAGATGGTGTATTTCTTTGCTTTCTTTGTTTTATTGATGGATTTTGTGAAGATGTTGAAGAATATGGTTGATTCTATTAAAAACCGTGGGAGATTTACATGATGCTGCATGAAGATTTGTTGTGCCTGGTTTTCTTTTCTTCATTGTGATCATATGAAACATGATAAACAAGCTTGTTGATGTTACAAGATAGATTTTCTTGCAAGAGAATTCCTTTTTCCTTGGTGTTCCTCTCGGGGCTCCAGCTAGAGAAATTGCTTGCATTTGCAGAGGTGTTGCCACTCCCAAGAATTGAGGTGCTGACCTTGGAGAGTACTTTCAGGCCTTGCCAAGAACCCTATTCAGTTTTGGATACCCACTTGGAGCATACCAAATACCTATAGCCCAAAACAGGCCTTTCCTAGGTGTGGACAAGGTGCTAGTCTGCACAAAACAGTCCCACATTTCTGATTACAAAAATTTCTCTATAAAACTTGGGAATGCGTTTATATTCTCATCTCAAAGAGGGCATCACTGTCTCCATTTTAAACAAAAAAGTAAGTCAATCAGAGTTGTCTAGCTCTAGTTATAGCCAAAACAGTGACAGGTGGTCTCACGGGACTGCACCTAGACATGGCGGGTAACAGGGGGAAAAACAAAGCAAATGAAGATGTTCATCAACAGATAAGGGATGCGCAAACCTTGAGGGATGACACCAACTTTGAGGTTGAAGAGGAAGACCTCTCTCACTCCGTGGGAAGTCTTAGTGCACTCAATCATACCCTCAGTTCACATGAGACTAGACATGCAGAGAGGCATAGGGAAATAATGGAAGGCCACGCTCAAATGGTGATGTAGATGCGTCAAATGACCTCTACCATGGAAGCACTTGCAGCCAAGTACTCAATGTGGATAGAGTCCCAAATGAAAGGCAAGGAAATAGAGGCCTCTCTCACTCTCTTTCTCTCTCTCTTTCTCTCTTTCTTTGTTATCCTTCGTCCTTTTTCTCTCTCATTTTCTCTCTTCTTTTTCCTTCATTCTTCCCCGTCTCTCCTTTCCTCTCTTTCTCTCTCAATGCATCTCATTCAAAAGAAAAACAAACAAAAGAATAGAAGAAAACACAAAAACAAAGCAAGAAAAGGCAATGTACCTACCACAAAGGCTCGAGGATGGCTTCTTTGTCTCCTCTTCTCACGACATCCCTTCTTTCTCTCTCATGCACTTCTCCCTCTTCTTCACGTACGGTGGCAAAGTGGTGAGTGAGAAGCTCTCCTTCTCTCTCTTTCCCTTTTTCTCTCCCTCTCCCTCCCAAAGCCACAATCTCTCTCACTCTCTCTTGAAGCTATTTGTGGCAAATACCACACTCCAATTCTCGATGCTTTTTTTTTCTCAAAACAGTGTTGCTATTTGTGTCATTAACAACATCGCATTAGTGATGCTAATAGTGACACCGCTATTTTCCATCGCAAATGGCTATCGCTATTTTCCCATTCCCTTGTAGTGAATGATTCCCATCTATATCTCATACCACACTGATAGTCAACATTTCATTATCACTCGACCATTTGGTTAAGCCCATGGACAAGTCTCACTATTAATAGAATTTGATCTTCTGACAAGAGTCCATGGCAAAGTTTCTACTATATGATTCTTGCAAGAGAAACATAATTACTGCTAACTTAGGGCCAAAATAATCCATGAGATTTGATACATAAGCATATCTATGTATGGTTAGATATCATACTACACTTAATCTCAAATTTTAATATTTCATTTTATGGAAGAATCCCTTTGGAGTATATTTATCTTGTATCTTGTAAAATCTTGTGGTGTTATGTTTTCAATTTTCAACCTAGAAATCTTATACATTTATTTAGGTTTTGTGAATTTTGACTATTTGTAGATCCACTTTTGTTTGACAAATTTTTCTCTTTGTAGAACTATTCAATGGAAAAGAAAGATAACACATCTAAAAAGGAGACCCAAACCATTGATCAAGTTAGTGGTGATTTTGTGTATCCATGGTATGTGGATGTTTATAATAGTTAAGGAAAAAGGGCTGACAATGTTCTCTTATTTACTTTAAAGAGTGATATTGCATTTTTCCAACAAGATGGTATCATAGAGAAGATAACATATGAATATCCTTGGAAAGAGGGAATACCATGTAATCTTATTAAGATCAAGGGAAGAAATGTAGTATATAAGCTTGATCCTTTGTCATTTTACTTTGCACATATGAAAGAGGCGGAAGAATGGTCTTTGAAAAAAATGGGTTAGACATTATTTGAGGAGGTAAAGGGTACAAAAGACATTATATTAGCATTCTAAGTTGTCCAAATTAGTGAGCTACTTTCCCTATCAAGAAAAGGTGATCTCCCCAATAAAAGAATGAAGCTTCAAGATAAACAAACAGGTTGAGATCTTCACATTCTCCTCAACAAGAAAATAATACACCAAATCCCACAAGGTCAAAGTCAAAATCACCTCAATAAAGTTTCTTGTCACAAGCTCTAGTTGTTAGTATGGCTATTAACACTAGTGAGAATGATTCCACTTGACCTTCCATGTTGGAAGTTACACCTGCAAAGCCAATAATTTCTCTTGAGGTCAAGGAAGTAGAAAGAACATTTGATTTTCATGAGATAGTTAAGAAGGGAAAGAATGAAGAATATGGATTTCACATGTTTGAACAATAATTCCCATTTCATCCAACAACGCAATTTCCTATTTTCGTTGATAGGTGCTATGAGGAGGCACCTCCTTTCTATGCTTATAGGTCACTATGTTAGGATTATGTGGAGAAGCTAACCATGTCTTTCATGAAGAACCCCATGAATCTAGCAACAACAACATATCTTATGTCTTTTGTACAAGACAACAGTGAGATGAGACCCATGATTCATAATGAGGTGGACACTAATAAGTTGGAAACTTATAGTTATTGGATTATATCAAGGGTTCACTTAATTCATGCAACAAATATATATATTCAAAGTAATACTACACATTTTCTAGTAATCAAGCATTTATACACCATGAGAAATGCTAGAATATTAGTTAATTGTCTTGTCGAAATGTGCATTGAGCCTTCATGAATGACAAATATGGAATTATATAATGTTATGAAGAATGCCCCTTATGTTGAGCAACATCAATAATTAAGAGATCACTAGCTAGCATTTGGTTGTCACAATACCCCAACAAGGGCTTTCTAAGATAGGCTCCCAAAGAGTACTATGGTAGGTAATCACATATAAGCTTACCTTCTCTTTTTGTGAAGATTAGTGTGATGCTCTTTCTTTTGTTCTATGCTCACTATTTTGATCTTTTTTTGCAAAGATTTGTGGCATACATTGGAGAAAATTGTGCATCTAGAGATTGCCATATGATTGTTAGCTTCCAAGAAATATTGATAGTTGGATCAAAATCGTGAAGAGATACACAAATGACTATGACATTAATGATTAATTCTACACAAAGGTTCTAGGCATTTGCAATGATTGGGTATCAAAGAAGCTCGCACGTGGAGTTGATGCAAGATCCCTACCAAATGAAGCAAAAGATATTGTGAACTTCCTAATTGGAAAAAAGTAAAATCCTCTTCAATCATCCACTAGTTTGCCATGGCGTATATATATTGTGGGATGCAATGTAGAAATCTTTGATCTTATACATAATGTTTACAAAGATCCAATTAGCATTGGGGTTGTTGTTCTAGATGCAGCACATAGAGTCAAGAGAATGAAATGGGACTCTATAAAGTTTGGAAAGGTTGTATCCACTCTACTATAAATGTCATGTGAACCTAAACAATTCATGTTGTTATCATTTCTTGATCGAAAGCAAATGGCAGCTTTGAAAAATACTCTTGAAAGCATTTCTTGCAAGTATCACATGCTAGTTGGTAGTGTTGACTTCCTACCAATGGATAGAACCTTTGCTTTTGGATCTATAGATTCCTTTTTAGTTTTGACATTAGTAACCACGGAAAAAAGCTTCATCAATTTTGAGGGATATATAAATAATGTCAACAAGCCTTCCATTTTGGACTTTGAAGGCTTGGACAAGGAGTGCAATGAAGAAGGCTTTGAAGGCTTCCATTTTGGTTAACTAGTTAAAAAATAGAATGGTTAGTCTTTAAGAAGAAATTATGAAACTTTTCCAAATAGAGTATAGCTTATCTCAATTAAATTGTCACGTGTCACTTATATTTGACAGTAGTTTTGGTCACATGGTCAAATGTATCATGTTTAAATTTTCTTTTCATAATTAGGACTAATAAACACCTTCTTTGTACATGCCATTTTGAAGGCCTTTTTAGAATCAAAGTATGTTTAATATTATAATGATAAGATAATTTTGTAACTAATTACAATAATCTTTTAGTATCACAAGTATACTTATAATTAGCAATAAAAAGTAGGTATGGAAAAATGACTTTATTAGAATAGATTTTATACACCAAAGAAATCATCATATATATTTTCTTCACCTCATGATATTACTCTTGGTTAGATTTGTCCACATGGTCAAATGTCTATTTTCTTAAGATATCATTTATCAACTACTACATTTGCATGTATTTGTCAATATGAAGTTAAATTACTTTAGTGTTCTATGTGAGTTTATAGCTCAACCATTAAATAGAATAATGAGAAAGTAAATGAATCTAATGTGCTTCTTTTTCTTCTTTGTAACTTCAACTAAGCATCTATGGTTGGATATATAATAGATCCAATGACAATAGAGCATGATGATGTGATTGATGTATCCTTAATAAGAAATGCAACACAATTATGTGTAATACTTGATCTCAATGGTCTTCTTTTGCAACAATGCTTTGCTAAGTCTAAAAATTCTCAAAGTTTTCAAATGGAAAACCCAGGGAGGTTAGTCGTGTGTGTGTGTGTGTGTGTGATGTTGGTTCAACATAAGAAATTTTTAAAATACAACTTATATATATATTTTTACATATAGAATGGTCCCATATAAAGGGATTACTTACGAATTAAATAGAAAAGGGTTATGTTTTATTAAGAGAAAAATCATAGATAAGAATAGTTATAAATAGACATTGCACACACGTGATATAGAGGGTATACATATAGTGAATTACCCGGGGGGGAGATGGAAAAGCAATGGCTTGTTTTTTGACCAGGATTTATGGAGTTTCTTAAAGCCTTATTTGCAAGATTCCAAGTGGAAGTTTGAACAATAGCTTCACATAAGAATGTCATGGTAATTATTAAGTACTTGGAGATCCATGCAAAAAGAAAGTATCATTTCTTCATTGTTTGGGGCTAAGAATAATATCCTAGATATCCACTTGAGATCCTATTGTGAGAACTATGTATGGGATCAATATGGAGATATTTGTCAGCATACCAAGACTATTCGCATAGATAGCAGATCTTATAAAGGATGTCCAAATCCCATTAAGAACTATATTTATCCCAAAATATTTGATATTGATTATGGAGGCTCTATCTTGATCAAAGAACTTCTACCATACTTAACTTGCTTAAGCAAATGATGCACATGAAGTCATCAAGTTTGATCATATGGACAAAAGCTAGACATGACTTATATGCACACTTCAAGGTTGTCATTAATGAATGAAGTATAGCAAAAAATGATGGTATTTCATCTTCGTCATTAGCATCACACAAGACCATAATTGATAAAGATGAAAAATATATTCAACCTTCAATCACTTCTTGCTTCAAGAAACCATCTATTATACAAATATCATCAACAAATGTCTCACATCATTCATCTCTTACATTGAACAACTCACAATTATCCAAATTGAAGCAGACTCCTTTAGTCTCTACTTTGAAAGATATCAAAGCAATGCAACTTGCTCATTAATTAGGATATCAGAAACATTTCATAAATGGTAGTGCAACTAAACGTTTTATACAAAATCTACAAAAGTTACATTTTTCCAATATACATGATCTAACAAGGCAGTGAATCTATATGAACTAATTTTGACTCCTATAATAAATATATTCCTTATATTAAGGGCTTTTGCATGGCTGTGAAATATATACTTGTTAGAAATTTAAAGTGTTTTATGTAGTTACCTTAGTATTTTTAAACACCACCAATATCAATTAGAGAATCTACTTAATGTTTTTTATTCTTTCAATAACATTAGTTAATTGTGTTGAAATTTCTTATAAAGTGATTTAAGTCCAATTCGTACTTTAAATCTTATCTAACAACGAAGTCTTAATTAATAATAAAATTTATGTCTATTTTCTTGGAAACACAAACCATAAGTCAAAGGTTAAATCTTTTGTCTTAGAAAAATCATAAACTTCTAGCTTGGTATATAAATCTTCATTTTATGATATGAAAGTTCATTTATCTATTCAAAGTGTTAAGCTAGTTGATTTTGGCCAAAGTCGATATCCATCTTGTCCATATATTATTAAGATAGATGAAACTTTTGGACAAAAGATATTTATACATCATGGATATACATAAAAAAGTACAAATGGAGGGAAGCACTTATTTAACATACATGTCTGTTGGTTTACACAAAAAAAAGAACCATCACATCATAGGTTATCCAAACTTATTACTATATGGTATCAGATCAAGTTATTAAAGCACACCTAGTTAGTAGTGACTCTTTTAAGGTCTTAGTTCATGAAACTTATACATCTCACTTTAAATGATACTATATTTAAGAGAAGAAACTCATATTATCATATCTTCAAATCCATAACATTATAAATTTTGGCCATAATAACATATCTTCATATAATATTTAAGGCTCTTATATTCGAAATTCTCTCTAACTCCTTCAAACCTTTGCATTCTTACATCAAACTTGGAAATTTCTTAGGTATATCCTAGCTAAGCCTCCTTGATTTTTCCACCACCATACAACATTGCATTTTGTTAGTATGCTAGAAAACGTAGAGTGAATTTCAAACTTCTAATAGCCACATAGTTTACACTTCATCACTTAAGCTCCCAAGATGTATGATCTCACATTTATAACATACAAAGTGCCTTTTAAAGAAAAAAATAAACATAGTGCTATCTTTCATTCACAAAAATAAGACATTCATTAAAAGTGAGATTTGAGAAATTCCAAAAATCTCTAATATGGTGTTAAAAGTGGATACAATGTTGTTTGCCATATGTATTGTGTGAGGTTGAAGGTACTATGCAGGTCTTTTATGACTTGGGATTAATACTCAATAGACATTGCTCAAGCTTTTTATAACTATACTCATAATCATGGTTGGTCTAGAGAAGATGTAGATACTTTGAGGAATTGCTTGGTTCTTGGAGAGTAAGGTTAGAAGAAATCTATCAAACTCAACTCCACTAGAGCATGCTGCAGGTATAAACTCTTCTCAAATTTCCTTTTGTTTATGTATTTATAGTATCTATATTTTGATTTGATAATGTATCTTTTTTATGATATCAATTCTAGGTTTCAGAGAGTTCTTGGATTATATTCTTCATCATGGTAGCCATGATGCTTTTTTATACTATATATATAAACAAATTGTCTCAACATATGTTAATATCAAACCAAACAGCAAAGACAATGAAATTTACTATGCAAATTATCAAAGGCAAAATTTCTTGCATGGATATTCATTCATATAACAAAAGATCAGCTTGACAAACTTACTCCACATCAAAAGATGATAAAACAATTTGACAAAGCTTTCTTGCCACCTGATGGATACTTAGTGCATCTTGATAGATGTGATGAATGTCTAAAATGGCATGTGCATTAGGTCTCATGCATGTATCATGTGTTATAGAGAAAAAGAGCTATGGAGATTTTTTACAAAAGGTAATGATTGTGCATGCAAAATAGCAACAGTTTCAAAGGGAAAAGTTATAGGAAAAGGAGTTGAGATACTAGAATGCAACAAGTGATAAAAGAAGAGATATATTCATCAGACTTTCAACATAGAGGTGGAATGTGAATAAAACATAAAAAAGTGTTTTTTAAGGAAGAAACTTATAAAGTGGGAGATAAAGTAATTGTAAGATGTGGTGAAGATACTATTGTTGCTATGGATATTGGCCATTAGAAAGCATGCATATCATCACTTTTCTCATTTTAATGTCATAGTGAAGTGAAACTCTTTTTCGATACATATTACTAAAGTCAATGTATTATGATTGGAAGTGGCCATGAAAGTTTGGTTATGGATACCACTATAGGCATGATTGTCTTGCAAAATAGTTTGGTGCCATTGTCATGGGATTGTATTAGACCAATACAATCATTATTACATAAACTTATCCCACTTCAGCATAGAAATTCTATTATTGCATATATGATACAAAGGATTTGAGACTAAGATTGTGCTTAATAAAGATAGGTTGCATTGGTTGCATTTATCCTTCGCTAGAGCATAATGAAATCATTTATATGAAAGATGATTTATCAACATTGTGTGGACCAAATGACTTAAAATATGCCATCATCAATTCAATTAATTATGAAATGAAATAAGTTAAAGTGGAATGATTGACTAAGGTCCACTTGCAAGAAAATATTTGGGCAATGAGATAAGAGGATCTAGAATGGAAAGATTGCTGCTTGTGTTGTCACTTTTTGTGGCTATACAAAAGGGGATTGCAACATGTCCTGGATGACCACTACACACAAAAGTGGTTGTAACTCTCCAATGCGAGCTTTGATTAGGGAAATTTTTGAATCTATTCAAAGGGGATGAGGTCCTCTTTAAAATGAGCAATGGGATTTTAGCTTACTTATCCAAATCCCTTTTTCTATAATGGGTTTTCTAGAGTAGTCATGGAATACGTGTACCTTATCTGATAGTCTACCAAATCAACACTAATTGACTTTTTTTATGATGAAAAAGCATTAAACAACTAAATGTAGCACATACATAACCTTCAAGGCATTCCATAGCATTGATGCATGGCTTGTAACTGTCTATAATGATTTGGAAAACTCAACAAGAGTTTGAAGTAGTATACATTCAACTCATTGCTAATACATGTGTGATATACATTCCTTATATATTTCCAATGTTCTTACAATGGTCCTTGGGGTAGGGATGGATTATACCTATACCTGCAAAAAATTTCATAGGCTCCAAGACTCGAGGGGTATGCAAAGTCCCATCTCGAGCCGGGTTGCGTATCACTTTAAGGTCGTTAATGGCAAGGGGGGGGTCATCCCACTATTGTCTTGCCATCTTGCCTAGCATCAGCCTTGATTACATTAGTTGGAAGACACATGGAAGGAGAATTATAAGCTAATCAACCAGCATGAAATGAATATTTTAGAAATAGACTTACAACTTTGATTAGATGTAGAGGGTATAATAGAATAATCGGATGGGGAAGGTGTTACCTTAACAATTCACTGACTCACTGATTGCTTAACTTACCCCTTTTATAAAATGCTTTTGATTTACTTTCAAAATCATAGCAAATAATATGGTTATGGTTATAAGTGTGATGCTCAACTAAAGAGAGGGACTAATTGAACCATAGACATGAATCCATTCATAAATGATTGAGTAGATGAAGAACTCATGAAGAAGTAGACCAATACATTTCCTTACTTCAATCAATGCCAATAGACGGTTGATTCTCTAATCTCTCTCAAACAAGAGGATGGAGCGCAACAAATGGATGAAGAGAGAGGTCAAGAACTATGAGAGATATCTTAAACATGTTTGAAGAAGTGGTGGTAGGTTACCTAAATCAAGAACCATGCTTCTCCTCTAATTCAGCCTATGGATGGTGGGAGAAGGCCTCAAGGGAAAGAGTCTTGAGTTGTGGGCTAATGGATCCCGTTGCAATAAATTAAAGACTCTTCAAGAGAGTTTGAGCTACAGGGAAGGTACCATGGCTACCATTGATGCTTCCACTCCAAGGTTTCAAGAGAGTGCCAAGATCAGAGATCTCAGTCAAATGAGTGCCAAGAACTGGGCAATGAAGCTAGAGATCAATGTGGCAAGTGCTGGAGTAGGAGGAGAATGACCAGATAACTTAGCATAAAATGCACCGAAAATTACAAGGCTATATTTGGAGGCTCCAACTGGGTGAGGTGAAGCTCATGGGTACTCTATGGGCCACCCAAGGTGTTAGGAAAGCAATGCGAGATGGCAATCAAGCCACTCGGGGAGAGAGAAGAGGAAGATCTTGGGAGTTCTTGGGCTAGAGGTTCCATGGCTACCTCAAGAAATTGTGAGGAAGAAGAGGAAAACTCACTTTTGGGGAAAAGTAGTCATAATTAAGCCATTCTCCAAGTCTTGAGTGTCTTTGGGTAAAACATCTCTAAAATTGAGCTATAGAGTAAAAATGAGTCGCCATCTTTGTGTGTTTGCCTCCAAATTTGATCAAAGGTCCAATTAAAACTTCAAGAAAGGATGTCATGGTCTTCAAGGAAGTTGTCAACCTAGCTAGGATACTCCTTGTGTGCCTATGTACTTGAGTAACTAGGGTTTCCTGAGACTGAAAAGAAACTAAATCTAAAGGAAGAAGAGAGAGAAGAAGGATTAAAGACCAGTGCTTTGATACCAATTGTGATGAAGTGAATCTAACATGACCTAAGAGAGAGAAGAAAGAGTGTAAAAGAGAGAAAGAGAGTGATAAGGAGAGAGAAATACTAGAAGAAGAGAGAGAAAGATAGAAACAGAGAGAGAAACAAGAGAAAGGAAGCCATGGAAGTTGTGAAGGTGAAGAGAGTTTCTTGATTAATGCAATATGACTGACCTAACCCTCTTACACCTTAAATATTGTTGATGTGACTAGTGTTTTTCTCATAATTTTCATGTATCCCACTCATTTACAGTGTTTATCTTTTAATGCATGGTTTTCGTGCTTGTATAGTACTTTATGCATTTAATATATATGTGCGATATTATCATAGCCTAAAGAATAAAAATCTTTGAAGGACTACAATAATATAAAGAAATAGATTTATCATTACAAGTAATGATTTTGTTTAATTATTTAATATTTTTAGATAATATATTTTTTATAAATATTTATATATAAAGTGTTATTTATCTTAGATGCATGATGAAAATCATGAGTGCCACCTAGATCAAATGGAAATCCATCCATGGAATCATAGAATCCTTCATTGGTGGCATGCTCTTCTTCATGAATCTCTTCAATCATTGGGTATGCATCAACATGCATTAAATTCCCCTCTTGATCTTCTTCTTCTTCAAAACTTCCACATCTTGAGTGATCACCATATTGATTTTTGAGTTCTTAGCTTTGCACTTCGGCTTATGATCTTGTGACCACTTCTTCCCACACTTGAAACATAATCCTTATGCATTTCTCTAAGCTTATCGTGAGGAAGGAAGTTATTGTTAGAACTTTTTTGGGACAGTTTAGGAGCATTTTCAGCTCTTGAAAAAGTATATCTTGTCTCAGGCACATTTCTGAAAGTTTTTTCCTATTTCTATGCATAACTTCCACCTTGTTTAGAGGCATAAATCATGGAAAAAGTTGGTACTTTGCTATTATAATTGTTTTGACTGTTATAACCCCTACTTTCTTGCTTAAAAGAGTCTCTTCAGTCAATGAAAACTTGCCCATATTTTGTAGGTTTATTGGAAATATTATTACCCATACTCCTTTGCTGGAAATTTCCTACATCTCTCTTGTACTTCAAGGAGTATCTTTTAGTCAATTGTATAGCTTCAAGTAATTTTTTGGTTGTTGAGCTCCTACCTCTGATGATAGGGCAGGGTCAAGACCAAAAATGTATTTATTCAGCTTAGAAAAATCTGAAATGCCTTCAACATATATAGAGAGATTCAAGTAGGTATTGGAATAGTCTCTAACAAGCATTCCTCTTTGAGCACATGCATACCATCTTCTTTGGAGTTTGTCTTTTTTCAAAGGAAAAACAAAGACATCAATCATTGCTTGCTTAAACTCCTCCCAAGTGACAAATTTTTGCTCAATCTTGTGTATGTAATGCCACCAAGTATGGGTGTAACCTTCAAGATGAAGAGCCGCGAAATAAATATTGGCTTATTCACTTCTAGTATAAAGGGTGAAGTACAATTCAAGCTTATTAATCTACTCCTCCCATTCTAAAGGTGAAGCATTATCCCCTTTGAAATTAGTGATATTGCTATTTTCCTTATATTCTTTTTCATTGTAAGATGGCTGCCCATAAGAATGTTGCCTCAATGAATCTTTGTTCCATGAGTTTTGCCTAAAAGTGGGTGGCCCAAAACCATGAGATGAGGGTTGACCATTTGAAACATGCTCTTGGTTTGGGATGTCATGGGCTGATCTTCGCTCATCAAACCTTCCACCTTCATGACCTTGATTATTGACTTCATTTCCTTTTTGTACATTTGAGAGTTAATTATAAAAAGTCTTGTAGAAGGTGTCATATCCATGATAATCATCATTCCATCGAGTGTTTTCTTGTTTCCCTTCATGCCTATGATTATCTTTTGGGCTACTAAATTGAGGCTTTGTGGTATGAATGCCATGGATTTGTGAAGGATGATGGTTGCCCCTCACTCTAGATGGTTCTTTCATTTCAAAAGTATGCATAACTGATTGAGAATTCTCTTTGTTTGAATGGGAAGGATTACCAATAAAGGGAATTACCTGGGAATATTTAATAGTTTGAGGTTCCCTTTATGGTTTGCTCCCAATTTTCTTTATGGTTGAGATGAGTTCTTGGAATAAATATTTGTTGCTTTGCTGCAAATTAGAGATTCTCTTATTTACTTGTGCCATCCCTTGCAACAAACCTTGATTCATATGTGTTAAGCCTTCATTCAAAGTCTTCAAATCCTTAGAAAGGCCTTCATTGACGTGTCCCAACTCTTTTGATAGTAAAAGGTAATCATTCCCTCCATGCACTTCATGTATGGCATGTTGTCCTTGATGTGTGCTATAAGAAATCCCAATGCTTAAATCTACATCTATTTGTTTAACATTATGGGCTTCATTTGTGTAATTTTGATCCTCTTGAAATTCCCTGACACCATCATTTGATGCTTCAATAATGGGATCTTTCTTCTTATTCCTGGCCATTAGGAGACAATGATGTAGTAGTAGACAATTTGTCAATTAATCCCATGTTTCTCTCAAAATATAGCACAAATACCAATGCTTAATAGCTTTGTGGGAAGCTTATTATATGGGGATATAGGATATTTCAAAAGATATGGACTTGGGTTGGATACTTTGGGTGGAACAATGTCAAACAATGTCCCCATGTATGCTCTATGGATGCTGTCTCAGTATACCTAGTGTTAGAAAATAAAAAATAACTTGAACTCCCGATATCAAATTGCCAAAAATTTTAATTAAAATCAAAGCTTAGGAACCCCTCTTCAAATGGAGCTATCAAGTTTTTAATTTGGATTAGGACAACATAATTTTTTGTAATTGAATCTTCAGGTCTAAACAGGAGTTTCCTGCACCCTGTCCACCATCTATAAGTTCCCTATTTGACCATATAGGAATATCCTGAGTGGAAGAAACCATTGTAAACCATTGTAGCAACCACAAAAGGGTTATGGGGCACCTATAGGGCTCAAGGATAACTTGTAGATTGGTATGTACCTGTTGTATGACCTATAAAAACTCTGCACAATACCTGTAGGTATCTTGAAAATGGGAGATACCGTGCATCTCTTCCAATCTTATTCTAATGGAATATTCAATCACCTGTGGTATGCTGAATAGGACTGATCATTATTGTACTACTACTAAACTCTTATAATGGAGAATGTACATGTACCTAAATTTGAAAAGTGCATGGGCTCCGAGACAAGAGGGGTGTGCAAAGTTCCACCTCAAACGTTGGGTTGTACACCCCTTGAGGGTCTTAATCGGGAAGGGAGGGTCACCTCTCTTTTGTCTTCCCGACTCGCCTAGCATATGCTTTTACCTCATGGGAACCAACATGGCAAGTACATTCTAATGGCTAATCAAACAAGGATGCTATGCATTGACTCAAAAATCCTTTGAATTCTTCAATGAAATGTAAGTGGATATTGGGAAATGATGAATTGAAAGGGCTATGGATAGGACATTAGCCTTTTGTAGTGACTCACTGCTTTTACAATATTCCCACTTACCATTTTGATGGTTATTGCAGTCCTATACCATCAATGTTCAATTATCCAAAAAAAAAAACCAAGTTAAGTAGACAGTGATTAGCATTTATGCAATCAATTCAGCATCAACATTTGAATGGACAGGAAAGAAATTCATTAAGCAATCATAATCAATCCTAGGCTGAACTCTACATGTCCTTCAATGGGAATTAAGAGGTTCTATTACACTCAATCTCTCTTATGAACAATAGGATTGGTGCAACAATTGGATGAAAAGAGAGATTAAGCTGAAAGCAATAGAATTACCTCTTTAATGTTGATGAAGAGTAGTAGATGAATCCAACCAATCAACATTCAACATAAACCACCATCAATGGACTAAGATTGATGATCATAAGACCAACTTCAAGAAAGCTTTGTCCAATATGATTGCTCTCGTGTAATCTTTATCTCCCGACCAATAAGATTACTCCAATGCAATCAAGAGAAGCCAAAGATTTGATAGAAGTCTACAATAACTTGTTGGAGAAGATCCTGTGAGCTTTGAAGAGTGTAAATTCTTGTTAGAATCAAGGATTCCATAAATTTTCAGACATTACCATGTTCAGGAAGCTAGAAATGCCTTCAATCTTGAAGGAGTTCTTCAATGTAAGCCCAATCTTTATGAAATACCTTCAATTAAACCTTCTTGGGGTTGTAGACAATAAAAGCCATATGAATTGAAGCCTCAATGAAGAAAATTTTGATGAAGATTGATGGCTGCCCTGTTTTTCCACAATCTGAGATGAGGAAAATGCTTCAATCTTGCTTGGAAGCTCCAATCTTTGCCCAATGTTAGTTGTAGATGCTTGCTTTCCACTTCTTGAAGTTAAAAGAGACTAAGATTGACTCAAAACTTTAAGAAAATGCTGAGATCTTCATGATGTCCACTTTCAGCCATAGTTAGGGTTGTGAAGAAAGCCTTAGGGCTGAAGGAGAGTGAAAGATCAAGTAATAGAGTGTAGATACTTCTTATCAAGGCAGCCAATGATCCAACAAATAAAGAAGAAGCTCAGTGAGATAAAGGAGGGAGGAATGAGCACAAAAAAATGGTGCAAACTGTCTAGCCCCTTCTTCTGCTCCACGTGATCATCAACTTGATTATGCTTAGCCAAATAGGTAGTCCACAGGTTTCTTGAGACATTAGGAATCAATCTTTGAAGGTCTCATAAAGAGATATGGCCATCGCAAAGAGAAATAAGAAGAGATCTCATGGCAGCTTTTAGCAAGAAGCTTGGGAAGAGAAAAGAGAAGCTTCCTCCAAAAAGTAATCACAGTTTAACCTCTCTAAACCCTGCTTAGGTCTCAATTAAGTCCACGATCCTTCAAAACGGTCCCAAATTGACCATGAACCACCAAAATGACCATGAATCCACCATTATTTCTTCAAACATTCTTCAAGACTATCAAATTTAGTCACAACTTACTATAGAGACCTTAACTAGTCACGGTTTCAACTGAATCAAATCCTGTGATTAATTATTCTCCTCTAGTTACTTTGTAACTAAATTCACCATGAAAATGACCTTCCCATTGGATCAAAGATATTGGATCAAAGATGTGCTCTGATACCAATGTAAAGAAGCTAATTCCACAAGTAACCATTAAATTGAAAATATGTAGAAATAGACTAAATGCCAAGAAATCATAGCCATGGTAGCTAGGCATGAAATGATATTACCATAAATGGCTGAGAATCAAATGATGAGAGACCACAGCATGGTATGCATCCCAAGCTATAGTGGCCAAGAGTATTCACCCCCTTAGATGGTTGGAGGTTGAGACCTCAAACATGTAATGTTGTAAAATGGCAACAAGATGATAGGCTAGTTACAACTTAGCCTTTTATACTTAACCCTAGTAGGCTAAATATTGGCTAAGGCATTTAGGCACTTTGACTCTATTACATTAGTCTATGTTAACATGAATCTAGCCTTCATCTTCCATCCACCATAGCTCCTGCCATGCTCTAGATCTGACATTTTTACATCACCTTTAAGAGCTGGACCAACAGGTATAGGTGTTTGTTCTGCCATAGCCATAGGTGCCTTAGCTCCAATTTCAACCCCCTTCTGAGCACTTATAGGTACAGTGCATGTACCTCATCTTAATGCCATCCGCTCTCTCTTTACCAACATATACACTGCCTCAGTTACATTAGCCCAATCTAATTTCAACCCTGTTTCAGAAGAGGCGTCTTCTAAATGATAAGTCAGCTTCTTTTGCAAGATAGGATCTGCATCCTTTAGAAATAAATCAATTTTTTGACTCTCAAATGATTGCTGCTCATCGGCATCCAACTGCGCATACCGACTTTCAAATTCACGATGTAAAGCTATAGCAACAACCCTTCATTGGGCTTTTCAATCCAATCTGTAAATGTCTTTTTAGTTACCAATTATGCATCTTCCAAGAAAAACTCTTCTCTCAAAGCTTTCTTAAAAGCTTCCCAATTAGCATCTCTCCTATGTAACTCATCAATCCGATCATGTAATGCATGCATTGCCAAACGAGAGAAATACCGACTCCATGTATACTATGTGGTATCCCATGAAACAACATATTTTCTTCATACAACTAGATGAAGGACAAAACATTTTGACCCTTAAACTGCTTCAATTCTTGTCCCATTGCCTGCAGTGCATTCACAGTTAAGAAATCAATTATTTCTACTTCTTACTGAGTTTGTATCTCTTGTTGTAACAACAACTGCTATTGTTGTTGTTACAATAAAGCAATCATATGTTGTACAGTATCACCACCACTTGAACTTATAAAATCCCCCATCTTTACACACATGCTGCCAACTTTCACGTTGAGTTCACCACTATTGGAGGATTTGGGGCCAAAAGTCTATCACGGGGGTAAGAGACAGTAGGGTGAAGGGAGATTCAGGGAGAGGAGTAGACGCAAGAGAAGGGTTTTAAAGAAATAGAAGATGTAAAAGAATACTCATAGAGGTGAAGCCTGTCAATTTATTTATGCATCCTCAGAAGATAAATCTCTTGTAGACCAAAAACGTATATAAAACAATAGTTTCCTTTCTACTGCTCAAACCACCAGTCGGATGTTTCCATTGGCTCTAAAAGGGGGATAAAATACTAGGACACCTTGTCAGAACTCTCCCAGATCACTCCTTCTCCCAATTCGAAGTGTTATCTCTTGCTTGTAAATTGCGATCATGCATCACATGATTTTTTCAATACTTCTTTTTGCATAAAATCCCCTAAAAATGGCTAAAAGATACTTCATTTTTTTACATGTCATCATATTCTAGAATTTTTCTATAGCTTTTGGATATTTACAAGAAATAAAATTCAAAATATCAAAAATAGGTTAAACTTGTCAAAAAATCTAGTATTTTTGAACCATCCACAGAGAGCGGACATTGACACTAATGACTAATATGGCATTAACTCTCTAGATCAATAAGAAGCCGAATGATGATGCACTCTAAATTTTTTCACACTGTGTCCATATAGCGATATGACAACGCTCATATTTTTTGTCGAAATTGGCCATCGCTAATTCCCCATTCCCTTCTAATGATTATTATTTTTGTAAAAATAAATGAGATTGAGATTGGATTCTATGCATTCCTACTCCCTTATATTTCATCCCATTAACCTAACATGTATACACAAATGAAAAAGAACCAATCAAAACCCTCAAAAGTGGGTAGGGCACTCAACTTTTGGTTGTATCCCTACCCTAATGTAAAAAAGTAAAAAAGTGAATGAAAGAGATTAGTCTTTTGTGTATAACTTTGAGAGCAACCCTTCTTCTTGCTTCTATCTCATCCTCATGCACCTTGTTGAGTATAAGGATATTGAGAGTGTGAGTGAGGAATATGGAGAGTAAAGCTCATCTATCTTCTTATATTCTTTTTCTTCTTCCCTTTCTTCGTTTATAACTAGGAGGGTGAGAGGTAGAGTGTGCAGTTGAGAATGAGTAGTGGATACATGAAAGAGAGACTGAGGGGATCTATTGGAAAACCTCTTCTCCTCATCTTGTTGCACATTACATGGGTTAACAAGAATCATGTTATGGGTTAACATGAGAAAATTGAGATACATTACATGAATCATGAGGCCACCTAATTTTCTCTTTCAAGATAAACTACAAGGCAAGCAGAGATACAAGTAGGTGAGTTTAATGCACTTCCTTTTTTCTTTTTTCTTTCGTGTTTGCGTTACGATTTTAGAAGAGAAGAGCTCAATAGCTTGGAGATTAGAACGTAAGCCAACTTTGTGGGAGATGATTATATTATTACATATTGAAACTCTTGAGAGAATAGGAGTATTTTCATGTCTCATTATTGAGCATTTGTGCCAACATATTTGGTTTGATTATTTACATAGAACACAATAAATCACCAAAGGTGCTCACATTTAAATTGTTTGGTAGAACCACTTCAAGAAAGGGTGGGTGTAGCAATGCTAGATTAGCAATTCCTTTTGCAGCATTACTATTAGCATCAGTAATTAGCAAGGCTTTAAAAAAGTGCTAATTTTGACCCAAAAGTGACTTTTTTCCTCTCCTATCAAAGAATGGTATTTTTTATCTCTAACAGTGGCTAACCATATTGTATATATATCTAAGCTTTTTTCATGCTTTGCTTTGCCCTCTAGTCCTTCTAAATCAATATTATACGAATAAACTTTATCTACTCCATTTCCTCTCCTATCTTACATTTCCTAATGAAACCTCTTAGAGACATAAGAAATTGTAACAAGAAGGTAGATTTTCATATTCGTGTGCATGAAGAGTATGCTACTACAAAGCCTCCTTATATCAAGCATAGCCTAGATATAACAACTGCTTTCCAACATGTTTAGAGGAAAATAAAACTATTGATGTTGGATAGATAGTTCATTGTACCTAACGATCCTAGCACTAGGCTACCTCCACCTTTTAATTTTAGACTGCAATAGGTGCATTCCTTGGGACAAAATGGAACCTCTTTATAGACATTTTTAGGGCACATTTAATATTATTGTATATGATATTCAATTATGGTTTAAATGTAAAGCATGATTGGTACACATTTTTTTAATCATTAGCTCAAAGTCCAAGATTGCTTGGTCATAATGATCTTTGATTGAAACTCGCCAATGTATTACATGTGGTCATAGACAAGCAACACTTTCATCATATTGTAGAACACCGTTGATTGAGATATGCCTCACCATCTTGAATATCCCAAGCATCATCCTTATCCATTTCGTCTATGTTACAACAAACAATATGCTTTTGTTTCCCTCATTGTTTCTCTTCTCCCATCTCTCTCTACTTTTCTCTCTCTCCCCTCTCTCTTATTCTCTTTTTGTTTCTCTCTCTCTCTCTCTCTCTTTTATTTTTATATTTTTCTCCATCTCTCTAGTTGTGTTCCTCTCCCTCTCTATTTCTTTCTTATCCCCCTCCCTTCCTCTCTCTCTCTCTCTATATATATATATATATATAATTTTATTTTTCTTTTTTCCTCCATCTCTCTTTCTCTATCTCCTTCCATCTCTCTCTCTCTCTCTCTCTCTCTCTCTCTATTTGTCTCTCCCTCCCTCTCTCTTCGTTTCTCTTCCCTTTCCTTCTCTTCCTCTCCCTTCCTTCCCCTCTATTTCTCTCGCCCCCTCTCCCTCATTGTTTCTATCCCTCACTCTCCCTCTCTCTCCTAGCTTCCATCTCTTTATTTCTCTCCCTCTCTCTAATTTTCATGAACCTACCTCTCTCTCTCTCTTCCTTCTCTCTCCCCCTCTCTATTTCTATCTCTCCTCCCTCTCTACTCTTTTCGTCCATCCCTCTATTTCACCCCTTCTTTCCCTCTCATTAATTCTCATGAAGTCCCCTCTCTCTCCATTCCTTTTCTCTCCCACTCTAATTTTATCTCTCCTCTCTCCCTCTCTCTCTCTCTCTGTGTATTTCTCTCTCCCATGTCTCTTCTCATTGTTTCTCTCCCTCCCTCCATCTCTGTGTTTCTCTCTTCGCCTAAAAGAAGCCCAAACACACATGCTAATCCACACCACTTTACCCTTATCTTCTTGCATGAACAATACATACACTTTAGCCTACATAGAAGTTTACTTGAAGTCTTGTACATCGAGCAACTTAAATGCACTAGTCATACTTCAAAAACTATATAATCTCTCTTTTTCCTTCATAAAACTCATTTGTATATCACAAATATTGCATGAAGATGGCATCAATCTCAAAATTCTTCTCTAACCTTACTCTCCTACTTTCTCACCCACAAACGTTTGTGATTTCAGACCTAATTGTGCTCCACACATCAAGTCTTGCAAGGCCACCACTTCCTACTTGTAAAGAATTGAATCCTTGCATGCCATAAATTTCCAAATTTGCTACTATCTTCAAGAAACCATCAAAACTTGAGAAACCCAAAATATTGCAATTACAATGTTGGGCTACACTCTGAGGCCCCAAATTGATTACATCTACAAATCAATTGAAGAACTAATTTGTTCCATTTTTGCACTAATGTTTTTCCTTTTGTGCATCATATCTTTAAATTTTTGCACTAATGTTTTTCCTTTTGTGCATCATATCTTTAAATTTTCACAATGAAAAATTAGACTTACAACAAAAAAAAATTGATATTCAAACTTTAAGCCAAAAACATATCCTTCGATGTAACCATTAAACTAGACTATTGTAAAGGGATCAAAATTGTATACATTAATAAAGCTTATTGGTTCATCCTTAATCCACCATGCTAATAGAATAAGGTAAGATCACCAAGTGAATATGGCTGACTACCACAGCATTATCAAGATAGAACCACAAGAAACACACAAAAAAAGGTAATTATAAGAGAAAGAAAAGGGGACCATACATATTCGTTATCCTTGATCCAAGAACAAAGCTACAACGAACAAAACAAGGATTCTCTCTCCCCCCTCAACTTTCCTCACATGAGAGTGCACAAGTATGACTTTCACAAAAGGAACATGTAATAATCTGACCCTTCACACCTCACCAAAATTTGAATATATGTTATCGCCTCCTAAGTTATGTGCACATGGTGAGGATCAAATGTGCTCACATAGTGCATATTCAAACCCCAACACATAATATCAACAATCTTCAACTTTGTCTGCTCATTCCTTACACGAACTATCATATCCACTCTTCAAATGCGAATATAAGTGGCTACCTCATTCTCTTTCTTTGTCTCCAAAATAGAACCAAATATAGGCAATTCTAGCTCAAGGCTCTTGCATTCACTATGTTGTTTATGGTGTTGTAACCAATCATCTATGAAATCATGGAGTAATGGTGAGAAGATCAAGGTATTCTCACTCTCACTATGATCACACCCAAGTTTTACCTATAGATTGTAAAATGCTTGCTTACTCAAATCACCACAAGAAAACAAGCTTCTTGGACCTTGAAGCACCCCTATAGCAAGCCCCATACTACAAACCACTTTTCACTTGTATCACTTAATGGTACAAAAGTCAATTGAAAGAAGAGTCAGTGGGCTTTATAGTTAGCAAGGTTTCCATTAGCTTAGGGGTGTTTCACACCCCCATCATTGCATGTGATTTGCAAGGCCTTTAAGGATAGGATTAGTAGATTGCAAGGTCCTTAAGGCTTATGGTTGATATAGGGGGATGACACTCTTCTTAGTATAGTCATATGTGTTTGCAAGTGGAATTAGAGAGCCCTAGTCATTAACATAATTGCTACTCTCTCCATCTTTTTGTCTTTCAAGACTTTGTATTACTAAATTCATCATAGGATATGGAACATTTGTCTCCTTGAAACTCTCCCGCAATATGATATGGGTTCCCAAAATTTTAAGTTGTTTTCAATCTTCATTCCTTACAAAGCCTCTAAACTTCTACAACAATTGGCATTATCCTTGCCTTAATTAGATTTTCCACATGTAAACAATGAATAGAATTTTGAATGTTATCTTAACTCTTCTCAATGATAACACTTGAATCCTACAACTTGCTCAGCTATAGTGCTTTGGACCACTTTAAATCTTTTGTCATGAATTATGTAATTTTCCATTTGGGATGATACCAAGGGTTTAGATTGCTTTCCAAGATTAAGATTGAGATCCATGTTCACCTTGTATGGATGTGTGATAACCCTTTAGACACCAAATGGTAAATCAAGTGTACAAATCATAGTTTAAACAAAGGAGTAGAGAGCTTCACAAGGCTTGTAACCATCAAACAATGAAATATTTCAATTGATCACGATAAAACAAACAACATTATAAGCACTAAATCGTAAAATGATTGTAACTATTAAAGATTGAATAGAGAGAAAGGAGTTTCACAATCATGTAATCAACAAAGAATTAAACATCCATAATAAACACAATCGAAAAAAAGATTAACCAAATCCACTCTTAATTGCATTAATTTGTTTCTTTATGCCTTCAAAAGTTAGCTTCAATATCTCCACATTGCACTTATCCAATTTATATTTTATTTCAAAGAAATTAGTTTCCTCTTTAATGTTGCTAGCATTGGCTTGCTAATCTAGCTCAAATATTTGTAACCTCAACTCCTCTTGCACAGGCACAAGCTATATTGCAATGTACTAACCTCTAATTTCCTATCCATTTGGATATATGATGGTAATGCTCCACCATTGACCCCACGAATGGAATGGAACAAGATTGTAGGATTGGAGATTGGGGAGGCACTCAAGTTCAAGGATCAATAACATAGCTTGAACCTTCATCCCCAAGATTTGTATGTCCTAGGCAAACTTGTCTCATATTTACTTTGACATTTGTCGAAAGCACCTTCTTGCACTATTGAATATGCACATACTTCGTCTAGATTGACAATGTGTTGATATCTTTTTTTTTTTCTCAAGACTTGCCTCCCCATTACGGTTGCCTTGGATATTTTTTTCCAACTCTGCAAGATGATGAACTAATTGGAGCATGAAGGGAATTCATGGATGTCATAAAATTTAAGCAATGCTTATATAGAAGAATTTATAAACATGTAGCTTGAGGGTTCATTCTCTCCACACCCTTACATTCATGAATGCAAGAAATCATAGAATAGCGACTCTATGCAAATATCTCAAATAAACATTTTCTTAACTATTTTAACATTGTAATAAGAGTGTATTCTAAAGCGCAAGAATGCATTGTCATCTAGAAGATAATCCATGTAGGAGTACACTTTTATCCTTTTTATCTCACTTCTTTAAATTGTGTTTTCTTATAATTTTTTAATATCTTTTTAGAGTGAAAAAGAAATCATATATTTCTTACAAGGCCCTCCAAATGACTTTGAAATCTCCTAATGTTTGAGTGGTGATTGGAGGCTAGTTCTTATGAACTTTGCATTCCACTATGTCCATGTTGAAGCTCCAGTAGATCTAATAAATTCTCTTTCTCCTATAGCAACTTTCTTGTCACTTTCCTTGAACTTGACTTTCTATTAATTATCATAATTTGTCACAATAACGGCTACTAAGTAGTATACAAAGGAGATTAAGGTAGGTATGTCTAAAACAACATTTGAGTCATCACCATGACAACCTTTTTGCACTCAGTGAGCTCAATGGTTAGACATTAACCGAATGCTAGTATTGATGAGAAAGTATAGCATGCTCTTCAAATGTCTACTTCTCACATGGATGGCTCTCTCTCTCTCTCTCTCTCGTCTATTCCATTCATACCCCCATGAATGCAAACAAACAAGACAACAAAACAACTTAACATGAGAAACTCTTATTAATGCCTCTCTCCTTCTTGCTTGCTTGTGTGTGCTTGAGAGAGGAAGTGTGAGAGTGTGAGGGAGTGAGTGTGTGAGGGTGAGGGACCATGGTGGAGAAGCTCTCCATCATCTCCTCTCTTCCTCTTCTATTCTCTTGTCTCGCACATTGTTGAGTGTTGAAATGACTTGTTTTTTGGCTGATTTTTGTTGTTTTTGAGAGCTGAATGGTTGATTTTATGAGATGATTTATTGATTTGGAAGTGGTTTGAGAGTGTTTTGGATGATATTGATTGTGTTTTGGAAGTTCATGATGATTGTTGATGGTTCTGTGATGTTCTGATAGGTTCTGATAGGTTCTGTATACCTTCTGTTTTGTTCTGTTTTGGTCTGTTTTGTTCTGATTGTCTTCTGTAAGGAGGGAAGGAGTATTGATTGATGAAGAATGAGATATTGTGAAAGTTTATTGAATGGTTTGTGAGAGTTTGGAATGATTTGAGAGTGAGTTATGTGGTTTTGATGACCTTCTGTAACCTTCTGTAGGTCTTCTGTAGAGCTTCTGTAGACTGTTCTGTTTCTGTTTTGTCCTGTACTGTTTCTGTTCTGGTACTGTTCTGTAGACTGTTCTGTATGCTTCTGTATGTGTTCTGATGGATGAGAGTGTAGCTTGGGAAATTTTTCTAGCCTTGGAAAGAGGTGAATACAAGTGTAAAAGAGCTGAAAGAAGTGGAAGAAGTAGCTGCCAAAGACTCAAGAGAAGACTAGAGTGAAGTGACAGTAGTGAGCTGTGAAGAGACACTGTAGTGGCTCTGGTGACTCTTCATATCAGACATACCTCTTGGGAGGGGTATCCATGACCTAAGAGTGATTTTTGAGAGTGATTTTTGAGAGATTGTAGTGAGGATATGATGTATTATTGATAGATTGAGAGAGAGAGAGTCAGAGATAGCCAATTCTACTGAAACAGAGTGATTGTATATGAGAGATTGAGAGAGAAGACTATGAAGATATTGAAGATGAATACTATGTGATGTATTTCCATTCAAAGATGGTGTATTCCTTTGCTTTCTTTGTTCTATTGATGGATTTTGTGAAGATATTGAAGAATATGGTTGATTCTATTAAAAACCGTGGGAGATCTACATGATGCTGCATGAAGATTTGTTGTGTCTGGTGTTCTTTTCTTCATTGTGATCATATGAAACATGATAAACAAGCTTGTTGATGTTACAAGATAGATTTTCTTGCAAGAGAATTCCCTTTTCCTTGGTGTTCCTCTCGGGGCTCCATGTTTTTGGTGCGCAGCCGGGGAAACTTGCCATCAACAAGCACCAAAAGAGGCTGAAAATGAAGGAAATGGCGTTGCCAAGAAGAGAAGAATTCAATGGATGTTTGCAAAATTCCTTCTTCCATTGAAGAGTTGGAATTTCTCATAATCAAAGCCACTTTCCACAAGAAGTTCATCCCACAATGGCGGAAACACATCACCATCATGATGCATGCTCTATGTGGTGGACAGTTTCCTCTTCCTGTTGAAGCAGCAGAAACTTGCATCTTGGTGGCAAACTGTTTGGGAACAAACTGAAGAGCAGAAACAGAGAGAATGACCATCCATGGAAGATTTGGCATTCATTGAAAAGTTTCCAGAAAACATCAAGTGGGAGATTGTGAAGAAGCTTCAGGAGTCTTGGTCTGTAGAGGTTCACAGGGACAAGAAGGAAAAGAGTTGGAATTTGTTCGTGGATGCTCAACAGCAAGATACATGGGATGCTTGGTGTACTAATAATCTTCTGTTTGTTCAATTAGCAACCCACTGGAAGTTGGTAGACAGAGTGTTTTTCACAACATACACTATTGAAACCATCAGAAGCTGGCATTACTATGATGATGGCACCACCACAATGCTCAAAAGTATGCATTTTGACACCTTCAAAACCGAATACCTTCCTCTGTGCAGTGGCATGAAAGCAGAATTCAGGGACGTTGAAAAGAAAGAAGTAGAAGAAATGTTGGCAAGAGAGTCCTACAGAGACTGAAGTCTTCTGTTAACCCTCTGTGGAGCACTAACAACATAGTGGAGTCAACCCCCTGATGAATGACGCAATAAAGAGGCAAGCGTTAGAACGAGTCCAGAGGTACATGAGAAGAGAGAAAGCAAGAATCAGAGCCGAGAGCGAGCTCGCAGCGGAAGCCGCCTTTGATGCCCTTGCGGAACTCTTTACAGAAGTCCCAATGGCACATCAAGCCCTTCCTCCTCCTGCTGGAGGTCCACTTCCAAGCCAGATCCGTCCTGGAAATATTGATGACAGGCCAGCGAATGTAGTCCCATTGCCAGTTTTTAAGGGAGAGTACAATGAAGACCTCGATCTTCATGTAGCAGAGTTTATGGTAGCATGTGTGGCTAACAATGCCAGAACCCCTGAGCATTGGTTAGCAATATTCGCTGCCACTTTCAAGGGTGCGGCGTTTCAGTGGTATGAGAGACAAGCAGCAGGAACTTTTGGCACATGGGACGACCTGAAGTTGGCCTTCCTCACTAAATTCAGGCGTGAAGGTTTTGAAGAGCGGATGAGAGAGGAATTCATGAACCTAAGTCAGTCCTCTGGAGAAAGAGTAGAAGCCTATGTCTCACGAATGGAATCCATCCTGAAGAGATGGACTAACCATAATCTAGATGATGGCATTCAGAAGGGGGTGTTTCTCAGAGGATTACAACCAGAAGTCCGTAAGTTTGTGGAGCTGCAAAGACCAGCCACCCTGCAAGCTGCAATAGAAGGAGCAAGACTGTACGATGAAGTGGAAGCTAGATTAGCGATGAATACAGGAAGAGGAGTCCTACCTCCTCTGATGTCAGGAATGATGTACCCACCAAATGCAGTTCCAGGGACTGTTCCCTACCCTTACCAACAAATGTCCCCGGTATCACAGTACAGTGCACCAAATCCATAGTGGCCACAATCCATGCCTCAAATGATGGTTCAACCACAACAACAATGGTCCCAACCAATTTCCTCAATGCCAAATCAGTAGCAACAGTGGAATCCTACCAATTGGAGCCAACAGCCAATAGTTCAAACAGGAGCTCTGAATTAGAACCAGAACAGAGACCCCTCTGTACCAGCGCAACCAGTTTATGCAGTGATTACAGAAACTCCTCAAAACCCTCCTGCCAATACGTCAGGAGGAGAAAGCTTGAAGGATTATTTATCTAACTCAGTTGCAAACATCAAAAAGGAGTTGATGGATGTGATTACAGAACAACTACAGACGCTGAAAGTGAATACCGCTAGCATATCCAATGTTGCAAGAGCAGGAAGAGATGTGATGCGGTCAAATACTTGGTGTGGTAAGTGTCATCACGCAGGTCATTTAGCCACTGAATGTACACGAAAACCAACCATCCCTGGAGCCTTCTGTTCCTACTGTTTGTAGAAGAACCATACAGAGGACATTTGCTCTCTGAAGGAGATGCATGATAGGAGAAGGAAGGAAGAAGACGCAAGATTCAACCTGCTGGAATCCAGAATGACAACACAAGATATTGGACCCAAGCCTAGACAGTTTGGTCCTAATTTCAGACCCAGAAGATTTCCTTCTCAAAGTTACAGAGGAAGACAGTCTGGCGATGGTCAGAGATCAGAAGTGGAATGTTACAGATGCGGAGAAAAAGGACACATCTCACCAAATTGTCCAAATCCTCGAAGGTCAGTGGATTACAAGCCCTTATGCAGTCGATGCAAAGGAGAAGGCCACACTGCAAAAGACTGTCCAAGCCCAGCCCCAGTGAAAAACACTGCTACTAATAGTCCAGCCAAGGCCCAAGAGCCTACCTCCAATTTAGTGGAATTGGAAGTTGCTGCCATTACGCGTGCAAAGCAGAAGGAACCACCTGTCCAGAAAGAAAATAACCCTCCTGCCAGAACAGTGAAGTTCAGTCTTCCACCAGAAGAACAGAACAGAATAGAGCCTAACAGTGCCGTACAGAGCACTACAGTGCCACAGGGAGTTACAGAGACAGTTACAGAGACAAGACCAGAGGTCCAGGATACAGAAGAGGAGGCAGTGCCACAAGTGGCAAAAGAAGTTCCCATGATTCTTCTGATGGAAGAAAGAGGGAAAATGCAAATGGGTGTTGCCCCATTCCCTAACCGGTTAGAGAAGCCAGTGGATCCTATTAAGGAATACGACGTAGTTAGAGATCTAGATACCTTTAAACCAAACCTCACATTCCGACAATTATTGATGTTGTCTCCCAGTTGATGGAAAAGGTTCAAAAGTATACTAACAAGACGACGTGGCTTAAGGATTGCTCCTTCAACAGCAACAAAGTCCAACAAGGCTCCAGAGCCTGTAAAAGAAGTGGATGTGGCTAATGCTTTTCTAGATCCGGGTACTCCAAAGATTGGCGTGTGGATTGAAGGCTGCTTCATTGCAAACGCACTGATTGATGGTGGTTCATCAGTAAACATTATGACGGATGTGACAATGAAGGATCTAGGCCTACAAGGTGTGCAACCCACCCAATGGCTCATCGATTGGCAGATCAGAGTAGAATCAAGCCTTTGGGCATTCTCCCATATGTGAAGACTACAGTGGCTGGAAAAGATTATTGGCTAACCTATCTGGTGGTGAAGCCAAACTCTTATGGTACATCCTATCCTCTGTTACTGGGCAGACCATGGCTTTTTGAAGCCAGAGCAAGGATGGATTGGTTCAAAGGAACCTTGACCTTGGGTAGAGGACCCAACAAAGTGGTGCTGAAACTGTATGGTTCTCAAAAAGGACATGGATCCACCTCCTTGGAATTATCTTCTGACTCCCCTAATGAGGTTACGGATGGAACGTCAGCAGACGAAGATGCTGTCAAACAGATCCTTCCCAAGAAAATAGTGGCACATTCCTTAACAGTGGATACTGTAAGCCGACTTCCAAAAGATGCAAAGCCATTATCAATGGGTGAATACTTTCTTCCTGAACCGGGAATGACTTCTGAAATCACTTCTGACAGTGAGATAGAAGCATGGATGTACTATTCTCCCTGTTATATGGCCATAGCAGAGCCAGAGACAGAGACAGGAGAGGAAACAGAGAATCTGTTCTTCTGTTATAGAGCTCCTACAGAAGCAGAAGCAGAAGCAGAAGCAGAGAGAGAGACAGAGACAGAAGAGGATGAATATGATATGTACGAAGAAGATTATGAAAGTGAAATGGAAGAGTCTATCCCACCTGAAGAGGATACATTTGAGGAAGAAGTTCCAGAAGCATCAGAAGCCAATGAGCTCATGCTATGGGACAGAATGGTGATGGTACCATTTGGTCTGGTAAATGGATCTTCTCATATGCAAAACCTTTATAAGAAATGGATTAAGAAGAACAAGCCGTCTTTCAAGTGTGGCTCCTGCCGTCCTAACCCATCCTTGCCGAAGAAAGATGATGATGATGCACCGTGCCAACAAGCACCAGTCCCACAAACCCAACAGGTATCAGAGGGTCCCTGTTATGTGACGTTCCTGGATGTGTCATCTTCAGAAGAGGAGTCTTCAAGCCAAGAGGTAATTAATCTTGAAACCAAACCCGAAACAACTCTTATCCCATTCCAACGTCTTAAAGAGCAACCTAAGTCTCCACCAAAAGAAGAAGTGGGTTCTAGTGGGACATCAGACGAGGACACCACTCCCTTGAAGGAGTCGGATCTGTATCCAGAAGCAGTCCGTGGGACCTTCATCCGTGAAGTAGAAGGTGAAAGGCGGTTAACCTTTGTGGATGCAGAAGGCACTGAACGCCACTTGAAGGTGGGTAGCAGTCTCCCAGAAGAGGAGTTGTCAACCTTGTACAACTTGTTGAAAGAAAATTTGGACGTGTTTGCATGGTCCTACAAAGACCTAAAGGGGATTGATCCCACAATATGTCAACATCATATTGACTTGGAGCCTGATGCCAAGCCAGTACGGCAACGACAGAGGCGAATGAACCCGAATTATTCCACATTGGTGAAAGCGGAGCTGCTGAAGCTTCTGGAAGCCAAGTTCATCTATCCAGTGGCAAATAGTGAATGGGTTTCACCCATCGTGGTTGTACCCAAGAAGAATGGAAAATTGCGAATATGTGTGGATTTCCGAAAGCTCAATTCCAAGACGAAGAAGGATCATTTTCCTATCCCTTTCACAGACCAACTGTTGGACACAGTGGCAGGACATGAGCTTTATTCCCTTCTGGATGGATTCCGTGGATACAATCAAGTCCAAATTGCAGAAGAAGACCAATCCAAAACAACCTTCACCACAGAATGGGGGACCTACGCTTACCGAGTGATGCCATTTGGGCTTTGCAATGCCCCTGCTACTTTCCAACAAGTCATGATGGCCGCATTTCAAAATCATCTGCACGACTTTATTGAGGTAAATTTGGATGACTTCTGTGTCTATAGTTTGATCCGTGAACACTGGGAACACCTGGAACAATGCTTTGACCGATGCCGGGAGTATAGGATTTCCCTCAACCCCGACAAATGCATCTTTGGGGTCTCTTCTGGAGTTCTGTTGGGCCACATTGTCTCTGCACAAGGGATATCAACAGACCCTGCAAAGATTGAAAAGATCGCAGCTCTGGCAGCACCCACCAACCTCAAACAGTTGAGGGGATTCCTAGGCCATGTGGGTTACTACAGAAGGTTCATAGCCCATTTTGCGACAAAGGCAACTTCCTTGCACAAGCTTCTGCGGAAAGATGCAGAGTTTACTTGGACGGAAGAATGTGACAAAGCCTTTCACACTCTGAAGCAGTGTCTGATTGAGGCACCCATTCTGCAACCTCCTGATTGGACGAAAGAGTTCCATGTACACACTGATGCATCAATTGAAGGTTTAGGTGCTGTCCTCTGCCAGAAGGGCTCCTCGAAGTTGGATCAACCGATCTATTATGCAAGCCGAAAAGTCACTGATAGGGAACAGAACTATACAGTGACCGAGCTGGAGTGCTTGGCAATGGTGTTTGCCCTGGAGAAGTTCCGCCACTACCTCCTATCCACCCACTTTAAATTTTATGTGGATCATGAGGCCCTGTCCTTCTTGATGAACAAAGCAGATGTGAAAGGACGTATGATGAGATGGCTCCTTTTGTTCCAGGAGTTCGACTTTGAGGTGATTACTAAGCCTGGTCGTTCCCATGTTCTGGCTGATCATCTGTCGCGTATCCCACAAACTGCAGACGAGGAGCAGGATGATCCAGACCTCCCTGATGCTTCCCTATTCTTGGTAGAAACTGTAACTCCCTAGTATGCAGACATTGCCAATCTACTGGCAACCCAACAGTACCCTCCTGGTATTTCTAGTCGGGAAAGGAAGAAGCTCATGCTAGAATCAGCCCCATACACCCTGCTAGGTGGTGCACTGTACAAGAAAGGCAAAGATGAAGTGCTTTGAAGATGTGTTGCAGGAGAAGAGATTAGGATTGTTCTGAAGGCTTGCCATGACGAGCCATGTGGAGGTCACTTTGCAGGAGAAGCTATAGCCAGGAAGGCTCTGCTAGCAGGATATTGGTGGCCTACCATTCATAAGGATGCCTATGATTACTGTAAAAGATGTGATGCTTGTCAAAGAATGGGGAAACCCACGAGGACAAGTGCCATGCCATTGCAACCTATCCTTCCGTTGAAGCCGTTTGAGAAGTGGGGCATTGACTTCGTAGGTCCAATTGATCCTCCTACCAGAAGGAAACAGAACCGATACATCCTCGTATGTACGGATTATGTCACAAAGTGGTGTGAAGCTAAAGCCCTAAAGTGGGACGATGGTAACAGCGTGGCCCTGTTCATGTACGAGAATATCATCACCCATTTTGGTAGTCCCTTAGAGCTGGTAAGTGACAGAGGCACTCATTTTCTCAACAAAGTCATGAAAGAGTTGACACAGTTGTATAAGATCCGCCATCGCAAGTCCACTCCTTATTACCCCAGAACCAACGGCCCAGTCGAAGTCACCAATCGCATCCTCTACTCGATTCTGACAAGACCGATTGCCGCACATCGTCGTGATTGGGACGATCGACTTACAGAGGCCCTCTGGGCATACAGAACCTCCCATAAAGCAGCAACAGGACAGACACCTTTCCAGCTGGTGTATGAAACAGAAGCTGTTTTTCCTGTTGAATTGGAACTACCCTCTTTGAGAGTGGCTATCAAAGAGCGGTTGGGGGACGATGATTCACTACAACGCCGTCTCCTGCACTTGGAATGTTTGGACGAAATTCGCAGGATGGCTCTACAGTGCATGGAAGCCACGCAAGCTCGACGCAAGGCTTACCATGACAGTTTCATCAAGCACAAGGAGTTCAAAGAAGGTGATTTGGTCCTAGCCTATGATTCACGTTTTGGCAAGTTTCCTGGCAAGCTCCAACAGCGGTGGATGGGCCCCTATACGGTACTTGCCGTCAACCCTAATGGTTCTGTCCAAGTACAAACCGTTGATGCCTCTGATGATCCCTTTCTGATCAATGGATATCGCCTGAAGAAGTACTTCCCTCCTTGGGGATCTTGACAATTACGGACACTTGATCCTTTCCCTCGTTGGCGCGGCACTGTACTTCTTATGATGCTACTTCTGGTAGCCGTTTTTAAGTCACTCCTGATGAAGTGGACGCAACCCTTTGTCCCCTCAAAACCCCCTTCCAGCCTTGATTTCTTATCCTCTATTTTCCACCAGCGACAGTGGCGAGGTGGGTTCTGATAAATGGTAGTTCTACCATTCCCTTGTTCAATTCGAAAGAAAGAAAGAAAGAAAAACAAAACAAAACATATCGGTCATGGGAGAAAAGGACTTAGGTCCCTGTCATGCCGACCTCTTCTTCGAGAAAAGGTGGAAACACCCTCGGGAATAGGGGAAAACAAGAAGAAGAGAAAACAACAAAAAAAAAAGAAAAAAAAAAACAAACAAATCTGTTATGAGAGAAAAGGAAGAAAATCCCTGTCATAGCAGGCCTCGTTCCAAGAAAAGGTGGTAAACACCCTTGGGCGAGAGGCTGGCTGTGGAAAAGGTGGCAACACCCAGCAGTCCAGAAAGTGGATTCATTAATTGATATTCCCAGGATCCAATTCCGAAGCTGCTTCCCTTGGTACGCTGTGTCCTGGGTCTCTCTGTAAAGTGACTACCTGTCCTCTAGGAGATGACATGTTCCTGTCCAATAAAACGTTCGATTTGATGGCTACCTCCCTGGGTACGCCTCTTCAACAATTGATGACGTGATCTTCATCGACAAACAATCGAGTGATGTGAGCTTTCATCCTAACCGGATGGGGAAGTGAGTATGGTTGCCCTTTGTATCTATCAACAAAGAGTGAGACAGAGGGTGGGTCGAGAGACCAGTCTTTTCCCTTCAAATCAAATGAGAGGTGCGTAGTGTGAATGAAGTGTTGCACGCACGGGATGGCCCTCTCAAAGCACAAAGCACAATTTGTTTCTGTGCACTACACCATAAGGCTCCCTGGCCTTCCTTCTTGCACCGTATGTCGGCACAAGGCGGGATGCACTGTTGCACCATCAAATGCGCACAAGGCATACAACCTTTGCACAAGTGACTGTGAGGATTACATCAATGGGTTTCAGGAAAAGGCTCCCCTCCTGTATCTATCAACAGAGAGTCAGACAGAGGGTGGGTTGAGTGTGACTGGAGTTTCTTCAATCAATTACCGAGAGGTGAGATTGAGGGACGTTACGACACTTGGAGTCAGGTATGTTCCACTTTCCCTGTGCACCCACGGGATGGGTCTTTGCCGTCCTTATAAGACACACCACCCTGTTCTGTACATTGCACCATAAGGCTCCCTTGCCTTCCTCCTTGCACCTATGCCAGACGGGTTGGACGCACTACTGCACCATCAACTGTGCACCCTGGCATACTCCTTCTGCACCATTCCCCCTTGTTGATTCCTCAACCGGGTATGAGATATGGGTTTCAATTCTTATTCCTTGAGTGATATTAGTCATGGGGCGAGTGACTGTTCTTTCATTTCATTTGAGTGACTGCGAGTTGAGTGTAGTATTCCTCATCATCGACGAATTTCCTGCGATTCCTTCCATCAGCTACCTCCCTGGGTACTGCCGCGTGGTCCCTGCCATGACGGACGTGTGCCGAGAAGATGCCTTGGTCCCTCTAGCGCCGACAACCACACTGGACGTGCCATCGACACTCAACCTTGATTCTTGACGAAACGGGCCAAGTTTTTCTAACCCTACAATTTCTGTTTCTTAGTGATGTTCATGTTTTAAGTGTGGGGAAGTTAGTGGATGGTCTGTGGCGTGGTCCTCGGTCCCTGTTGTTCGGTTAACCCTATCCGTTAAGGTCTTAAGTGTGGGGACGCGTCCCTGCGCGTCTACATTGCATATCTTTTGCATATGCCTTAACCTGTTCATCCATGTATGACATGCCTTGCTTTTACCCTAATGGGATCCCTTCCCACCCACCCGATTATGTTCCACCCACCCTTGGGGCTGTTCCCTTGCAGTTTTCCTTCATTCCCTAATTTTGAGGTTTTTCCATGAGAATGCACCCTACGTTCACCGAAGTCTCAATCCCACCTTATAGCCCTGTTCCCCCCATTGAACTGACCATTTTTCCTTTTTTACCTACCCCTGTTCCGGTGCACGGTTTTTGAGTTATTAATTTTTGAAGCATTTTGCGTAATTTAGCCAGTTTTCCATGTGAACGCGCTTTTCTTGCTTCGAAACCATGATCTGACATCCTAGCCCTGCCAAACACTTTTCCCCTGATATTTTTCCTTTTTACTCCGAGTCATTTTGATACACGGTTTGTCCGTTATTAATTTTCCGGTTTTTAAAGACTTTTTCCTGCGTCTTTTTTACTATTTTTCCATGTGAACCTGCCCTAATTGCATCGGAATTCCAATTTGATTTGACAGCCGTGTCCCCTGTGCCGTCCCCCACCTTTTTCCTTTTTCCTCCACCATTTTTCAACTTTTGGATTTTTATGTATTAATTTTTAAATCAATTTTCGGGCGTATTTTTGGCGTTTTTTGCATATGAACCCCTCCTCCTTCCACCGGAACTGCGTTTTATTGTGGTACCCCTGTGCCACTCCTTCCTGCGAACATTTTTCCTTCTTATTGCATGTCATTCCGGTGACCGGTTTGTCCGATATTAATTTCCGATCCCATTTTTGGGTTTGTTTTTTGGGTTTTTCCCATGAGAACGCGTCTTATCTCCATCAGAATTATGTTTTGATGTGATCAATTGTCGGGCACATCTTTTTGCATAGTTTTCCTTTTTTCTACACCTCATTCCGATACACAGATTTTTCGATATTAATTTTTAATTGCGTTTTTTGGTTCGTTTTTTGTGTTTTTTGCACGTGACCGCCCTTTTCCCCTCCCGGAATCTCCGTCCCGTATTTTCCTTGTTTTCTGCCTGCCATCCTGCCCACTTTTTGTTTTTACGCTATTTCGTTTTGACGTCCGGATTGGGAGTTATTAATTTTTCTTTATTTTTACGTGTATTCGCGCGCCTATTTTGCGCGTGAACGCGCCCTTTTTCGATTTTACGAGTCTCCACGCGCCCCGGTCGTGTCCGCATAACCCGTACCGTCTTCCCAGCGTCATTTCAATCCCGTCACGGCAAATTTTTTTACCCCGCCCCGCGCACGTGCGCGGGACGGGGGTACGCGCCCTTGTCCCTTACCCCCCTATTTCCCTTGTCCCTACCCACCCCTTACCCTCTTGACCCCTACCCAACCCATGGCCCCCCCATGGGCCTCCTACCCTATTGCCCACCCCTTCCCCCCAACTGCCCACCCCTTCCCCCCAACCGCCCACTCCTTTTCTCCAACCCCCTCCCTCTCCCTCTCCCTCTGCCCGCCGCCCTCCTCCCTCTCCACCGTCTGCACCTCTCTCTCTCCCTTCTCCCTCTCTCCTCCATCCGCCCTCTCCCTCCTCTTCTTCCTCCCCCGACCTGCTCTCTTCTTCCTCCCTGCGCGGCGCCGGCCTCCCTTCTCCCTTCTCCTTCCCTGCGCGGTGCCGGCCTCCCTCCTCCCTTCTCCTTCCCTGCGCGGTGGCCCCTCCTCTCCCTTTCCCCTTGCGCGGCGGTCCGTCCTCCCTCTCCCGCTGCTCCCTGCGTTTCCGCCTCCCTCCTCACCGCCTCCTCCCCGCTCGTCGCTCCCCGTTGCAGGCCGTCGCCTGCCCGCCTTGACCTCCTCGCCGCCGTCGTCAGACTCCGCAACGCCGCTGCCGTGCGGCAACGTCGCCGTCGACCTCGTCGCCGCCGGCCTGGTCGCCACCGCCGCGGGAAGTCGCTACTGCCGCCGGAAGTCGCCTGCCTGCCGCCACCACCTATCTCCTCCTCTCTAACCCCTCTCTAACCCTCATTAGGTTAGTCAAACTAACCCTAATTTAGTTAAACTAACCCTAATTAAGTTAATCTAACCCTAATTACCTTAAACTACCCCTAATGTAGTTAGTCTAACCCCCCTAGGTTAACCTAACCCCCCTAGTCACCCTAACCTAACCCCACCCACTAACCACCTAACCATAGTTAACTTAGTTACCTAACCTAGTTGACCTAGCTGAGTTGCCTAACTTAGTTGACTTAACCTAGTTGACTAACCTAGCCTAGTTGACTAACCTAGCCTAACCTAAGCAACCCTGACTAACCTGACTTGACTTGGGCAGACTAACCTGACTTACCCCCACTAACCACACTTAACTGACTTATTCCTAACTGACTTATTTGATTAATGTGATTTAGGTGATTTAATTCATCACTACATTAATTTTTCCATAAAAAAAATTTCAGAAAAATTTCTAAAAATTCCTTTTGCCTTTTGCCAATTTTTGGGAGTTTGTCCGCTGGCGATTACCTACCCTATAATTTCTGAAAATTAAATATTTCCTAATTTTACCCCCAAATTGCCAATAAATGTAGAAAATTCATTTAAAAATAGTACAAAATTCTAAAAAATTTCTCAAAAATTCCCCTCACCTCCCTTCATCATTTTTCCTTTATTCCACCATAAATAATCACAACTTAACACCACAAATAAAAATAACATCTAAATATACTAATAAATAATAAAAATAAAAATAAAACAAAATCAAACATCAACAACAATCAAATTCACACATCCGCGAAGGTGTTGTCATTGTTGTTTCATCAGTGATCTTTACTTTTCCTTTACTGGATTCACTTCTTTTGGGGGACTCTTCCATGCGCATTTCTGCATTACATACACACCCCTTTCAGGTATTTATTTTATGTGCTTTATTTATTTTCATTTTTCCCCTTAATCACAAATTAATTGTTAAAATGAACCCTTTAATTCACCCACAGTTTCCACGCGCATTCGCGCTAAACACACATACTTTTTTATTAAAATAAACCAGCCGTTCACTTAGCACGCGCTACGTGCGCTAAAGAGACACTTTAAATTTTTTAATTAAAAAGAACCAGTCGTCACATGAGCACGCGCTGGCAAAAAAGCGCTCCACATCACCTTAATTTGTAATTAATGAATTGCATTTAGAGACCCAGTCGGGAATCGAAGTCCGGGAATCGAATAAAAGCACCGTTTTAACCTAATAATTGGTAATTTAATTTATAATAAGGAACCGCCGTTTTCTTGCTAAGGTTTATCACCTAATAAAAATTCACCAATTTCTAATAATTTATTAAAATCAACCCTTCATTAAATTAATTCCCCCCTCACTGCACTTACTTCCCCTTTTTAATGAACCGTTTCGAGGGATGGGTATGCGCAGTCATTAGTGTTGTTTTCCATGGTCCTGTCTTGGTTTATCACAGATGTAGTATTGATATGTGTCGGATGTGGTTTTATTTTGGTTTCCTGTCTTAGTTACGGTTACGGGTACGGTATGCAGTTTTTTCTTTTGTTGCCTGATACGGGGTTTAGGGTGTTTGTCTGATGCATCGCATGAAGCTTTCGGTCGCATATGTCTCAAGGTCATGTCAAATTTTTTCTAGGATGTGGTTTGCTTGGGGTTAGTTGGTCGAGTGACGTTTTCTTGTTTGGTTATTCTCTTATCCTGGGTTTTTTTTGTCTGTTGCTTTGCAGGCATTCTCCTTGATTGTCTGTGTTTGTGATGTGTGTGTAACCATCTGAATGGTGCCTTCTCATGCTCCTCCCCCTATCCAGTACGTCCCATTAGTTAGTAGGGATTACTCTTCCCTACTTACTTTTGAGCCCCTCACGAAGGCGGGACTTGCTGCTTTTGTGGCCACTCCTTTTCCATTGCTTCCAGAAGATCCGTCGTTATGTGATGAGTTCCTGGCCTCTTGCAGCAAGAAGACAGGCGTAGTCCAAGGAATGTCTATGACTTTGACATCTCGAGGCTTAGGGAAGGCTCTGTCTTTACCCTTCAAAGGAGAACCTTTTGTAACCACTCGTCAGCTCTTCTCTAATGAAGAGATTCTAAAGCTGTTGCAGAAGCAGACAAGGGAAATCCTCGATGTTAAGAAGGTGATAAACTCTTCCGGAGTTTCCTTTTCTATGATTACTGATCCCGTATGGAAGAGATGTGTCAGTTCCTTCAGGACCGGTTTATGCCTGCCAAAACGCCATCCCACTATTTGTCCAAAGAGCTTTTCACAGCTTCCAGGATGGTGCTGAAAGGAGTTGCTATTGATTGGAGCACTTACCTCCTCACTAAAATGGATCAGCATTTTGTTAAAGTCACCAGAGATAATGTTACCAATGTCACCTATGGATCATATTTGTCTGCCTTCTTGACCTATTCAGGTTTACAGAAGACTGTGCCTTCGCCTCCTCCATCCGATCCAGTACCTCCTCCACCTTCAGAGGAGTCAGAACTTATTGACATTGAGGATGATGATTCTCCGCCTCCCCTGGTCATACAGCGCAAAGGCTTGAAGAGGGTAGCGGATAAAGCCCCTTCTGTACTTCCCTCAGTGCCTATCCTTGCTACTTCTGGCAGTGAACTCCTTGGGTATCTCACTTGCAATAACCTGTTCCGAGCACATCGAGAAGGATCCTTGGAGATCTCAGTTCCTTCCCTGAACAGTCTCGTCTCAGGAGATGCCATTCCTTTCCTCTGCAAGGATATTCAAAGTTCCATTGAGTTGTCAGTGACAGCCTATGTTCAACAGCTGTACGCGTCTTTTTATGAAGAGCTCATGCAGTCCAAAGACCAGTTGCATAAGGCAACATCTGAGTTAGCTTCTGCTAAGGATACCCTAGCAGATTTATTTAAGCAAATGGAACAACAAACCCAACTAGTTGCCACCCAAAGCGATGAGATTTCTTTATTAAAGACCCAGTTATTTGAGGCGCAGTCACAAGTTACTAACCTTTCAGCAGAGAAGGAGAGGATGTCCAGGGAAGCGACGGAGTTCCAAGCTATCTTAGATGACAAGCTTTCAGCTTTACAGATGGCTAATGACATAGTGGCCAACCAAGCCTCCCAAATCCAGCAGTTGCAAGATCAGCTTGCAAAGTCCCGCTCTGTTCCTCCAAGCCCTCTTGTTCCATTAATTCCTTCTCTTTCACAGCAGGACTTGGCTGCCCTTTAGAGACAGGCTACTTTGTACCCTCTATTCCAAGATAAAGTGGAAAGATTGCAGTCCAGAATAGACTTGTTATGGTCTACCTTTGAACAGTTTGAGGGATATGTCTTAGCAGACCATTCTTTCTTTGTCCACTACCACTTACAGAAGTTGGTCTTCTATATGAAGCTTTCCACGATGGATTTACCTTTTCCAGAGGATGGTTGGAGTGGGGCTTGGTCTGCTGAGTTGTTGACAGAGGTAGTCAGAATGGTCTTTGAAGATTCTGTCACGCCAGATACCATGTTGATGTCATACATGTATCTCCGAGGAGATTTGTTAATTCGAGATGAGGTAGATATGGCATGGTATGTGGGGGATGTGGTCTTACAGGCTGTTTTGTATGTCAATCATTTGGAGTTGCGCATAGCTGATATGTTCCAGAGTTATTCCTCCAAAGTAGCTGATTGTCATGATAATTCGTGGCATCCCATGATTGATTCGGTGGTTCTCAATCAAAGACAAAACACAGCTCCTACCTTTGCCCAGAGTACTAACCAACTGAGGATGGATCTCTTAACCTATCTTTCCAAACATAATCCATTTGATGCTCCCTTCTTTGATGCCTATCATAGACGATCTCTCTTAGGACCTTCTGTTCCTACCCTCCTCTATTACCAACAAATGGCTCACTGCTATGCTATATATCTTTCCCTTTGTCAGAATAATTCCACAATTATTTTACCTCTTCTTTTTCAACCTTCATCTTTCCCTCAAATTCCTATTTTCACTTACTGTTCCTTTATTGAGGATAGGGTATTTTCCCCTTCTCCACCCTGTCTTTCTCCCTCCATTAATGTACCCTCCACATTTCCTATTTATCAGCTAACACCGTTCCTTAGTGATTCCTTACAAATTTCCGCCACTCCTTCTTTAACCTTTTCTTCCTTTTATGATTTTTCCTATCCTTCCCTACATCCACTTTCCCTTATTCCACTACCCTCTCCTAACACTTCCATATCTCAACCACCTCAGTTGGTTAGTGACTGTGATGGGTTTGATAATCAGATTTCTAGAAGAAGGGGATGGAGTTCGGATGATTGCTTTACAGGACCGCAGATTAATTGGCCAGTAATTCCAGGAGAATGGACAGCTTCCAGTCAAGCTTATCAAAACTATGTTCATTTTGCCCAACAGTATTCACAGTCTGCAGATCCCTCAGTGAGATTAACTGCTCACTTTGCTTGGTACCTGGCATATATGCATAGGCACTCTCATAATGATTCAAAGCCTATTCCAAAGTTGTGCATGAATGTCAATGTTAGCATTGATTCCCAACAGTTGGAGATACTGTATTTTCATGCCCTCTGTTTGCCTAGCAGATACTTGGTCCTGTTAGAAAGGATGTGCTGTCTCTAATTTTTTCAAAATCCTCCTAAAAACTTTGTAGATGAATCCTTATCTATGGATCGATTCCGACAACATCAATCTTTTAAGAGGGATTATCTTCATTGATACCTTTCCAATGTATAATGGAAGCTTTTTAATGAACAACTCTCTTTTTGAAGGAGTCATTCAGATGGTTCTGTTGTGTATTAGTGTTTGTGTTGTGAGTTCATTTATGTCAAACGAACGTGGTGGTTTTCTATTGGATTTCGTATACGAGCTACGTTTTGAAAATTTGTGGTGCTGGGTTCGTGGATGGAGAATTGCAGAAGATGCAGATGAAGAAGAAGAAAACTTTTATATCCTTTACAAATTTGTGGTGATTTTCCTGTTTGATAAGAGGTATTAATGTATAAAGGGTTTTCCTTTCTTTGTATTTTTATATTAGAAACAGGTTATAAGTTAGGGTCGTGGTGGATGGATTCTTTGTGAAAAGCTATTGAAGATCAAAGTTGCGATTTTAAATGAACTTGTATTCCTTTTTTCCTGGGTCGCGAGGACGCTTCTTTATTAAGTGTGGGGATATGTTGTGTTGAAATGACTTGTTTTTTGGCTGATTTTTGTTGTTTTTGAGAGCTGAATGGTTGATTTTATGAGATGATTGATTGATTTGGAAGTGGTTTGAGAGTGTTTTGGATGATATTGATTGTGTTTTGGAAGTTCATGATGATTGTTGATGGTTCTGTGATGTTTTGATAGGTTCTGATAGGTTCTGTATACCTTCTGTTTTGTTCTATTTTGGTCTGTTTTGTTCTGATTGTCTTCTGTAAGGAGGGAAGGAGTATTGATTGATGAAGAATGAGATATTGTGAAAGTTTATTGAATGGTTTGTGAGAGTTTGGAATGATTTGAGAGTGAGTTATGTGGTTTTGATGACCTTCTGTAACCTTATGTAGGTCTTCTGTAGAGCTTCTGTAGACTGTTCTGTTTCTCTTCTATCATGTACTGTTTCTGTTCTGGTACTGTTCTGTAGACTGTTCTGTATGCTTCTGTATGTGTTCTGATGGATGAGAGTGTAGCTTGGGAAAGTTTTCTAGCCTTGGAAAGAGGTGAATACAAGTGTAAAAGAGCTGAAAGAAGTGGAAGAAGTAGCTGCCAAAGACTCAAGAGAAGACTAGAGTGAAGTGACAGTAGTGAGCTGTGAAGAGACACTGTAGTGGCTCTGGTGACTCTTCATATCAGACATACCTCTTGGGAGGGGTATCCACGACCTAAGAGTGATTTTTGAGAGTGATTTTTGAGAGATTGTAGTGAGGATATGATGTATTATTGATAGATTGAGAGAGAGAGAGTCAGAGATAGCCAATTCTATTGAAACAGAGTGATTGTATATGAGAGATTGAGAGAGAAGACTATGAAGATATTGAAGATGAATACTATGTGATGTATTTCCATTCAACGATGGTGTATTCCTTTGCTTTCTTTGTTCTATTGATGGATTTTGTGAAGATATTGAAGAATATGGTTGATTCTATTAAAAACCGTGGGAGATCTACATGATGCTGCATGAAGATTTGTTGTGTCTGGTGTTCTTTTCTTCATTGTGATCATATGAAACATGATAAACAAGCTTGTTGATGTTACAAGATAGATTTTCTTGCAAGAGAATTCCCTTTTCCTTGGTGTTCCTCTCGGGGCTCCACACACGGCTATGGAGGATGGAGCTTAAAGGATGAGGCTTGAGGTCGCTTGAGCTCACATCTCAAATCATCGAGCCACCGGCTTGCTTGAGGGAGGAAGCTACTCATTTGGGAATCAAGATAAGCTCACTACACCCGTGTAGGATCAAAGGCACATCTGCTAGGTGAGAGATAGTCATTTTTTCTCGCTTGAAATACTTGAAGCAATAAGCTATTCGTGGGTCATGGCAGATGAGCATAAGCTCCCATTAAATTTTGGTTCCATTGCTGGGACCAACGGATACAAGCTTGAGCACTTGCCTGATTGAAATCGAGCGTCAAAATAGGGTTTCATCCTCGAATTGGTGCTTGATATAGGTAGGAGATTTGGGGTCTTAATCATCAAATCAAGTAAGTATTTTGAGTTTTTGATGAGTAGAAAAGTGGATAAATCATTTCAGTATCTGGGTTTTGATCTTTGTTGCATTTAGAGTACGTTAGGATCAAGAAATCGAAGTGAATCGCTTGAGGGTTGTTGCTGCAGAATAAGCCCAAACAGGGCAAAAATAAGGGAAAAATGGAGAAAAAGAGTGCTTGAATGTGTTGATGTCACAAGGGCAGAGATTAAGGAGGTCAAGGCTAAGCAAGGCAAGGGCTTAAGACCCCAAAGAGCAAGGATGAAGCTCATTTTCACCTATACCAGCAAGAGAGAGAGCTTGAGAGAGAGACCTAGAGCTCTCGTCGAATCGATTGTCTTCCACAAGCGTTTTTTGTGCATACTAGCTACATACAAACCTCGCCCCTTATTTATTCTTTCTTTCTCGAAGTTTGTGTGGTCTAGTGCCCAAAATCATTGCCAACAATTTGATTTTAGCATCGACTAGAATCACGACCATCGAAATCAGATACAACTAAGAGTCTGATTCCCAAAATCGGACTCGAACTATTCCATTTCGAATAATTGGACGGTCCAATTTTGAAAATTGGACCACTCGGACACTACCCAACCTGTCGAATCAGATGCGTGGCCTATCTGATCTGGACAATCAAACAATCGGACTCATGCAAATCAAATGCCCCAAAATCGGACCACCTAGGAATCAAATGGATCTGAATCAGACAAATGAAAATCGAACGATCAGCCACTCCAACCACCTACAATCGGACGTGAAAATCGAACAAGATAGAATTGGACCATTCTAATTCAGACGTCTGATTGTGAGGATCGAACATTGCAAAATTGGACCAAAATTTTGACAGTAGAGAAATTGACAAATCTAGTGCATCCCCCAGACGAAGTAGAACATTTCTCGCAATAAGGGAATCCTCTAAAAGCCTTACAGACGCATTTAACCTTAGAAGTTGCAATTGGGAAGCTGGAAACAACCACTAACAATCATGTTACCTTTTAGCCCCTCCTAGAGCTACAAACTGGCCTCCAAACCTCAGTAGACCTTAATTGAGCCGAATAATATAGCACAGACCCTAAAGACTAGTAAAAGTGGCTAGCAACCGAACCTAAAGCTATAGTTGGCTAAGAACATATACAGGGGTGCAGAAGCTACATTTACCATTCTACATTGCACCTCACATTGTTTGATACTTAAAGTGCACTTTTTTTAAAAGAAATTGAAAGCTTGATTTCGCACCGTGCACAAAAAAGAGCACCATGCACACGCTTAGTGAACGTAAATTGAGGGCTATCTGTAAATAAAAATGAACCCACTCAAACTTAACGAGCACAACAAACCCACCAATAGGAGATGACCCTCAGACCGAGATGGATGATCGAGAACCCCAATCTATAGGACCACGAGAGAGACCCCACACAGAAAGCCAGAAACATAGAAGGATTGACACCATTGGAGGCACAACATTGCTCGACTTAATCAACCTCATCCACAACTTAATGGAGCAAGAGACTGCAAACATGGCAAGAACCAGTGCAACTCACAGAAGCGACGAGCTCGACTTGGGAGAATTCCCACTCGAAATCGAGCATATGATAAATAAATACAATGCACACACCAAGATGGACCACCATGGTAGGCCATTCAAGGACATCATCACAAACCTGAAGGAGGAGAGGAGATTAGCACATAGGGTGATGCATAGCATCGCAGTCTACAACCAAGAAAAACAAGCTAGAAGATTGTGGCAGGACATAGAGATGTAGGAAGTATAGCGAGTGCTAGCCCTAGCGAATAGAAACCAAACAGGACCAAACACACACACACACAGAGGAGAGAGAGAGAGAGAGAGAGAGAGAGAGAGAGAGAGAGAGAGAGAGAGAGAGAGAGAGAGAGAGAGAGAGAGAGAGAGAGAGAGAGAGAGAGAGAGAGAGAGAGAGAGAGAGAGAGAGAGGACGTGTATTCCTTGTCTAGTTATACTTATATGTACACATTGTACTTCACTTTTTAAAAAAGTTTCTTCTCATTTAGACACATTCGCCTTTAAGTAAAAGATTCTTGGGGGTTAAATGCTACTTATGCCTAGTTTCCCACATTAACTTTATACTTAGTGCCCATACACATATACACTACAGGTGTGGCGACCATCTACCATCTCTACCACTTCATTCTTCACTCTTGATATGGCAATAGAATAAGGTAAGGCATGTCACACATTGTGATTATTGGAATTCCCACATATGGTTTTGCTCTCACGTCTTGCTCTAACCTCCATAGCTCTTGCTTTCTTTTTCTACATCTACTCTCATTTTTATTGCTCAACCTTCACTTTTCAAATATTTATATTCAAATTAGGTAATTCCATATTAGTTTATTGAAACCCTTCGTGAGAAAATCATGTGACTCTAGGTCCTCTATTGTCAAAGGAAGACACATTAATTCTTTATAGCTAAAGTTATTCTTGATAATGATCAAACTACACCTAGACTCAAAAATCAATATAATATGTATCTAGTAAAATATAGAAACCATTATGATGAAGAATCACAACGAATTCAAAAGACAATGCCAATTTTGACTTATGATCGTCTCATAGCTACCTACTACTCTTAGTCACATTAATATCCTACGAATCTTGATTTCTCACATGAGGTAGCGTGCACACACACACACACGCGCACACACACACATACACACACAGATGTACATTAGGATAGTTGGCTTTTAACCCCCAGGCAATGTTATGGAATTTACTATGAAAATAAGTTGATTTTTATTTAATTTTGTAGATTTTGTTTTTTTATTTAATTTGTCTTATTATGTATACATGTATGTGAAATTAGTCTATTTTTCATATAGTTTGACTTATTGCATGTGTACACGCATATGATACTAGTAACATTATGCATAGTAGATAGTTAAAAGAATACTATTGTGTTTTGTGTTCAAGTGAGCAGATTACTAGATAGAGTTATGTGGAATAGATATTTTTAAGAAAGCACATTTTAATGTATAGAAATTATCCATGGTTGAATGCTTCATAGCATGGAATTATTGTTTTTTTGGATGCTTTCTAATTCAAGGATATCGTATGCACATGCACACAAATTATTTACTTGGAGATCTTAATGAAAGCAAGGCATTCATGCGATGAAAGTAAGAGCCCAAAAAGGGGATGCTTTTCAATGATTTTTAAAGGTGGAGCAAGAGTGGAAGCACGAGCAAAAGTAAGAGGAAAGTAAGAGCTATAAAGATTCAAGCAAAGAAAAGAGAGACTAGTGTGTCGAAACTCCAATAGTCATTATGTGTGACTTGCTTTTCCTTACTCTATTGTCATAACAAGAATAAAGAGTAAAGTGATAGTAATGGGCCGTTGCCACTTGTAGTATATAGGTGTACAGGTGGTAAGTACAAGTAAATATAGGTGGCTAGGCACATGTGGCCTTTATCCCTCAATAACTTCCACTTAAGGGAGAATGTGTCCAAATGTAGATCAAACAATAAAATTTTGACAAAGTAAAAAGTGTACATAAAAATACAATATGATGAGGAATAGATGCCATCTCATTATATAGCCATCATCTTCTTAAGAAAGGCATAACATTCCACTATGAGACTTTTAATGAGCACATCTGTAGGATTCTCATCAGTCGTGATCTTCATGAGCTCTAAGTGCTTATCCTCGATCACGTCTTTGATGAAGTCAAAATGGAACTCAATGTGTGTGGTCTTCTCATGAGAGACTGGATTACGTGCCAATTGAATAATACTCATAAAGTTTGAATGCAAGGTAGGAGTCATAGTCATACCAAGGTCTACCACCAAACAACCTAACCATAAGGCCTCCATGTAAGACTCTTTGGTGGTTGTAGTATGAGACAAGGCCGTGCATTTTTACACCCTATTGAAATATATACCATCTTATTGTATGTTCATTATCTTCTTGCAAAAGATATAACGTTCCATTACAAGACTTTAGTGAGCAAATGTACAAGATTCTTGTATATTGAGATATTGACAAGCTCTATCTACTTGTTCTCAATCACCTCTCTAATGAAGTAATAGTGGACCTCAATGAGCTTGGTCTTTCCATGAAAGATTGGCTTACGTGCTAACTAGATAGTTCTCATAAATTCTGAATGCAAGATAGGAATCACAGCTATACTAAGGTTTGCCACCACTAGATGGCCTAGCCATAGGGCCTCCTTATAAGAATCGGTAGTGGCTCCAATGTACTTGGCCTTGGTAGAGTAGGCAAGGTTGTGCATTTTTGCACCCTGGATATCTTGGAAATAACATCTCTAGCAAAGATGAAGATATAGCCAAAGTTGGACTTCCTATTATCTACATGTCCTACATAATCAAAGTCTATGTAGCCCACAACTCTAGTATATTGGCTACTATAACAAATGCACATATTTGCAATGTCCTTAAGGTATCTTGTGTTTGCAGTGTCCTTAAGGTATCTAGTGATATTCTTCATGACAACCCAATGTCATCTTGCCATATGTCACCATATAACAAGCAACAACTCCCACTGCAAATTCTAGGTTAGGTCTAGTGGTGGCTATCATGGCATACATCAAGCTGCCCATCGTAAATGCATATGGGATCTTTGCCATTTCTACCTTCTCATCATCTTCCTGACTAACCTGCACATGAGAAGGTAATGGGTATCCAATAGACTTGCCACTCTCCATATGAAACCACTCAAGGACTTTATGAATATACTCCTTTTGTGATAAGTAGAGAAGTCCCTTAGAGTAATTATGTATAATACATATACAAAGTATATGAGAGACATGTCTCATGTCCTTCGTCTCAAAGCTCTTCTTGAGTGAAGTCTTCAAAGCATCCAACTTATCATTATCACTCTTATCGATCAACATATCATCAACATATAGCAGCAAGATGATAAGGCTACCATCATGGGACTTCTTTTGTAAAGATATAGATCAATATCACCATAGCAGTGACATTGTGAATGCATTAAGACATGAACCTTATAATACAATTTCCAAGGTGTTTGCTTGAGTCCATAAAGATCTTCCTTAACTTGCACACTGGGTGTTCCCTACCCTCTTCCTCAAAGCCCTTTTGTTGCTACATATAAATATCTTCATGGAAGTCCTTATGTAAAAAAAATAAATAAATATCCATTTGGTACAAGTCTAGATCCACCATTAAAATCAACTCCCTTCTCCGATCTAAAATCTTAACAACCATTTTTTCCTTATATGCTAGCTTGGAGTGACTAAGGTACTCTTTAACTTATACATCCACTTGTATGGAAATGCATGTTTCTTATTGGGAAAATAAATTAAATCCCATGTATTTTTTTTCTACAGTGAATCATACTCAGACTGCATGGCTATCACCTCTATGCATAACCTCCTCATAAGTGAGAGACTTACCAACATCTATCATTGTGACATAATGCATAGAGGGCTCAAAATGATTAGGAGGATGTGAAGCTCTAGTAGAGCATCTCAAGACTAGTTGTGGGGCTTGTAGAGCATGTTCTCTCTATCCAACATCATGATCCTACACAAGAGGTGGATCTTCAGCCACTACATCATCATCATCTGCAATAGACTGCCCAATTGGGGCAAGCTATATTGTAACAAAAGGCTCCTCCTAAAATATCACATTGCATATCTTAATCACTTTCTCTATTCTCATATGCATCTTTTTCTCATGAAATACAACATCATGGTTGTGGATAACTTTCTGAGCACATGGATAGATGGGCGCCAAGACCTTCATATAAAATGTCTCTCATATAGATTAGGTACTCTTTATACATTCTTGGATCACAAAGTTTTGACTTAAAAAAGGCTTCTCTTGCCTTTAAAACATCATCTAATTTAGTACATATTAGTTCTAGTAGTAGCTCAAAAAATATCTATGCAGGATCATCAAGTTGTACTAAAGTCATTTTCACACGTGGATGGATTAAAACCCACCATTGCTTTATACCAGAGGAGATCAAGCTATTGATCTATATGATGTATGCATATGTTGTCCAAAAGATGGTCAAGAAACCACAAACAAACAGGATTGATATCCTAAATGCCATGACACATGGCTTTGTTCGCGGTCTAAAGCAGTGGTGGGTTTCAATCCATCCACAGGTGAAAATGGCTATATTACAACATGTTGATCCTATACAAATATTTATTGAGCTACTATTAGAACTAGTAGATAATAAATTAGATGATGTTTTAGATGCAAGAGAAGCCTTTTTTAAGTCAAATCTTTGTGACCCAAGAATATATAAAGAGTACCTAATCTGTATGAGAGACCTTTTATATGAAGGTCTTGGTGCCCGTGATAACTCCATGAAAGAACACTTAGCATGTTCTTTCCCCGAGCCCATACCTTTTTAATGCAGGCAAAAAATGAAGACTGAGAATAGAGACTTCATCGACAGCATTGGTCAAATAATCCAAACCATTGAGCAAACTGTAAAAGAAGCTTGTCATCACCAAAAGATGACACAATTAAATCAAAAGTTCCACAGTCTATCTGCAAGCGTGCTTCCAAGTTTGATGCCGACTTTGGATGTGAGAAGTGCAATTGTGATAATAGCTACAAATATGGTCACTCCAACCAGAGACATCGGCATTCATCCATGTATCATAGAAACTCTTCTCATTTGAGGTCTTATTTCAATAGACACGAAAACAATCACATGATTTCAAGGTACTCAAGAAAGTCACATAAATATAGAAAATGAAAATATCAACACAAGTTTGGCAAATATGGAGAAAATCAAAAAGTTTCAAAAAAGAAAGAACTCAAATGCTTTATTTTCAGAAGTACTTCACATCTGGCGAACAAGTGTTCCAAAAAGGGTAAAGAGTAGAACAATTCTGCTAAAATGAACATGTACTACTATCAGATTGACTCTTCAAAAGATCTCTCAGACTACTCTTCTGACCTCTCATAATACTCTTTAGCTATAGAAAGTTGTTATTCTTATAATGACTCATCTAACAAAGAAACTTCAGAATCATATAAATCTATTGGATCAACTAAGTCAACAACAGAATCAATTTCTTCCAACAATCCTTATTGGCATACAACTGAAGACACTACGAATGATGCTACAGCCTCTGATATAACTCAAGACCGCAACAATCAATACAAACGCAAAGGTGCATTGTAAAATGCAAAGGCACCACTAAAATTTTGTAAAAGAGCACCAAGCTCTCTCCTATGCGAATTGTAAAATATAGACGGGCATAGGTGAAGGGATAAGGTAACTAAAAGAAAATAGATAAAGAGAACCTTGGCAAGATGCACTGCCATGTAAAAAAGGAGATGGTTTCCTCAGGGATTTATGGCTTGTATATAAACTCAAAAAGTGAATCACAAGCTCATTCTTTGGTGTGTGGCTAAAGTGGTCTTTTCTTCTCTCCTTGCTTGCTTCTATGAGCTTGAGAGAGGGAGTGTGAGAGAGTGAGAAAGTGAGTGTGCAAGGGTGAGGGACCGTGGTGGAGAAGCTCTCCATCATCTCCTCTCTTCCTCTTCTCTTCTCTTGTCTCGCGCGCCGCTATGGAGGATGGAGCTCAAAGAAGGAGGCTTGAGATTGCTTGAGTTCGCATCTCAAATCGTGGAGCTACCAATTTGCTTGAGGGAGGAAGCAAGCTCATTCATGCATCAAGGTAAGCTCATTACACCCCTGTAAGATCAAAGGTGTGTCGGCTAGGTGAGAGATAACCATTAGAGCACGCTTGAAACGCTTGAAGCAATAAGCAATCCATGGGTCTTGGCGAATGAGTGTGAGCTTTACCTACACACACCTTACCAAAATTTGAATACATGTTATCGCCTCTTAGGTTATGTGCACATGGTAAGGATCAAATGGGCTCACATAATATATATTCAAACCCCAATACATAATATTGACAAACATCAACTTGTATGCTCATTACTTACAAGAACTATCAAATCCACTCTTCAAAATGCCAATATAAGAAGCCACCTCATTCTCTTTCTTTGCCTCCACAACATAACCAAATTTAGGAAATTCTAACTCAAGGTTCTTGCATTCATTATGTTGTTTGTGGTGTTGTAACCAATCATCTAGGAAATCATGAAGCAATGCTTATATTGAAAATTTTAAAAATGTGTAGCTTGAGGGCTAATTCTCTCCATGCCATTACATCCATGAATGCAAGAAGTCATAGAATAATGACTATGCAAATACCTCGAATAAACATTTTCTTAACCATTTTAACATTGTAAAAAGACTATGTATTCTAAAGCACATGAATGAATTGTCATCTAGAAGATAATCCATGTAGGAGTATACTTTTATCCTTTTTATCTCTCCTTTAAATTGTGTTTTCTTATAAAAAAAATTATATCTTTCTAGAGTGAAAGAGAAATCGTATATTTCGTACAAGGCCCTCCAAAGACTTTGAAATCTCCTAATGTTTGGGTGGTGATTGGAGGCTAGTTCTAATGAACTTCGCATTCCACTATGTTTATGTTGAAGCTCCAAGAGCTTTAAGAAAGTCTCTTTCCCCTATAAAAACTTTGTCACTTTCCTTGAACTTGACTTTCTCTGAATTATCATACTTTGTCACAATAAGGGCTACTAACTAGTATACAAAGGAGATTGAGATAGGGATGTCTAAAACAACAATTGAATCATCGCCGTGACAACTTTTTTCCACTCTATGAGCTCAATGGTCAAACATTAACGAAATACTAGTATTGATGAGAAAGTATAGCATGCTCTCTCTCTCTCTCTCTCTCTCTCTCTCTCTCTCTCTCTCTCTCTCTCTCTCTCTCTCTCTCTCTCTCTCTCTCTCTCTCTCTCTCTCTCTCTCTCTCTCTCTCTCTCTCTCTCTCTCTCTCTCTCTCTCTCTCTCTCTCTCTCTCTCTCTATACACACACACACACGCATAAACACAAAATTGAAAGGAGAAGGAAATAACAATGAATCCCTTTTCATTTTCTAAACTTCATAAGTACAAAAATTGCACAAGTGAATCCATATATCCAAATTTTCTCTTTCCCTAACCATTATAATACTTGCAAGTTTTTGCAGCCTACTAGGATTTAGATTTAGATTGCATAGCTATCTTGATCACATTTATAAATTTGCATGTATTTTTACAAATATTACACAAGTATTTGTGGCTTACATGCAAGAGATTAGACTTTTGCCATATACTACCATAATTTGAAAGGAAGTGTGCCCAATGCTTTTATTTTACATCGAATGTTTTTCAACTATTGTGGCATTATTTAAAAACATTGTTGGAGTTCACAAGACACAAAAAATAATTACATAATTATGTTCCCCTTGCATATGAGTTCCACTCCCTTGACAATCTATATCAAAGGTAACATCCAAAAGTGTGTAACGTAAACATCAAATATTAAGGCTTGGTTGATAAGATAACCGAATAAGCAACGATTGTTAGGGATCCAAAGAGCATCTATTAATGTTCAAGTTACATGGAAACTAGTGTAAGTTTTCTTGAAGTAGAATATTATTGTAGTGGTTCGTATTCCAGATTATTAGAAGCTAGTGAAGTATGCAACATTATGAGTCTTTTTTAAGAGAATGTTGGTATTGATACCATTACTCTTGATTTAATGAGTTTTTCCATGATGGATGGGAGTCTTAAGTATTGGAAAGTATTGATTGCAAGGTGAAAAATGAAGAACTTGTAAAGAGTAAAGATGAAGAGTTGGAGTTCTCCAAGACCTTTGATACCTCCGAATTAAACCTCACATACAATCCCTTCACATAGGTAGTGCTAGTCTTCTCATGCAAAGCATATATATTGTTGGATTGGGAAATAGATCTAAGACTAGGCAAGCTAAGTCAATGTAGAGTAGTTCTAAATCTAGTATGAAAGGAGGGTTAATGCACTCTTCTCATCAACCAATGTTGAAAACATCACTAGGCAAGGAGATGGCAGACCAATAATATTGATATTGAAGTACAATGGGGGAAGAAGCTCAGAAGAACATTATCATCATTAAGAGCCATCATGAAAATGCTCATAATAGAATGAACATGGGACTATTTGGTGATGGAGGTGTTTGAGGTTTTCATTGTGTCTACTCAGTTGGTTCACGTGTGCCTGTTTGTGGTGTGCATGTTTGCACGTGTTAGTAGTTTTTTGGTCACGGGTCGAGCATAGGGGATATGGGGATGCACATATATCTTGTGAACTAGAAGTCATCATAAAAACCTACATGTGCCCCATAAAATGTGGCCATCTTCACATCACCCGTATCACATATAACTTCGTGAGGCCAAGGTCATAATATTTGAGCTTAAACTCATGCCCCTTGTTTAACTTACTCGTATCGGAGATAACTATGTGAGACCAATGCCACAATATTTGAGCTTAAACTTATGCCCCTCATTAAAGTTGAGAAAAAAAAGGTCATTGATATAGAATTGTGTCAATTTGGACATGCCATTCAAAACACTACTTACTTTCATTCTTATCAACAATGATTGCGTGAGTTTTCAATCTTATCAACAAGTATTGCGTGAGTGGCAAGGAGCCCAAAATTGTTGAGGTGCTGCAACTTTGGTATGGTCTATTTGAGCGTGTCATCCCAACATTTGGAACTTTCCTGAGGCTTGGGAATAAATATAATTTGGTTGGTGCCATAAACAAGTGCAAAAGAGGTAAGACACATTGCTTTTTATATCCAATGTAACAAGCCTAAACCATGGTGTTGAGCTTGTGTTGCCAATCTACATAACAAATTCTGATAATCTTGGTTAACACAATGGTGAGGACTTTGATTATGGACTCAACCTAGACATTAACTTGTGGATGCTATAAGACATTATTTTTATATGGAGCTCAATAAGCCCAAAGTATGGTGTTGAGATTATGTCCCTACATACTCTCGTTCTATAGTAGACAAGTCCACTATTGATAGAAAATTCATGATATTTAGCCTATAGCTTTTGGTCCTGGTCCTTGATAGGGATCTCCCTTAGCATCTTTTGATAGGATGGATCATGGCATGCTTCCTCTCTAGCTAGCTCAAGTATTGGGTTGTTTGGCATGGAAACCTTGAGTAGGAGGTTTGACAACCTTGGTTCACACAATAGTATTTTATTGATGGACTTGACGTAGACATTAGCTTATGGATAGTATACAAAGGATACCACAAAGCTACCAATAAGATGCTCGATCACTTGACTTAGGAAATGAGAACTTTGATCACCAACTAACTCTAATGCGCATCCAAAATCAAAAACCATTTTTTTATAAAAAGGAAGTTAGCAATAGTTTTTTCATTAGCCATGCGACAAGCTTTGGCCTTTGCAGTAATCAATGGTTATTAGGAATAATGGATCATAACTAAGTCCCCTTAACATCAATGCTAATATGTCCAACAATTAAAGTCTATTTTCCATTTGATCGAAGGTTATCTAGTAATAAAGGGCAAGAGTGCCATCCAATCCTTAGTTTGAGGGACCTTAAACTATTGGCAATCGTTACAATGCTAGATATGTAAGACTGTGTCTCTAAAATGGATGGGCCATATGACTTGCGCTTGTTCTTTGTGGGTTGTGATGGCAACATTCAATTATATGTCAATAATGCTTGCGTGTGCCTCATAGATGCCTAATAGATAGTCAAACTCACATACACATCGCTAAAGAATTCCATCTTGGCCTTGTTGCTATAGGTGGCTAGCAATTTGTACATCAAAATTTTGATCAAGAGGCTCCGTAAATTTAAGTTAGATTTCAACTATTCAACCAACCCTTTTCAACCAAATGGGATTGTCAAATCATGGATAATGTCAAGATTAGATAGGAATAGCTTCATCATTGTCACTTGATATGGCTAGTTCTCAATGGAGGAGAAGAGATAGGTGGTCAAACATGCAGTGTTGCTTGCCCTTCCAAAAAAATGTGCTTCGAAGTCAAATGGAAGTGAAGAAGCCATGGCATTATACAACCAATGTTGCAAACATTGTTGACTAGATATAGGTGTCCGATGGTCAACAAAAACATGAAAGGTGTCCAAGATACAATGGCAAGATCCCTTAACAACATGCACATGGCAAGAATATCTTATTCAAAGGTAGTGTAATTGCTTTTAACATCCATCAACTTCTTATTTTAGTGAGCCTAATGGGAAAGTCGACTTTAAGTTCACTAGCATCGAAAGGATTATCCCCATTACAAATTTGGATGCATTAATATGTACATGAAAGAGAATCCTATAGTAAGGGCTCTTTAGGATAAGTGCACTTGATGAGATAGCTTCAAATTGCCCATAGGCTTATTAGCATTTATAATATGTTCAAAGTTGATGACTATTTGGTACAATGAACAAACTATGAAAGCCAAGTTTATGATACATCTTCCATAGTAACTAATGTATCCAATGAAATAATGAACTTATTTATGGTTTGACTGAGCTATTGATATATTAATGGACGACCCTTAAGTTTGACATAATAATGGGTATCACACTCCTCAAAATTATATATCATTGGATCACTCCATAGTGTATCTAGAATTTGTAACTTTAGGGGATTGAGTAATACCCAAATCTTATGGCAGTGCGAAGACACTTGTCTCAAACTTTGAAGATCCTCGTGACATTTACTCTAACACCACACGTCTTTCACAGACACCTCAACAAACTTCCTAGCATAACCGTGAAAGTAGTGACATTCGGCATTGGAAAATTACATCTCTGCAATCAAGCCAAACAACATGGCTATGTAGGTCAATATAGCCCATTCTATAGCAATGCAAACTGATTCTAATAATCTACTGGACTTGGACTTGGCTGCAACCAAATAATCCATCCAAAAAGTAAGCTTCAACCCCTACTACTCTGGTAGGCATTTGTTCTATGTAGGGAAAGATCGTTTTTTGTTGTGGCATTCCATTTCTTATAACCCACACTCCAATTATATCATTTTTATTGAGTACCACAAATATTAGCAATACCTAGTTTGCATATTCAATTTCATAGATGAGTCATATACTCTTTAGTTTCTCAATCTCTTCCTTGACCTACACTGCATAGAGTAAGGCCTTTTCAAGAAGAGGGGAAAGTGTAGCTCCAAGCTAGGATATATCAAAATCTCTTAAGCAACCCAAGTAAGGCTTGTTTGAGCAAGGGTTGAATGTTTGCTCCTATATACATTACTTGAGGGTCTTCTCTCAATTTAATTGTATTGGTTTTCTTTATCTTAGCAAGCAAACCATAAATGGGCTCCAAGTTGGTGTCCAAGTCCCTAATTACTTTGGTTGAAAAGTGTCATGGCATTCCTTTCTTCAAGCAACTAAAGTTGCAAGTATTCAAATCCTACAGTTGCATCTATTCAAACCCTGAAGTTGCAAGTATGGTCACTTGACAAAGAGAATAGAGAATATGAAAATCAACTCATCATCTACTAAAAAACAATCCCCCCTCATGTGAGAACCCACAATAATATAGAAAAACACAAGTGGTCCCATGCAATTGACAAATGTGATGTTGAGAATGTTGAGTCATGGCCAAGATGTATGAAGTTTCACAAAACGGTACACACGCAAGGCAAGGTTGGCTTGGATACCAAATATTGGCTTTCAAAGCACGAAGGCAACTGACAATAGCAGATGGAATTCCATGGTGATTCTTTTATCTTTTTCTTTTTCTTTTTTATAGAGAGAGAGGGAGAGAGAGAGAGCTTAGCTTGATATCATGGGAATACATGTTGGGGCAACGTCATAGAGATCAAAGGTTTCATCTAATCTCTTGACCATCATTTGCAAGATAACACAAAAGGTGCTCAAATCCACACATGAAGCCTTACACACTACGATGTGTTCAACTCATCATCTACTAGAAAACAATCCCCCTTCATAATATAGAAAACACAAGTGATCCCATGAGATTGACAAATGTGACATTGAAAATGTTGAGTCATGGCTAAGATTTATGAAGTTTCACAAGCTGGCACACACGCAAGGTTGGTTTGGATACCAGATATTGGCTTTCAAAGCACGAAGGCAACTAACAATAATAGATGGAATTCCATGGGTATTATTCTTTTGTCTTTTTCTTTTTATTTTTTTGAGAGATACAGAGAGAGCTTAGCTTGATATAATGGAAATACATGTTGGGGCAATGTCATAGAGATCAAAGGTTTTATCTAAACTCTTGACCATCATTTGCAAGATAACACAAAAGGTGCTCAAATCCACACACGAATTCTTACACACTACAATGTGTTCATCCACTAAGGGTATATATATCCATTTGAAAACTTGAAGACTCTACCTCAAGAAGAAGACACACCACTAGAATCTAATTATGGACATACCAAGTGATAAGATGAACTAAAGCACTCTCTTAAACTTATATGCCATCCCCATGGTCATTCTTCTTCACTTTGTTCTTACCATCTCACCTTCAAAGTCTTTACGATTGTCAAGGCGTCTAATCTCCCTTGTTTTGGTCTTCCTTCTCTTCCTTAAATGCACCTTCATATCTATATTTATCTTTTACATATTCCTCTCTTCATAATTTGGAGCTTTACCCACATAGAAAAAGAACTTGGACTCCATGCTTGGAAACTCTTTTCCATGGGGCTATGAGAGTGTGCCATCAATTCTATGTGCTCCGTGTCAGTATGAAACATGGGGTTCTTTGCTAAAGCTAAGGAACTCTAGTTAACCACGCAAAGTAAACTGGGTCCACCAGTTTGTCAAAAGCCAATCTCTGCCATATCCGATGGAGCCAAACTGCCTTCAAAATTGTAGAACAAAGGACACAATACTTTACCGCCATAGAAGAAAGTTCTATGGTAGGATTCTTTTTACTACTCCACGAGATAGCTCTCGATCCAAGGAAGAAAATATAACATGTATTGCATCCTCTCGAATTCACATCACTTGCCCAATCTGAGTCACTCCATCAAGAAGAGTGGCCCCCTCTTTGTACATAATCCCGTAGGATAGAGTCCCATGTAAATAGTGCACAACACACAAAGAGGCTCTCTAGTGAGCCCATGTAGGAGTCTTCATAGCAAAAGACAAGAATGCCACCGCAAAGAAAATATCAGATCAAGTACAAATAAACTAGAGCAAAGAACTAACAAGGCACTGGTAATGGCTAGCATCTAGGAGGGGATCTCCTATAGTTCAAAGCTTGGACTCTAGGTCCATAGGGCAAGAAATAGGTTGATACTAGGCCATGCTAAACTTCGAAAGTAACTTGGAGATATACGTATGATGGAATATAGAGATCCCATGTGCCATCTCAAAGATCTCCAAGCCAAGCAAGAAATTTAGGATCTTGAATTGAGAAGCACAAGTGGGAGCACAAGTGGAAGCAAAGGAGGTGTGAGCTATGGCGAATGGAGCAAGATGGCAAGAGAGAGAGGGAGAGGGAGAGGGAGAGGGAGACTCAAGATGTAGAAACTTCAACAGTCACAATGTGTGACTAGCCTTCCCTTATTCATTAATCACTAAAAGAATAAAAAATGAAGTGACAGTGATAGGTGCCCGCTATCTACAACATACAAGTGTGTGGGTATTATTAATATAGTGAATACATGAGTGGTGTAAGCACATGCGCCTTTATCCCCAACAACCTCCCACTTAAAGGTGAATGTGTGTCTAGTGAGGAGAGAACAAGAAAAAAGTGACAAAGTCCAAATATACATATGGTATAATAGGAATATAAGGAAGGACATTATGTCATCCTACACCTATCATTTTCCTGAGGCAAAACGTTTCATTGAGAAACTGTTAGTGAGCAGATCTACAAGATTTTGATTAATTGAGATCTTAACAAGCTCAATGGACTTGTCCTCAACAACCTCTCCAATAAAGTGGTAACGCACCTCAATGTGCTTTGTCTTTGCATGGAAAACTGAATTCTTTGCCAATTGAATAGCACTCATAGAATCTGAATGCAATGTAGGAACCGCATCAAGAATACCAAGATCTGCTAGCCTAAAGCCTCAATGATTGCAACATAATCGGCCTCTATAGTAGATAGGGTCGTGCATTTATGCACCTTGTACATCCAAGAAACAACACCAACAACAAAGGTCAAGACATACCCAAAGGTGGACTTCCTACTCTTTGCAAGCCCTCCATAATTAGAGTCAATGTACCCCACGAATCTATCTTGGCCACCATAACATATGCACATATCTACAATGCCCTTAAGCTACCTCATGATACACTTCATAATAACCCAATGCCTCATGACAGGTGTAACCATACAGTGTACCACATCTCCCATTGCAAATGTTATGTCAAGACACGTGATTATCATAGGCATACATCAAACTACCCACTAAGGATAAGTAAGGGATCTTGGCCACCTTAACCTTATACTCATCAAGCTACAAGCAATTGACATGACTAACCTAAGAAGGTAAAGGAGAGACAATAGGCTTAATGTCCTGCATATGAAATTGCTCAAGGACCTTCAAGACGTACTCTTTTGACCACATGCTAGGTTTAGCCATATAGCATGCCACAACTCCCATTGCAAATGCTATGTCAATACATGTGGCTATCATGGCATACATAAAACTGCCCACTACTAACAGATGCATAAGGGATCTTGGCCACCTCCACCTTCTACTCATTGGATTATGAACAATTGACCTGATTAACCTAAGGTAAAGGATATCCAATATGCTTAACATCCTACATATAAAACCACTCGATGATCTTCAAGATGTATTCCTTTTCTAACAAATAAAGAGCCCCTTAGAGCATTCTTGTGTGATGCGCATCCCAAGAATATGTGAACCATGTCCCATGTTCTTCATCTCAAAGCTTTTCTTGAGCTGACTTTTCAAGGCATCCAACTCATCATGAGTTCTCCCAACAATCAACATATCATTCACATAGAGTACCAAAATCATAAGGTTGTTATCATGGACCTTCTTTGTGTATAAACACGCATCCATATCACTCCAAATATATCCCTATGAATGCATAAAAGCATCAAACTTGTGAAACCATTCCCTAAGTACCTTCTTAAGGCCATAAGGTCTCTTTCTCAACACACGCACTAGGTATTCTCTACCTATTTTCTCAAAGCCCTTGGGCTACTATATATAAATTTCATCATGCAAGTCCCCATGTAAGAAAACCATTTTGACATCCATCTAATAAAGGTACAAATCTAACAACGCAACCAAGGCTGATACTAAGCATAGGGCAATCATCTTGACTACAAGAGAGATGACTTCATCGAAGTCTAACACCATGCTCCTACTTAAAACCCTTAGCAACCAACTTGGGATGCCCATGGGTACTCTTCAACCTCTATACCTATTTGCATAGCATAGCACGCTTTCTATTAGGCAAAGAAACCAAACCCTATGTATGATTTTTTTTTGCAATGAGTTAAACCTTGACCGCAATGACCCTCTCCTTAGAGAGACAATCACCTTTGTGTATGGCCTCATCATAAGTAAGAGGCTCACCAACATCTATCACCATAACATAATCCATGGAGACCACAAACCAATCAAGTTGATATATATCTCTAGTAGATTGTCACAAAAAGGTGGTGGAACATGTACATCATATCTAATATCATAGTTATGGGCTACTCGAGTAGCACTTGCTACAAGCTATCTAGCTAGTTGTATAGTAACAAGAGGCTCCTAAAATATCACCATGCATACCTCAACTATCTACTCATCTTGATTATATATTTTCTCTTCATGACAAACATCATCGTGGCTACGAATGACCTTCCAAGCTTGGAGATCCCATAAGTGATAGCCCATCTCACCTATATCCCCATAACCAAGAAATATGAATTTCACTTAGGATCCAAATTATTGTGCTTGTCCTTGAAAATATAGCAAAAAAATTCACAACCAAAGATACATGAATGAGCATATGATGGGGGTTTTTGAAATCATACTTCCTCTGCAACTTGATAGTAGCCAAGAGCAATGCATGGAGATTTATTGATCAAATGTATGATCGTAGTAACTGTCTCAACCCAAAAGTGATGAGATAAGCCTACCTGGCTAAGTATACTACGAACTCTCCCATGAATCATCATATACATGTACTCAACTATACCATTCTCTCATGAAACATCGTATATATGCACTCGAATGTATGATCGTAGTAACTATCTCAACCCAAAAGTGATTGGGAGAGTGCTCAGGTGAGCAGACCTCCGTTTCGCTGGTAATATCTATATTTTATTTCATTCAATCAAGTATTCACTAGGTCGTGGCTTGCCTTACAGGTCTGGTTACCTCAGGTTATCATGCATGTCCATTGTGTGGGCCACAGTTAGACTCCCAAAGGTCACAAACCATGAAGAAGATGGTATATCAAGGACATGCCGCTTTCTTGACGAAAGATCATGAACTCAGGGAAGGTTTTCTTGGACGACCTCCAACACGTATGAACGCTGCAAGCTAGTACGAGCTAAAAAGGGTAAACCTGGAATCACATCCAAATGGAATGCGACAGTTCTCAGTTTTCTACGAGTTGCCATATTGGACCCACTTACAGGTCAACCACTTGTTGGATCCCATGCATATTTTCAAGAATGTGGGCGGCTTGCTATGGGATCACATCACAGGAAAGAGAGACACTATAGGGTCACGAATGGATTTGAAGGAGGTAGGTAAGATGGAGGCGCTTTGGCCACAGTCGGGTGCTGAAGGGGGAGTACAGCTTTCTCGCGCTCCTTGGGTTTTGTCCACCAAAGAAGAGCGCATTGTGAAGCAAGTAATCAAGTCTATCCGCACTTTGACGGGTATGATGCATTCTCTCAGGTCCGCATTTTCTAAATATGACCAATTTTCGGGGCTAAAATCCCATGATTGGCATAAGATATGTCAGGTTTGTGAACAGAATGGATTGTAATTAGCATGAGCATTTTGCAATTTGAAAAGTGGACATTATTCATAATGCTTTCTCATTTGTGGCAGTTTGTCCTACCGATCGCGATTGCAGGATGCCTTACTCCTGAAATGCGCGAGGCCATTTACATTTACAAGTTGTCGACTTTGGTGCAATGGATCTCACAAAAAGTTATTAAGACGTCCTCTATTGAATCTGTGAGGCGGGGAGCAGTGGAGATGGTCTGTCTCTTTGAGAAATACCTACCTACTAGCATGCTCACGATACAAGTTCACCTTCTTGTGCATCTTGTGGACGAAGTGGAGATTGTTGGACCTGTTCATACGCGATGGATGTTCTTCCTGGAGTGCTTCATGAAAACCCCAAAAGGCTTTGTGCGATAATGAGCTCGTCCAGAAGGTAGCATGGCGGAAGGTTGGTTGGTGTCAGAGGCATTAGTGCATATCTCACAATGGCTACCAATGGTGGAACCAGACAATGAAATGCTATGGACACTGAAGGACGATGATAGACTAACTGGAGATGTGGTGGTTGGAAATGGGGTAGAAAAAAGAATTGATGCCTCAATGGAAGAGAAGGTGAATCGCTTTTGTATGTTGCACCATGCCTCCATGGAGACGTGGCTCGCCAAGTACCAGATTGCAAGGCAAGATGGAGAGGAAGCATGACCTGAATTCCAACGCAGTGCGTGTCATTGACCAATTCGATATCTCGAAGGTATGGAGGAGATGCCGCGGTTTATGTCAACACGATGGTTGCATGGAGCCTTGACCGCAGCATCCAGCGAAGGGACAGAGGTCTCAATGGAGGAGTGGGAGTTCTCGAGGGGATGTAGTCCAAAGGTGATGAGGGGTTTAGAATATGTCATATCTAAATTTTACATTTGACATCTAATTTGAGTGTTTCAATGTACAGTACAAAATATATAGTGCAGCATGGTCGCGCGGACGGCAGTTTTGCGTAGAGCGTATTGACAAAATGCACTCCACAATGGACTGTGGTGTCATGGCAAGGTTTGAGCAAGAGAGCCGGCGACAAGCAACGGATCCAAACACGGTTGTGGATGAGCTGGAGTATTTTCGGAACTTGCAAAGCATTATTACGGTGGATTACCGTAGCTTCTCCATGATACTATTCGATGTGCAATGGTTCAAAGTGGTACTTGGAGGAGCTGGAGCAGCAGTTCGACGAGGTCCATCTAGATTTCTCGAAATAGATTCCGAAAAAAAATGGACGGATTTGCATGACACCTTTGTGTTGCTGGCCCATTGTGAACAGGTGCATAGAGTCATTTGCTTGCTAATTGTAATACGACATGGTTTATGTTACAATGGTTTGAACTCGCTTTGTACGTGTTTGTGAACAGGTAATCTTCTATCCAAACCCCTGACAACCTCGATGGTGGTATGTTATACCTTCAACTCCTCGAAGTGCGAGAGTATATGATCAAAGCGATGTTCCGGGCATAGATGAAGATAATATGCAAATAGAGGGATCGATATTACAAGGGGTGGAGGCTGCCGCAAGCTTGGAGCCCGCATCGGCTAACAATGATGGAAATATAGAAGTCCAAGAATTTTTTGAGAACGAGGCAGACTCATTCTTCTGTGGTGACATGTCTATCGACCTTCTAGTGTATGCAGAGTTGTGTTAGGAGATTAACATGGGACCATAGGATAGTTCATTCTTGGAGAATTGTATTACTCAATTCGTTGTTTAGATCTTCCATAAAGGTACATAAGATATGCATTTTAAGAGGGATTTTTCATAAATGATTTATATTACTGTGCTTTGTATAGTTTAAATTGATTATTCTAACACCATTTTTTATCTGTGCAGGTGACATTTTCAGGATGAGTCGAGGGATGAGCGATGAGGAGTTTCAGAATATGATGGCATGCATGTCTCCAGACCAGCTCGGGAGATTCAGAGAGATGGCAGACTAGGAGCTGTCTCGTTCTTCGTCAGGGCGCTCTACTAGATCTGCTTCAGCTAGATCTCCTTCAGCGCGATCAGATGCTTCAACTTCGAGCAGATGATCTCGATGCTCACGACTTAGGCCAGAGGGAGGGACTACATCGGGATCAGGGGGATGGTGCTGTGGAGACACAGATGTGGTGTCTCCGTCTCATCGTTCAGCTAGAGTTGCATCACCTCCAGGATTTGTCACACCTGTGGGGACGTCTACTCCAGTTACTCTAGCTTTTGCGCAGCTGTCAGCAGGTGGCACCCCTTTTGGTGGCACCCCTTTGAGTGCCACTCTGAGAGAGGTTACCCCCGTCGGTATACCAGATGTAGAGGGGTCTCCTGGATATGCCCAGGAGCATGGACGGAGATGGGAGAGGACCCATCTTAGGCAGACTCCTAGGGGTTATGGATACCTGGTTGATAGTAGGTCAGGAGCCATCATCATGAATGATGAGGGGAGGAGGGTGATGGCTTGCATGAGAGAGTTGTGCCAACAAGTATTTTGGCACAATGTCTTGGATCATTGGAAGAACATACCGGAGGGGATCAAGGACTACATAGTAGCATCCTTGCACGAGGAGTTTCCGGTGCTAGCCGCAGTAGATAGATTCTCTACGGGCTGGATGATGGATTGCATGTGTGCATACATGTCGCATAGACGATCCAACGCATGCAAGGCAATCAAGAGTGGGGCTGCAAAGCCCGAGTGGTTAGATGCAAACGACTGGCGCCGACTGAGGGAGGAGGCTACAGATTCGCTAGGATGTTGGAGTCACCAGCGGGAGGCGGCGAGGGCACGACTCGAGGCCGGAGTGGTCCATCATCTTGGGAGTGGCAGCCACAGGACATATTTGGAGGACTTTGTAAGTTTCTCTTTTGTTTTACTTGTTTGTTTTTTTTGAAATATTCTTTGTACTGACAATCATGTTTCTAACAGTTAGCATTTTGTTTTCTTTCCAGCACTCCATTACAAATCGCGATCCGCAAGGCCTGAGACTCGATATGCAGAGAGACACGATCTCAATGCATTGATCGACCGATTGTATAGACGCGGCGGCCCTGTAAGGCACTCATCTTTCTTGTCCATAGTTACCATGAAATATTTGAATGCATTATTGTATGGTGGATTGATGTGTTGTTTCTTTTTCTACAGAATCCGTTCGATGCTCCTTTGCGGCGGGACGAGCTTTTGGGGGACGCGGATTTGTAGCTCGCCCTTGGATCCTTGGAGCTCACACACCTTTAGCTTTTAGTCGCCTGATCTATGTAGACATTTTCTATGTATTAGTGATATCCTTTCATGATTGTACCAATCGTATTTTATGCGATCATGTATTTATTTCATGTATCAGTTTTATGACTTCAATATATATTCTTTTTGTTTGCAAGCGCTTTGTATGCAGTAGTGCAGAAACTATTTTGTATGGCTCTCATACAGCACAGAGCTGCCCTACCACAAAAAAAAAATTCCCTGTTACCGTCGCTATTTGCGTCGCAAATTTACTGCTCGCGTCGCTATTGGCCTCGCTATGTGCGTCGCAAATTTACTGGCTGCGTCACTATATGCGTCTCTATTTGCACGCTATATGTGACGCATATAGCGACGCCAATAGCGACGTTTCTATGGCGTGGTCAATAATGACGCATTTTGCGACGACGGGGAAAATTTTTGTTGTTTGTATTTTCGTCGCTTTAAACGTCGGTATAAGGTCTACATCTTGTAGTGAGTGTAAATGTATATGAGAGATTGAGAAAGAAAACTATGAAGATATTGAAGATGAAAACTCTCTGATTGATTTCCATTCAAAAATTGTGTATTCTTTTATGTTCTTTGTTCTATTGATGGATTCTATGAAGATGTTGAAGATTATGGTTGATTCTATCAAATCCGTGGGAGTTATCTACTATGATGTTGCGTGAAGATTTGTTGTTTTGTTTGTTTTGGTCATCAAAAGAATGGAATAAAAGCTTGTTGATGTTACAATATAGATTTTCTTGTAGTAGAATCTCTTTTTTCTTGGTGTTCCTCTTGAGGCTCCAAGGACCTTCAAGATGTACTCTTATGACCGTATGCTAGGTGTAGCCATATAGCATGCCACAACTTCCATTGCAAATGCTATGTCAAGGCAAGTGCCTATCATAGCATACATCAAACTACCCATTGTGGATGCATAAGGGACCTTGGCCACCTCCACCTTCTACTCATTAGACTACGGAAAATTGACCTGACTAACCTAAGAAGGTAAAGGACAACCAATAGGCTTAACGTCTTGCATATAAAACAGCTTGATGACCTTCAAGATGTACTCCTTTTGTGACAAGTAAAGGAGCTCCTTAGAGCGATCATGCATGATGCGCATCCCAAGAATATATGAACCCTATCCCATGTCCTTCATCTTACAACTTTTCTTAAGTTGACTTTTCAAGGCATCCAAATCATCATGAGTTCTCCCAGCAATCAACATATCATCCACATAGAGTAACAAAATCATAAGGCTGTCATCACAAACCTTCTTCTTGTATTAACATGCATCCATATCACTCCAAATATATCCATATGAATTCATAAAAGCATCAAACTTGTGGTACCATTTCCTAAGTACCTCCTTAAGGCCATAAAGTCTCTTTCTCACACACAAGGTGTTCCCTGCCTATTTTCTCAAAGCCCTTAGGCTACTACATAAAAATCTCATCATGCAACTCCCCATGTAAGAAAACCGTTTTGACATCCATCAAATAAAGGTTCATATCTAACAATGCAACCAAGGCCAATATTAAGCATAGGGCAATCATCTTGGCTACAAGAGAGAGACTTCATCGAAGTCTAACACCATACTCCTACTTAAAACCCTTAACAACCAATCTAGCCTTATACACTAACTTGGAACACCCATGGGTACTCTTCAACCTATATACCCACTTGCATAGAAAAGCATGCTTTCCATTAGGCAAAGAAACTAAACCTTATGTATGATTTTTTTGTAATGAGTCATGACTCATACCCTGACTGCAATGACTCTCTCCCAAGAGTGACTATCACCTCTGTGCATGGCCTCATCATAAGTAAGAGGCTCACTAGCATCTATCACCATAACATAATCCACAAAGAGCGCAAACCAATCAGGTTGATATCTATCTCTAGTAGATCATTGCAAAATAAGCTGTGGGACCTATACATCCTATCTAATATCATAGTTATCGGCCACTCGAGAAACACTTGCTACAGTCTGTCTAGCTTGTTATACATTAACATAGGCTCCTAAAATATCACCATGCATACCTCAACTACCTACTCATCCTACTTATATATTTTCTATTCACAAAAAACATCATCGTGGCTATGGATGACCTTCCTTTGTAATTGGTATGTAGTAATTAACATCTAGACCTTTGTTCCCTTCTATGCAAATGTAGAACACATATGATTGGTTGCATAACATAATGGCCTATGTATTATTTTTTCCATCTAATGTGCTATTCTTCAAATATTTTTTTGGAATTATTTTTTCAATCTTAATGTGCTAATACATAGTGAAAAAAGAGATATCTATACATATTCTTAAGGTCCAACTCCAAACCTTTGGAGATGGCATAGTCCATATAGTTCTTCATTCTTTTAATGTTGGAGAAAATTTTTTTAATCAGTTGTTGTGTCTTATGGAAATTATTCTAAATCTCATTCAAAGTAGTATTAATTTCCTAGCCACTAGAATCCTAGAATTAAGAATCCTGCTCTACTGCATGTCATAGGATGGTAGGGAAATGCATATTTATTGGGCAATTAATATCTCTTTGCAATAAGTCCCCTCTTTCTCTCTTACTAACTCTCATTTCCTATCACATTGTTTCCTTTGTGTGTGTGTGTACATGCATCTCTCTCTCTCTCTCTCTCTCTCTCTCTCTCTCTCTCTCTCTCTCTCTCTCTCTCTCTCTCTCTCTCTCTCTCCCTTTGTCTTAACCATCCTTCTCTCTCTCTACCTCTCTCCAACTCTCTCTATCTCTCTCTCTCTCTCTCTCTCTCTCTCTCTCCCTTTGTCTTAACCATCCTTCTCTCTCTCTACCTCTCTCCAACTCTCTCTCTCTCTCTCTCTCTCTCTCTCTCTCTCTCTCTTTCTACTCATCTCTCTCTATCTCTCTTCTTTCTCTCTCTCTATCCCCCTCTCTTCCTCTCCTCTCTCTCTCTCTCCCCTCTACTTCTCTCTATCTCCTCTATGTCGCCTGTGTGTGCGTGTGGAGATATATAGGGAGGATTTGATAGAAATTTTCACCTTGGTGGGGTAGTTTAAAATTTGAAGTGAGAAAGTGGCATGGACTAGATCAAGAGACTAGGGTGAAAGGGAGTAGAACCTCTTAAATATATATCTATATATGAGGGTGATATTTTAGGTGGTCAAGTTGAAAAAACCACATATTTGGTATTATGAACCATATCTTTTATCTAAGGGGACAACCATAAAATTTTTCTACTCTCCATGAAGCCATCTAATTGGGCAAGATATGGCTAAAACCACAAGAGATACACTTTGTAATCTTAACCTATATTGGGGACAAGATTTTAACATGAAGAATGTTGCAAGCCTACCACTGTGGAAGAGTTGCTAAACAAATCCTATCACCTCCAATAGACTCCTCATTATAATTAACTCATCAAGGCCAATAGGCAAGAAAGTAGAGGTCTTTCCCACACCTAAGCTCTTTCTCAAGCTCATCATATCAGTCTCTTCACCATGGTGCATAGATGCCTCAATGAAAATCAATCATTTGGAGAAGGTAGTTCTATTTAGTCTCTTTCTACCATATGATTGTTTTTCCTAGACATATACACAAATATAATTTCATGTTTAGGCCATCCATAGTTGAATATCATGTTTGACTTGAGTTTCAAGTGCATCAATTCATGCATCATAGAAGGGTAGTATATAAGGGGAATGAAAAGTACTCAAAGTGCATCCACAACATTGTGTAGGCATACCAATGCTGCTTGCTCCATGGCATGCATGGCGTTGGCATATTGCATGGGTAGGAATCAAAGGGGAGTGCCTTGATGACATGAAAATATTGACATATTTTATGAACTTTCACATATTTTTGTGATTATGTATTTTTGTATTGGGACATCCTCCTCGTAAATGATATAATTTTTTATTGGGACAATCTCCATATAAATTATGTGCATGATCTAATGAACATGTTTAAAAATGTGGCAATACAATATGGAAACATATAGAGGGAATGCTCAAGCTATTGATGGATGATACACTAGTTCTATAAGTGGCACCATGGGTATGAGCCATGAAAGAGAAAATTCATATCAAGGATACAATATCATCATTCCATAAGCCTCTCACATGCAATGCACAAATTAAGGGGCACATTCAATAGTTATGAGGATGTGTGAGGATTAAAGCAACATGATTGGTCTAAGTTTTGCAATAATGTGAATCTTATTCTTAGAGCTATGGATGGAGCATACTCTCTCTCTCTCTCTCTCTCTCTCTCTCTCTCTCTCTCTCTCTCTCTGTGTATTAAACCTTGAAACATGTTTTTCTATTTACAAAGAATTCCAAAATTTTAACTTTTCTAACTAAAAGATACTTCAAATGTCTTTTTTGAAAAATAACTTAGGTGAAAAAGCTCGCCTTCAACACCAAAATTGCCAACTTTGCTTGAAACATACACCATCAATAAAATTTCCAACCAAAAATGTTCACACCATAAGTCAAATAGCCACCACCAATAGTGGCCACACAACTTGGCCAACTCCTTCAAATACCAAGATAGTTGCTGCCACTTTGATGCACGGTTGGCTCTCTAGTAGACTTTAGCATGTATACTTGGAAGCAAATGTGGAGATTAGGGCCTCATCAAAAAGCATTCAAGTACTATTTATCAAACAAAAATTTATTGTTTTTGCATACATAAGGAACTATAAACACTTTCCCATATGGTAGAAAAAGAGAGATTCTCTAAATACTTGTCAAAGTATCTAGAAAATGTCTCAAGTAGTGAAAGTGGAATACTTTACAAGTTAGTGATGCAATAAAATATTTATAAATAGGAAAATTTTATATTTGATGATCTAGTAAATTTTCCTAGATGAGAAAACTTGTTAGAACCATAGATATAGTAAAATTTTCCTATATAAGAAAACTAGTCAGAACCATTAATACAACAAAATATTATTGTATAGCACTAATAGTTTCAAAAAAACTATAATACAAGTTAATTAGTAAAATAAAAATGATAATTTTTTTATATGTGTGGGCTATTTTACCAGTGGAAAATTTGGATAAGAGCCCTTTGATGTTCCACTTGTAATAATATTCTACCCTTCATTCTCACAAACTACTACTTTGATTATTGTGTCAGTCTTCTTAGACATCCTCACAAGTCCATTACCAATTGCACCAACAAATAAGTTATGCAAACAAAATTAAAACCCTAAACTTTAAACTTGCCATTGTTACTAGATCTAGCATTGAGGAAAACACCTCTTCCCAAGCACAACTTGGCATTTGTAGGAATACACATTTCCACATCTAGAGGTGTACGAGATAACCACTCTTGAATGTGGGTTTCTTGAGTCCGCCTCGCAATGAAACGTTCACGGCCGAATCCATTAGGATTGAACTAAGACTTGGGTCCCCAGTGGTCAAGGTCTCCTGATAGCATTCTAACGTCAGGTCCTAGACATCCTACCCAAGCCAAAGCAGACCCACGTTGCACTTGGTTCAAAAAGAATGGGAAACAATAGGGATGCAACGCTCAATCTCTCTACCCATAGGGCATAGTCCCATTCCAGTCCCCTAAAAAGGCATGAATCGAGTTCTAACTTAACAATACCTAAAGCTCAAACAATAGTAAAACCTTGTGAGAAGCCTCCCAATTCTCTGGGACCCACCTACCTTAGGACAGACCCGTCGAGGGTTTCGCCACCCACTTCCCTCAATAGACATCCTTTAGTTATCTAATTAGAACCTATCACATTTATGTGTGACATTTTAAGTCAGCTTCCTTAATTAATTCTTTTAGGGAACATGGTTCGTTTACGTAATTTACAGCACTGACACGAATATAGAGCAATCAGTCCTTTTTTCAAACAAATTCCTTAACTTAACTTCCAGTTAATCTTTGTCTCCTCTGCCCATACAGGAGAAATTGTATATCCCTTCTATTGTACAGAAGTAACTGGTCCAAATCACATGGCACCACAATTTCCATCCTTTATCTAGAATAGGATCTTTCAACGCCACACACGTTGGGCTCTCGGTAGTCTTCAACTCCATTCTGGACTAGGCAAGGGTGTCCAGAGCTCCACCTGACCCACAACTGGCCTAGGAGTGAAACACAATTTCCATGGTTGGCCTTTTCACCACTCGACCTTCGACTCGTGAATTAAGCAGTGCCCTTCTCGGTTTAATCCATGGTGCGACCTTGGAGATGATCCACCCACACAAAATATCCTTTCCTTAATTAATCCAATCAAGAATCAAGCACAATCAAGGCAATCAACTCTAATATCATTTTCTAAGAAAACATTCATTCATCCCCATGGCAACTTCTTGTCATAGACCCCGACCATGCATTTACCATCAATCACAAGCACTTGGAATAATCATCCAAACCACAATCCAACAATTAATTGAATGTAAAAGCATTTAGGGTGTTATTCAATCAACCAACAAAACAATCGTACTATTTTCCAAACATTGCAAGAATAGTCGCGATACCCTTTCCATCGCATATTTGCTCTCTCCCTTGGGGTCAAAGAGCAATTCTATGTAAACTTTACTGAACACTTCCTTCCTTTAGCTGGGGTATATATATTCTCGGTTTCAAACACTATACAAGACCTAAATCCTATCATTTCAATGCGAGATAATCAATCTGGCAACAGCATTTATGCCTCTTCTCTAAGTGGCATTTAACTTCTAGCCTTTCCCTAGCACAATACTATGTGGAACTTTTAACTTGGCCTTATCTTCCTTTCTCCCAAGACAAGGAATGCAATAAAAATTTGTAACTCCTATATGACGCAAGACCATCTTTCAATATAAAATAATTCCCAAATTTATTGTGCAAGTTGTACTCAATTCATGGTTTGGCAGCACAATGTAAACTTTTTAACCATTATTTAATTGCGAAACCTTCATAGAAATGGATGCAAGGCTTTAATGCAATATTTTTTCATGTACCATTTATGTATGTTTCATATAACCTTTCTCCATGCATGTACCGTCTATGTGTATCTGTGAACCTTAAACAATATTGTCCTAAGTAAAGACTAATTGAGATGCTTGATACTTTAGAATCTTATGTGCTACTTATGCTATGCATAGATTTTAACGCATAGCAACGTGAAGCACTCTACTTCTCTTGATGCATGCACTTCGTAAACTCCATCTTTCGAATTCTTGAGATGAAATTTATCCCTTTCAGTTTTTTGCTGAGATACTTCAATCTTGAAACTTACAATTTTTGCTAAGTCTCTAACATTGAGACTCTAGCCTACTTCTCATTCAATCAAAACTCCAAACATGAACTCTAAATATTAAGATAATTAGATAAATGCCGAATCAAACAAACATATGTTAGAGACATTCCTGAGACTCTAACATCGAAAGCTCTGCCTACTTCTTAGTCAATCAAAACTCCAGACACAAACTCCAAATATTAAGATAATTAGATACCTCTTCACCACTAGAGCATGTAAGAGGAAATGGCGTGTTATTAGATGACATTTTGAGACGTGGCTCGCATTACATTTTTTGGTGTTATACCTTTGAGCACATGGTATCGTCATATATAGGGATTGAAACAAATTGCTAGAAAAAAAAGATATCTTATGTATCTTTTCATACTAGAAAGTTATTTACCGTGGCATTTAAAGCACTACATGAGGAAAGATATGGCCTTTTACCAATAGAAAAAACACTTGTTCAATGCCACCAATGTGTTTCACTTCCTGATGGTTTTCTGATTGCTAATAGTGAGAGTTCTATTTGCCATCCACTACATGAGGATGGAATATTAGAACATTCATGTGTTGCAAAGACAAAGAAAATTTTGGTATCCTCAGAAGGTAGGGCATGGTTTGATTCGTAATCATCTCCTTCATTGTGATGAATTGTTACTGAGTTTGAAACAACCACTACATCTTTATCTCCCCATTTTGCAAAACCACCTACAGCTTTATGAACCTTCATTGCATCAATTGTTGGGAATGGCAAATATGCGGCTACATTTAGACATTTATCAATAGCCACTAAAATATATCGAACTTGAAGTGTTTCTCCATGGCATGTCTCATTTGGATGTATTGCATGCACTCTCCCAAGTGCAACAATCTCATCATCAACTAGAAAATTCATAGTTTCTCCAAAATAAAATTTGTTATTCATGATACCTATACAAGTGAGAAAATGGAGATTTTATAATTTGTATATTGTCACCTCTTAGAAAGAAGAAAAAAGTAATGAAATTGTTCAATACAATGAAGTATCAAGTTTCATTGAAAAGAAAAAAGCACTAAGACATTAGATAGAATGAGTCCAATATACATAATATAAAATATTAATTTAAACATCTTATAGAAAAAGGGGATAGATTTGACCATATGGCCAAAAATAAATATTCTCATGTATGTCCTATTATTCTATTATTTTTAGTTGCCCTTGATTTTTCTTTAATTTATTAGCTACTCTTTGTGTAAGCAAATACTTCTTTATGTGTTCTCATTGGGGAAAGATATAGCAAATGGTTAAAACTTGTACTATATCTATTCAAAATGAAAACAATGATTAAAATTATTTATAATGTATATAAGAAAATATTTAGTCACCTAGTCAAAAATCTATTGTATGTATTCCACAATATAGCAAATATAAAAATCCTTTGTGATCCCCATAGGAAAAGACATAGTCAAATGATTAAAACCTTTGTTGTATGTATTTCACATGACAAAAGGATAAAAGTTCATTGTGGACTCCATAGAAAAATATTTAGCTAGATGGTCAAAATCTTAAGCAAAATACGTACAAGAATGATAAAAATTCATTATGAACTTTATGGAAAAATATTTAGTCAGATGGTCAGGACCTCTATTGCAAGTATTTTACACAAGAGTACTTGGGACTAAAATTCTTTATGATGTTCACAAGAAAATATTTAGCCATATGGTCAAAACATGTATACCTAGATGATAAGAAGGATAATAATTATTTGTGACGTCCATAGAATAAGATTTAGCCAAATGGTCAAAGCCTCTATTGTATGCCAATAAGGATAAATAGTCTTTGTGATCTCTCTAAGAAAATATTTGATCAAATGATCAAAACCTTTATTTCATGTATTCCACATGACAATAAGAATAAAGATATTTTATGAGAAACATTGACCTTGTGCTTAAATGTTGAAACTACAAGGACCTCCAAAGAATAAACATATTTCACATGACAACAAGAATAAAGATATTTTATGAGAAACATTGACCTCCTGCTTAAATGTTGAAACCAGAAGTATCTCCAAAGTATAGGAGATTTCATTCCCTATGACATGAGGCTATAAAGATTAAGGAAATTTTACCATCAATTAAAAGCTATTTGAGAATAAAATATAATTTTTATCATGGTTAAATATTTATAAATCTTATAGTACCTACTTATACATAGTGGTAAAATGTAATATATTACATTTTATTTTTATGTTATACTATTTTAGTCTAAATCATGTTATATTAATATATCATACTATGTGCATATTACAGAATATAATATCAAAATATACTTAAAAATATTTTTAATTAAATTAAATTAATAATTAGTAAATATAACTAAAATATATTAAATCATATATTATAAGATTATGCATATTTAATTTGTCCAATATGTAATGTATAATGTCATTGAGGATTTTGAAGCTAACTTCGATAGTAGAATCTCTAATATGGAAGGATAGAGAGTATGTACGCAATATCTCTAGTTGTGGAAATAGGGGCAATATCCTAGTATCCCAATCATGGATTCTTAGGGGGAGGGGAATTTGGTAAACATGCCCCCAATGAGAGTTTGGGGCCACTGTCCTCAATGGGGATCTAGGGACAACACCCCCAATAGGGGGTCCAAAGGGTAGCACCCCTTTATGGGATTCTAGAGGCAACATCCCCAATGGGGGTCCAAGGGTAGTGCCCATGGTGGGGGGTTGGGAATAATGCCCCCACCGGGGGTCTGGGGGGCAGTGCCCCTTGGTGGGGGTCTAGAAGCAACGCCCCTAGTAGCAGGGGTTTGGGGGGGAGCAGGGGGGTGGGAGAGGAGCACCCCTGGTGGGGATCTAGGGACAATTTCCCAGCAGCAGTGTCGTGCCGCTAAATAGTCACAGTGTGAAAAACTCTAGAGTGCATCGTCATTCGTATTTCTTATTGATCTAGAGAGCCGATGCCATATTAATCATTAATGTCAATGTCCGTAGTGTGGATGGTTCAAAAATACTAGGATTTTGGACAAGTTTAACCAATTTTTTATATTTTAGATATTATCTCTTGTAAATATCCAAAAGCTAAAGGATGACATGTAAGAAAAAACAACTTTCAACCATTTTTTTGGGGATTTTATGCAAAAAAGAAGTATTTGCAAAATCATGCGACGTGTGATCGCAGTTTTCAGGCAGTGAACAATACCCTAAACTAAGAGAAGAAGATGGAGTGATCTGGGATAATTCTAGTTAGGTGTCTTGGAACTTTACCCCCCCTTTCAGAGCCAATAGAAGCATCAGATTGGTGGTCTGAGTAGCATAGAGGAAGTTATTGTTTTATGCTCGTTTTTGTCTACAAGAGATATATCTTCTTAGAATGCAAAAATAATTTGACAGGCTTCACCTCTATGAGTATTATTCTACTCCTCTCCCTAAATGTCCCTTCACCCTATTGTCTCTTACCCCCGTGGTAGATTTTCTACCCTAAATGGCGCGACAATGGTGAAACCGATGTGAAAGTTTGCAGCAGGTGTCTAAAGATGGGGGATTCTGCAAGTTCAAGTATAGTGGTGATGCTTTACAACAAATGATTGCTTTGTTGCAGCAACAACAACAGCATCAGTTGTTATTACAACAACATATGCAAACTCAGTAGGAAGCAAAAAGAATTGATTCCTTAGCTGTGAATGCATTGCAGACAATGGGATAGGAATTGAAGCAGTTAAGGGTCAAAATGTTTCGGCCTTCATCCGGTTGTATGAAGAAAAGATGTTGTTTCATGGGGTACTATAGTATGCATGGAGTCATTATTTCTCTTGTTTGGCAATGCATGCATTGCATGATCCGATTGATGAGTTACATAGAAGAGATGATGTTTGGGCAGCTTTTAAGAAAGCTTTGAGAGGCGTTTTTCTTGAAAGATGCAAGATTGGTAACTAAAAATACATTTATAGATTGGATTGAAAAGTCCAATAAAGGGTTTGTTGTTACAGCTTTGCTCCGTGAATTTGAAAGTTGGTATACACAATTGAATGCCAATGAGCAGCAATCATTGGAGAGTTAGAAAATTGATTTGTTTTTGAAGACTACAGATCCTGTCTTACAAGAGAAGCTAACTGATCGTTCAGAATATGCCTCATCTGAAGTGGGGCTCAAATAAGATTGGGCTAATGTAACTGAGGTAGTGCATATGTTGGTAAAGAGAGAGCATATGAAATTAACATGGGGTACAGGCACCACACCTACCAATGCTCAAAAGGTGGCTGAAATTGCATCTAAGGTGCCTATGGCTATGGAAAAACAACCAGCTATACATGTTGGTCTCGACTCTTAAAGGTGATGTTGTGGATGAATTAATCAAAGGCATGCATGATTTGAGACTGAATTTGACAAATATCTATGCAAAGGTTGAAAATTTGGATGCTAAAGTAGAAGAGAAGGCTTGGGCAACATCCCAAAGGCCGTATAAGAATGATACAAGAGGAGATGCATCCGGTGTGATATTTTACAGCATGAAAAGCGAGACTGTAAAACCTACCATGATGAGGAAGAAAAAATGTTAGTCTTTTGGAAAGATGGCAAAATATATGCAACAAAAATCGGTCTTCCAATAGAGCCAAATTTTGGAAATAGTGGCATGTAGAAGAGGTTGGAAGAGATGGCTACAAGGACAGCATTTGGTGCCACAAATGCATCCACATATGGGTTGAAAATTGAAAGGATTGATGAAGCTCGTAAAAGAGGCATGGTTGAAGAAAAATCTCATGTTTGGATGCAAGCATTAGATTGTATGGAAAAGGGAAAAATAGCTAAGTCGGAGTATATGAGGGAGAATAGGATGGAGTGCACCAGTGGATTCATTTTCAGCCTATGCTTATTTAGCTAAGGTTCATAATTAAGAAGCTCTTGTGGAAGAAAAGAGAAGAGATGAGGACACTACTAGTCCTTCCTCTTAAGGCTCATCTAACCGCATAACAGGAAGTAAAATGGGGCAGCAAAAATAGTCTGAAAAAGCCATATCTGAGCAATGGAGGATGCATCTCAAGAGAAGAAACAAAAAGGAAAGAAAAGGGACAAGCATCCCACTTACAAGTTACAATCAGATCTTAAGACTGCCACAAACCTTAAAAAAGGTCTTGGACCGATTGCATACTTGGTAGTAGAGTGAAATTCACACTTGGCAAAGTTCTTGGAATCACAAATGAGAGTGGAATTTTAGTGCCGGCAATTGCTTAAAAATAGCTAAAAATTACGAATATCAGGGGAAGAATATTCACCGTCAAAGGCAGCGGCTCGATCTAGGACGATTTTAAGCGCCAAAGTGCTTTAAAGGCGCCCGAGCGACACTTGTTGATTTTGCATAATTTTTCAGACAGTTGTGCGGGTTGACACGAGCTACTGGCTAATGCGGGATGCTAAGCCGGACGCCCAGGATTTTTCAGAGCTCAATTCCGAGCCCGGACGGGAAAATGGCCAAGAATTGGTCAAGATTTGAAAGGGTGGCCACAACATGGACAAAAGGGGGGGTGCCCTTTGGGGGAATTTTAACCTCCAACCAAAAGGCATGCATTGTGAATCAAAAAAAATGTGGGATGGAGAAGAAAGCGTGACCAACAGAGGGCGCCGATTTTTTCGCCATGGATGGAGAGAGGGCATCATGGCTGTTACACATACCCTGCCTAATGGATTATGGGGCCTCATTCCCCTCTGATTGCTGATCTTATCGCTGCCCTTCACCCATCAATTCATGGCCTGAATGCTGAGATAGAAATCTAGTCTTTCTCTCTCCTCCCTCTCTCTCCTCTAAGAGGGAGTTCATGTGGGAAGAGAAAGGAAGAAGAAAGAATGATGGAGGCTTGTCCGGCATGGATCGGATTGCTCCGCGGGCTGGAAATGGTGATTTGTGATCGTGTGAGCATGAAGTGCTGCTGATTTTCAGATTTGCAGCCATGGACATGAAACCCGAAACACGCAAATAAGCGGTAATTCAATTTTTTCAAAGGAAATTTGAGATTTTATGGCTTTTGATTGATAAAGTGTTGTTCATGTGGGCTAAAACTTGTTTATGTTTCTGTTTTCCATGAGTACTTGTTGATCATAATCAGAAAATCAGAAAAATATGCATCTTGTGGCTCAAAATAATACACTAAAACACGTAAAATATGGAAAATCAAGGGAAAATGATGTTTTTGGGCAAAAAAATGGAAAAATGAATAGGAATACCAACTAAATTTTCATTTTGCTGCAAGAAGAAACTAAGGGCCACAACCCATAGCCTATTTTGAATTTTTAGTAATTAAATAATGCAAAAAATAAGGGAAAATACAAGGAAAAAAGAGAAAAACCATTAAAAATAGGGGAAAAATGCATTTTGGGTGCGGAAAATTAATGATAATTAAGAACAATGTTTGTGAATGTTTGTGGGGACTGAATCATGAGGATTTGCCTTAGTTCAAACCCACCTTCTTGTTCTAGTGTGTTTTTGCCGCTTTTTACACATAAAATGATGGCAAAATCCCCTATAAATCTATACCACAATGCAACATTTGATCGATGGGAGGGTAGAGTGGTCAAAATGTGTCAAAATGTGGAGTAAAATGATGAAAAGATTGTTGTTTTGTTTGCATGTCATATAGGTCGGTGAATAATTATAGAATAAGGGCCTAGTAGCACGAGGGTTTCCTTGGTGCTAGGTTCGTGCAACGCCGCATAAGAACGGTAGTTGAAAATCATTGAAAGGATGTTTTCCACATATGCACAATATTAATTTTATAATTGTTTGAGCACTTGGCATCCACAATATGCATAAATCATGGAAATATTTAAAGGTATCAGAAATCCTGGATGCACAGTAATTGTTTTCATTAGGACCTTGACCCACGTTGAGTGAGAGACATGACACCCTAAGCCATGGGCTAGTCGTGGGGTCTAGGGAAAAGAGAAGTGAGGACAATGGTACATTCCTGTATACAATTAAATGGTACCTTGAGTGGATTTTGTGCGAAATGTTTATATGTTGAGCGACGCATCGAGGGGCCAATCCCCAAGGTGTAGGAGAGTCGCAGAGGGGTGGCGGCACTCAGCCATTGGAGGACCCCCTGTGTCTGTGCTTCGTAATGTGTAAGGGACTCCCACTGAGGAGTAGTGGGTGAGAGAAGAGTGGACTACAAACAATGTAATACAAATGCAAGATGTCTAGGAAGGCAATGTATGTGTCATTAACGCTCCTGGCCGCGAGGCCATGGGGTTGTTGAGCGCATGAGATAGAGGTCCCGGCTAGTGCACGAGCCAGTGCCGGCCCGTTTTAGGTTCCATCAGCAAAGCATGAATTTCATGATGCAATCATTGATATGTTGAAATGAAAAAGACAGTTTGATAGTGAAGTTTTACAAGCATTGATGCAGGTTGAAAAAGACATAGAAAAAATAACTTTAGAGGAAATATGATGATGCATATAATGCTGATTTGGAGTAGGTTGATGTTGAAAATGTGTTAAATGGGAGTGTAGATAGCAAGCTTGTGGCTAAAATTGGTCTTATACAGGCAACAATAAGCATAGAGAGAAGGCTATGTATAATGGGGATGTCCATCAACAAGGACATGAAGAACAAGATGCTCATTTTATTCCAAGCTATCATTATTCAGGAACACATTGGGCTCGTGCTACAATAGAGACAATTGTTAAAGTGGAAGAAAGAGAGACACCTTGCATAGCTCTCTTGGATCATGGTTCCAAAATCAATGTTATGGCATGTAGCTTATATGAGAATGGAGGTTAGCAGATTGTTGTGGATATGGAATGGCACATGTGGGCAACAAACAATTCATCACGGGATCTTTATATGGCTTGTCTGAATGTACCTATAACTATCGAAGATGTTAGGGATGAATATCATTTTTTTGTGTAGGATTCATGTAGTTATCCGGTGATTTTAGGACAGCCTTATATTTCGGAATCAAGGCTAGAAACAAAAGCTTTAGAGGATGGTTCTTCATATGCTCGGGTTCAGAGCAAAGACAATACAAAGGCAATACAGTTTATCACTGTTTGTGTGAATCATCCTTGCAATTGGGATCGGCTGCGGAATAACCCCATGCCACCTGATGTAAGAGAGTTTAGGGGTTTTTAGATAGCATTGATGTAAGTGGAGACTACGGAAATGCCTCTAGGAATATAATTATGTCTCCAAGAAATGCGAAAACCATGTTTGTGTCTAGATTGCAGGAATGGGCAACATGTAGTCTTGGCAATTTTAAGAATATTTCAGCCATGTGCATGGCTTAAAAGAAATATGTAGGATGGGCTGAAAAAGAGCTAAAGGCATATGGTTTGATGGCTACAAATGAGGGTATTTCAAGGCTATTTTCAAGGCTGGTTGATGTTGATACAGTGGCTGAAATTTCTGTAGTAATTAATGTAGAAAACAGGGTAGAAAAAGAGGTTATTTATGTTGACATTTTAGAGATGTATGAAGTCATTTAAGAGTTTGCTGAGCATGAATATTATGGGCTAAAAAACAAGGTTGAAGCAAGGGTGGATACAAAGTACAAAATAGTTGTAAAGAAGGTTAAGCTTGTGGCTTTTCCTTTACCGCCTAAAAGTAATCGGTTGGTTGAAAAAGTGGCTCAACATGCTAGTTTATAGGATCCACATGGAGTAGGACATAAGTTTACAGCTGAAGCTTTACAAAAGTTGAAAATGGGTAAAACAAGCTTTCTTTTGCTTGTAGAAAGAGCTTTTGTTTGCAGATGTTGGCAAGGCATGGGAAAGCTTCTATGTTTCAGACAGATGAAATTGGATGTGATGATCCGCAACCATAGTTGCACCTATGGTGATCTTGACAGTACCTTATATGCCATGGAATTTAAAGCCTATTCTAGTACATCAGGTATATTTGCCTAAGCTTTTGGAGCTTTTGAATGAGAAGATCAGGATGCAGATTTTTGAGCCCTCTTCAACTCCATATTCGAATCGATGGTTTATAATTCAAAAGAAGAATGGTTCTTTGAGGTTTATACAAAATTTACAAGTAGTTAATAAGGTCACCATAAGGAATGTTGGATCAGGCCTGATAGTGGATGAATTTGCAGAAGCATTTGCAGGCAAGGCAATTTACTCTATGGGAGATTTATATTTAGGATATGATCAATTCCAGCTTGCATTGGAAAGCCGAGATGTCACTACCATGAAGACATTGCTTACATTGGTTAGGATGTGTATGCTTCCAAAGGAAGCAACCAATTTAGTGGCACATATGATGAATGCTATGCATAAAGTATTAAGGGAGTATTTTCCTCAATTAACCTTACCCTTTCTTGATGATGCACTAATCAAAGAATGTGATATCTGTGAGAAGAATGAAGATTTGAATGAGCATGGATGTAGAAGATTTGTGGCCGATCATATTGTTGATTGTGACAAGATTTTGAGCCATCTTGAAGAAGTGCATTTGACTCCATAATTTAGGAGAAAAGCTAGTTTTTGGAGTGGAAGTTTTGGTTGTTGGGCACATGTGTGGACCATATGGGAGAAATCCCTTACTAGTAAAGATTGATGCCATAAGTAGGATGATGCGGGAGAATGTATCCAAGGTGAGAAGATTTTGGGTGCATGTGTCTTTTACTTGATATGGATTCCACATTTGCTCATGTGGCTGAAAATTATATCAGCTCTTGAGAAAAGGGAAAAAGTTTTGGTGGGCTAAACAGCATATGAAGGCAATTCAGAAGTTAAAGAGCTTATTGATTTCAATCCCAATGCTAAAGAGATAAATTTATGAGAATTGGTGGCTTAGTATTCTCACCGTGGATACAAGCTCAATTGGCATTGGCTGGGCAGTGGGTCAAGATGATGCTGATGGGAATAGGTATGCCATTTGGTTTGAAGCAAAGGTCCTCAATGAATGGAAACAACGGTATTCTCAAGTCAAAAGAGAGCTTTGGGGTGTAGTGATAACCCTTAAGTGTGATAGGGAGTATTTTATGGGAGCTCATGTAGTGGTAGAGACTAATTGTCTACCTCTATTGGGCATGATAGTAAATTGCTCAACTCCTGATATTGTCATGTTATAGTGGATTGTATATATACAGTCACTTAACCCTGATTTTCAGCATCTTGTAGGTAATGAAAAACCCATGGCTAACATGCTTTCATAAGCAAGGTTTGAAGATGAAGAGGAGTTGATAGAAGATGAAGAGGATGATGTGATAGATGTTGAAAATAATTTTATGACAACAAGGAATAAGTGTGCAGCTATTGTTACTATAGGTACAACTGTTGTAACAGGGACTTCAGTGGTAAGAAAAGAACTTACAGCCATGGAGAAGAGATGAGCAGTAAAGAGAAAGCATCATCAGTGTTATGGTTCTATGAGAACACAATTTTTGGAAGAGTTCTTTGAGAATGATTGGTTAAAAATAGGTCAATATCTCGGCCTCATGACAAAGAAGGCTAAGTGGTCTGAAGCTAAATTCAAAAGGATTAAAAGAAAATCTTATGGGCTTTTCTTAAAAGACGGATATTTATGGAAGCATGCAAAGAAAAAGAGAGGAGCTCCAGTACGATTATTGGGAGATAGGGCTTCTCAACAACAAGTGCTGCAAAAGTTTCATGTAAGCTTATGGGTTGGACACAGAGGAGTTTGAGGCACGTTTGCCAATATCAAAGACAAGTATTGGTAGAAAAACATGTATAAAGATGTGGAGCATTATGTGGAATCATGCAGTGTCTGTCAGATGTATTCCATGGTAAAGCATAGAGATGGGTTGCAACTGACCTATCCATTGTCTATGCATTACAAATGGGTAATTGATTTGGTTACCATGCCTATAGGTTTATGGAATATGAGATATCTTGTGCTTGCATGAGAAGACTTGACAAATCAAGTGGAAGGTCAAGCTCTTAATACAAAGACTACTCTCAAGGAGTTTGCAAGTTCTTATTGAAAGAAGTCTTTTGTAGATATAACATCATATTAGGGAATATGGGAATTTCCCATAAGTTTGGGACACGTGGTCAAATCTTTGGCTTTGTCATAACTTGAACACTATAACTCCAAATCGAGCGCTCTATAGCTCAATAGATTCCATTTTTCAAGATCTTTCCAATGATAGGTCACATCATATGGTTTTGAGAAACTTATGGGTATGTTATCCGAGTGCCACCTTTTTAGTATTCAAAAAATGGGAATTAGGAGATTCCCAAACTCACTAATATTGTGTTATATGGTTGTGTTGGTAAAGTGGTTGCCAATAGAGGAGAATTGGATGTAGATGAGGCTCGTGACTTCTTTTCACGATTGGGTATCAAGCTAACTTTAACTTTACCCTATAATCTTAAAGAAAATGGAAAAAGTGAAAGAGGTCATCGGCCTATCACTAAGGCATTAGCAAAATCATACAAGGGCAAGATGAAAAAGTGGCCAAGAATGTTACTATTTGCTTTATGGATTGATAGGACCACTCATAGTGTAGTTAAATGTAAATGCTTGCTGAATTAATGTATGGACAACAACCAATCGTGCCTATTGAGGAGACTATTGCTACTTGGAGTGTTCTACCATGGAAAGAGGGTTTGAATAGAGAAGAGTTTCTGGTCCTACACATTACATAGTTAGAAAGAATTCCTGAAGACATTGAGACAGCTATGAAAAGGTTGGACTGCAAGGATCAAGAACAAGAAGAGGTTTGACAAGCAACACAAACTTTGACCACGAGCTATACAAAAAGGGGACTGGGTGTTGGTTTATGACAGGGAACTTCTCGCATAAGGAATCCACCTTGTGTACGAGCCCTAGCAAATAAATATAGTTTTATGGAATCCACCGAAAAAACCTCACAAAATCGACCGTGGAATAAAAACCTCACACAATCCACCATGGAATATGCCACCTAGCATCAAGCTCTTGATCTCAACTTCACTCTGATACTAGTGCTGCATAAATCAGATGTTGTATGCGCACGTAGTGAACACTGGAAGGTCCCCCAAGAACAAAGAACTCTACAAAAGCTTCATAAAGGCAAAAAGAGAGTTTGCATGACATGAGACAAAAAGACCAATTGGGTGCAATCTCCCCCCATACCTTGTGTAAGCACTTTTCACAAGGCATGTATTTATAGATTTATTAATCTCGAAGCTAAAAAATAGCCCACTTTACAATTAGCATGCTTTTGGCTTTTGTGTTTGCTTTTGCCCAAATAAAGAGTAAAACGTTTGGGCGTCCAAAAATCAACTTGTGCCCAAATACAATGTCAAATAATGGAATATTTAAACCGAGTGTCTATGCACATACAAAATAATAAATGTTTATCAAACACTTTAATAAATAAGCACGCCTAAATAAATATTGACACCATGCCTTTAGTTATAAGATGCATGCCCATTAAAAATAATAATTATTCTAGGTAATTTGAATACATGCCATCGCTTGGTGCTTCCCAGTGCCACCATTGCTTGCTCTACACATCAATTGAAGCATTCACAATTGTTAGAAAATAATAAAATAGAACCCACAAAAGTGAATACCTAGCAGTCTTCAGCTGCAAAATAATTAAATAGGTTGGAGCTTTTTCCTAACCTTAATTTAATACAAGTGCACTCTAAACTCATAAACGTCCAATAATTTAATATGTATTTTACGAAATCACCCTCTATGGAATCATCCATGTGCACATTAAATTAATCTAATACCCAATAATTTAATAAGCTTAGAGACAATGGATGCAAATCTCTTGACATAGCCAAACCCACTCATAAGGAGGATTTTTTCTTTGTGCTTTATGAGATTAGGTGGGAGAAAAAAACATGATGGCAATCACAAAAGACAAGTTGTATGCCATTTGTAGTGTAATTTTTTTGTTAGAAAGGTAGAGATTTAAGACTATTTAGAAATCTTGGATATGTTGTGATGTGTAAAGTAATGTCAAGATTGTTTACCCAATGATTTGTTTTTTTAATAGAAAAAATGATATTTTATTCACTTTAACATGTGCAAATACAAAATACCCTTCTCTATCACATATAGCCAATCCAAAGAAATTTTGAGTTTACATGCACCAAGAGATATTTTGGGACCACCTTCTTGGTGAGTCATTATTACTCATTAGATGATTACAAGTGGATGGCACTATCTTGACATATGGATTTTAAGATTTTTCCAAGGTAAAAAGGTGGCACCATGTCTTGAAAGCATTCTCCCATTTTCATGCAGACATAAAGAATGTTACAGACTCTAACAAGATGCCAAAGTTAATGCAATCTAGCAAACATGTGGCACGTAGATTAATATTATTTTTCATCGTATATTTATTGTTTTTATTGTTGGCACATGTTCATTTAAATGGAGTAGATGTTTGTGTAGTGTAGATAGCTAGGAGGTCTTTTATCTGATGGAAGCATTGAGATCCAGTCTTCTTTGCTAGAGGAGTGGTTGGACCTTTGTAAGTGATAGTTGCATGTAGTCCAAAACAATGTTGGAGTGGAAAATAACACCATGCAAGTGCTAGTGATGCCCATGGTGGTTAGAGTATCCATTGGGTGATACGCTAAGACAAGAGATTGACCTTTGGAAGAGCAACTAGTGTGTTATCATGTCAAGGTTTCCCTTTATTCTTGGTGATGGTTATGCGACCATTCATTGATAATTGTGTTGATGTTTGGTTGCAAGATTCTAATTTTAGACATGCCATCACAACCTACATCATGAAGCTACAAGGCCCACAAATGTGGATGATGGTGTGAATGCATTAGAGCTTAATAGTTCAAAGAATTCAATGAAAAAGGTGCCCATCTATGAAATTAATGTCTTAAGAAACTTTTATCTAGGGTGTACGGTTTTTAGCAACAATAAAAATGGTTTTTCTTAAGAAAAAAGGGGAGTTACCTAATGTTAAAAGAGCGATAGCAATGTCGTTGCATAGCATTAGTTCAAAAACCGAGACTGTCAAAGATTATCATTAATGCTCATGGACTATGTGTATTTTTCATTTCAAGTTGTTAGAAGTCTTAATCTAATATGTGATAGAAAATGGCACTAATATCATGGGTGTAGAAAAATAGGTTGTGAAGGCAACAAGGGGGGCACA